>NW_027205603.1:28629703-29124703 GCF_024711535.1 Dipodomys merriami
TGGAATACATTTGTATATGAATGAAAGCGTCACAAAGAAATCCCTCCCCCTTGTACACAAATAAATACTAGTTTAAAAAATAAAATTTCCCATCAGCAGTAGAGGGCTGTGTAGGGCTATGTAGGCCTGGAGATAGGAGCTGGGTGTGAGGCCTCCATAATTGAATTAGAAGACCTGGGGAAGGCACAGTGGGGATATTCATAAGTGCATGCCTAGGGAGGCCGATTGGCTCTGGGAATTGTGGTCTGCCTCAGCTTTAAATAACAGCCAAGCTCTAGGGTTGGGGGAGGAGGAGGGTGTTCCTAGAGAGATGCTCTGGAGACCGACAATATACCAGAGAATGAGTACCATGCTACCCCACACCCTTGCCCTGCAAAGTAAGCCTGTCCTAAGTCTCTCATTGCACAGAAGAGGAAACCACAAAGGAATCTTATGGAAGATAGGTTTTCTACCTCCTGATCTAACTCCTTCCCTCCACCAGTGGCTTCTCCTCTGCTGTATTTGTTCACCTTCTCCATTTCTTTTGCACCTGGAGAGAGCCGCCCAGCCTAGGGAAAATGCCAAGACTCAAATGACAACAGTGTTGGAAACTTGTAAGTGATAGATATGCAACTCCAGAAAATGATCTTTTAGGGGTTAGAGGCATGGCTCAGGTGGTAGGATGGCTGCTAATAATCATAAAGCATCAGATAGCAAGTTCAAGTCCTGGTCTTGGATGGAAAAAGAGAAAGAAAGAAAATGATTTTTCATCCTGAAGCAGCTCCATGCTTCACGTTTCTCATGCCTCTCTTTGCTCTCACCATCTAAGGGGGGTTAATTTGAGGACTTTTTATTTCTTATCAGTACCGACAGCAACCTTTCAAAAATCTTAGTAGGAAATATTAATGTCTGAAAGCTTATGGACCTGCTTGATATTTTCTTAGGGGGAAATGACATATGAAGTGAAAAACGAATGCGTGATTTATAGTCACTTTAGACTGTCAATCATTTTATAAAGCATGCTACACTGAAATTAGAACGTTTATGGCAAAATAAATAAACCATCAAATAGAAACTTAGGAAATTATATAGCTTATATTGCATTTCAGAATATCACTACTCTGGACTCCAGGATTTAACGTACCTTAAACCCGGTGTGCACTCTTTATGCTCTGTCAGGCAGCTGGGTGACAGCCTGTAATCCTAGCTACTCAGGAGGCTGAGATCTGAGGACCACAGTTCAAAGCCAGCATGGGCAGGAAAGTCCATGAGACTCTTACCTCCAATTAACCACCAGAAAACCAGAAGTGGCTCTGTGGCTGAAGAGCTCAGGGACAGTGTCCAAGCACTGTCAAATGCCACAACCGACAAAAAATAAAATAAAATAAAGTAATAGGCCTTCTACAATCCTTAATGTTGTTATATTAAAATATTCTTCTCTAGTTTTAGGTAACTCAGGCCATTGTAAAAGATATTTTATTCTTGCAAGAACAAGAAAGGTGGAGACTTAGCTGCATGTCACTAACAGCTCCAGTACCCATGGAACTAGTTCAATCTCCTGTGTAGGCTGGACCCACAGCAAGCCACAGAGTTGTCATGATTTGGTGAGTGTTAGAATAAAAAAATAGAATTTTGATGTGGTCAAATGTGCTTAATTACATCTAGAAACAATCATAGAGGGGATGTGAATTAACAATATCACTTTAATTGACCAGTGCCATTAGCAGAAGGACATAAAGTCAGAACTGGGTTGGGTTGGGGATGTAGGTCAATGGTAGAACATTTGCCAAACATTTATTCCATCCCTAGCACTACAAGAAATCACCATGATAATGAAGATGGTGACTGACTCTCACAATGGTATCAAGAAGCATCAGTAAGAAGGCAGAGGGTAGGGACCCATCTCTGCCCCTTAACAGTACAACCAGGAATTGTTTCACCTTACTGGTTTGTGTTTGTTCATTGGATAGCTGTGAGGAAAGATGGAGTAAGGTTGTATATGAGAATATTCTAAAAATCTTCATGAGTTTAAAAAATGCCAATCATTTTTATAATAAAGTATGCAAATTATATTAATGTTTTTATTAAAAATAATTTGTGTGTATAGTTTTAGTTACAAAGAGTTTTGTTTAATTGGAAGACTTTCTGGCAGAAAAGTCAGTGAGACTATATCTCCAAAACAACCAGCAAAAAGCTGAACTAGAAGCATGGCTCAAATTGTTAGCGAACCAGAGTTCAAATTCTGATAATGGCAAAAAAAAAATATAAAAGAATAATTGGTATATCAAAATGGAATGTCATATGATAGGAACATTGTCTGGATAATATTAGATAATGTGCTTTTGGTTTGTTTTCCTTCTATTTGATGCCCTTCATCAGCTTCATTTGCAAGCTCTTTTTTCTTTATTGACTCTGAAATATTAGAAATACAACCTAAGATTTCATTTTTCCCTGACTAATTTTGGCTGTGCCTAAGTCTTTACAGTCATACGGGTTGACAAGTCCATTCCACTTTATCTTCTGCAACCCATACATAAATATGCAAATACAAATGTCTACTAAACATCTAGGTTTACATGTCAAACAAGCTCTTCAAAACTAGCGTTTGTTGGGTGCCAGTAGTTTATACCTACAATTTTAGCTACTCAGGACACTGAGATCTGACCATCTTAGTTTGAAGCTAGCCTAAGCAGGTAAATCCTAGAAACTCTTATCTCCAATTAACCTGAAAAAAAAAGCATAAAGTTGGAAGTGGTTCAAGTAGTTGAGTGCCACCCAAAAGTGAAAAGGCCCAGCTAAAAATGACCCAATGGGCTGGGAAGTTGGCTCAGTGGTAGAGCGCTTGCCTTGCATGCCTGAGGCCCTGGGTTCGATTCCTCAGCACCACATAAGCAAAATGAAAAAAAGCCAGAACTGGCGTTGTGGCTCAAGTGGTAGAGCGCTAGCCTTGATCTGAAGAGCTGAGGGACAGCGCCCAGGCCCAGAGTTCAGGCCCCATGACCGGACCCGAAAATAAATAAATAAAAATGGCCCAGTGTTCAAGCCAGTGCTCACACAGAAAAAACAAACTAGTATTTGTCTCTACCCAAATTCCTTGTCTTGACTGTGGTTGTTTATCCTCAGTAAATGTTACTATTATCCATTCAGCCTCAAATTGAAAACTTGAGAGCATAATCCTTGACCTTGCTTTTGTGTTCATCTCACACCTCCACTCCATTTCCAAGTTTTGCCTCTGAGTTAGCTATCTCCTTATCTCTTCACTCCATTTCATCTAATGCTTTCCTAGATTATGTCTCAGTTAAGTCTCCAACTGCCTCTCTGGTCCCCTTTCTAGACTTTTGGTTACACAGAGGATAGATCTTTATAAAATATAATCATGATTGTGTTTCCTTCTTGATAGTTCTATCCGTAGTTCAAAATCTGTAGGAAGATTCAGTCCTCTCTTCTCTTCCTTCCTTCTTCCCTCTCTTCAATCCTTATTCTCAACCCCTCAGGGATCTCAATCCCAAAAGCTAGAAACACCACTTTATGCAAATTACTTCCAAATTTATAACTTTTACACTCCTACCCAGACCTCTACCTGAACTCAAGTCTCTCTTAAGAAAGCCTACTTGACATCTCCATTGCAATGAATCATAGGTATTGCAAAAATCTCTTTCTGTGGATTCCTCATTTCCCTACCCCAGTGTTCCTCATTCCAGAAAGCCACTCAACTCCTAAAGGCAAAACTCTTACTTTAATTCCCTTTTTTTATCGGCCTGCTCATCCACTTCATCTGAAGTCACATTAATTATATCTCTAAAACATAACAATTTCTTTCTTTATATTTTTATTCCCATTTCCTTTCTGAGTCATCTTGTCTCATCAGGACAGTGAAAGCCTCCTCTTTGACTATTCCTATCTTTGCCCCACACCCCGATTCACTTCAATATGCAAAAGAATCTTGAGAAATGTAGATCACTAGTCAAGTGATAGAGCACCTGCCTCCCTCAATGCCCAGAGTTTCACACTCAGTATACACCATATCTCTCTTGCTTAAAACTTTCAGTAAGTGGTCTTTGCTTGGTGGACACTCTACCACTTGAGCTGTACATCCAGTCCAGCTTTTTGCTGGAGATGAAATCTCATGGAGTTTCTTCTTGGGTTGTTTTTGAACTGAGAGGATCTCAGTAGTTAGAATTACAGGTGTGAGCCAGGAGCACTGGGGTTCCTGAAGTTTCTAAAATAAATCTAAAATCCTTAACATGATTTGCTTGTCCTACTCAGTCTACACAAACTCTTCCTACACTGTGATTTACCACAAGTACAGCCCATTTCCTTTCTCACTCACATTAAATCCAAAATAACTGGAACAGTTCCTGGTACATAAAAGACATGCAACGAATTCTGTTGAAAGAATGACTAAGGACAGGTGTGGTGGCTCATGCTTGTAGTCCTAACTTGGGAGGCTGAAGCTGAATTACTGCTGATTTCAGGCTATCCTGATGTTGTGATTGACTGGTAGGTAAATAAATAAATAATAAGAGAGCAAGCACTTGCAAGACCCTTTGTATTCTGCTCCCTGCTTCAGCTATTCTCACTCTACTCCCCCACATCACAGTGTATATTTTAGTGAATACTAGGAATAGAATGAGACTATCATATATACACATCAAGTGGTGACAGCAGAAATCAAAGTGAGAGAATGTCAAGAAAAAATGGGAAACTCAATGGCAGAATCAGAAGTGCTTAACTCAGCTGTCCTTCCTGTTAGATGAACTGGGAATTCATGAAGAACTTGAAGAGTGAGTTCAGTAGCTAGTCAGTCAGTTACTTTAGAGTGCTGGGAAGGAACCCAGCGTCCTGCTCATACTAAACAGGGTTCTACCACTAACTTTATTTTTTATAAAGTTCTGAGGTGATTTTTGTTTATTGTAGTGACATTATTTATATTATTGACACTTACCATTTTGGCCATTTTTTGTCAAGGTGGTATACAGGGGGATCACAGTTATATAAGTAAGGTAATAAGTACATTTCTTGTCTAATTTGTTACCCCTTCCCTCATTTTTCCCTTGTTTCCCTTCCCCTCCCAATCTCCCCCCGATGTACAGATCATTTTCAACATCTTGTTAGTGTCACTGTTGCATTGATTCTCCCTTGTCCTTTCTCTCACCATTCTGTTGTTCCTTTTCCCTTCCCTAATTCAGATAAACATATATATATATATATATATATATATATATATATATATATATATATAAAATACTCAGGGTACCAAAATCAAATACAGTGACAATGGGGGATAAACCATAGGGAGAAGAACACACAAAAGAGGCAAGAAATCACATAGTACATTAAAAACAACAAGAAAAAAGAACCTCTTGTGACCATGTCTTGGAGTTAATTTTGCTTAGCATCATCTTATATGGTCATATGTACATAACTATTTAGCTATTCTGCTCATCTGCTAAGATTATATTAGATGTATACTAATTATTGCAAATAAGGGAGACCATGGGATATGTTTCTTTGGGTCTGGATTACTTCACTTGATATGATTTTTTCTAAGTCTTTCCATTTCCTTTTAAATGGGATGGTGTCATTCTTTCTGATGGAAGCATAGAATTCCATTGTATGTATGTGTGTTTATATATATGTGTGTGTGTGTGTGTGTGTGTGTGTGTGTGTGTGTGTGTGTGTGTGTGTGTGTGTGTATATATATACATACATACCACATTTTCTTTTTTGGGGGGGGTCCAGTCATGGGGCCTGAACTCTGGGCCTGGATGCTGTCTCTCAGCTCTTCAGCTCAAGGCTAGCGCTCTACCTCTTTAGCCACAGCGCCACTTCTGGCTTTTTTCTTTTTGCTTATGTGGTGCTGGGGAATCGAACCCAGGGCCTGATGCATGCAAGGCAAGCACGCTACCACTGAGCCACCTTCCCAGCCCCACATACCACATTTTCTTGATCCATTCATCTACTGAGGGGCATCTGGGTTGGTTCCATATTTTAGCTATGGTGAATAATGCTGCTATAAACATAGTTGTGCTGGAAGCTTTAGTGGCCTTTGTGGTCATTTTGGTCTCTCTCTCTCTCTCTCTCTCTCTCTCTCTCTCTCTCTCTCTCTCTCTCTATATATATATATATATATATATATATATATATATATATATATATATATTCCAGTGACATGAGTTCCGTAGCTTCCCATTATCTATGTACTTCCAGAAAATTTTTATTTTCTCAGAACAGAAATTCTGTGCCTATAGAACAACAACTTCTCATTTTTTCCTCTTCCTAGAACCTGGCAACCTCTATTCTACTTTCTGCCCGAATGAGTTTGCTTATTCTAGATTACCTCATATAAAGGAGCCACACAACATGTGTCTTTTTGTTTCTGGTTTCTTGACTTAGCACAATATTTTCTGTGCCTTTCCATTGCAAAACATATGCCAGAATTCCTTTTTATTGGTGAATAATATTTGTTTGCTTTTAGTTTAATATTTGAATATTAAATATTCACTTGAATATTCATTGTGCCCTTTATTAAGGGCCAATAGTTATTGTAGGCAGCATCAAGACAGCAGTGAACAAAAGAGAAATTACTAGTCACAGATAAAAAGTGAACATAGAAGTTCAGTGAGGGGTGGCTCCCATCTACAATCCTAGCTACTCAGGAGGCTGAGATCTGAGGCTCACAGTTCAAAGCCAGCCCAGGCAAGAAAGTCTTTGAGACTTCTATCTCCAATTAACCACAAAAAAGCCAGAAATAGAGTTGTGGCTCAGGTGGTAAACCACTAGCTTCAGGTAGAAACAGCTCAGAGACAGCACCCAGGTCCTGTCAAGCCCCATGCCAACGCACACACACACACACACACACAAAGTGAACATAAATTTCTGAAAGAGATTGTGGAGGCAGGTGGGGCCATTCATGCAGTTAGTGTTTTGAGGGCTAAGCTTAAACCTGCAGTTTTATCATCAGATGGAGAAGCCAAAAGAAGTGCACACCTGTAGTAGTCTGACCTATGTTTCAAAGATAATCCTGGCTTCACTATTACAACTAGACTGTGAGGGAAAAGGGGAAGTAGAAATGTCAATAAAGTTTCCCAAAAGAAACAGAGTAACAGAATTGTGTGTGTGTGTGTGTGTGTGTGTGTGTGTGTGTGAGTGTGTGTGTGTGTGCGTGTGTGTGTGTGTGTGTGTGTGTGTGTGTGTGTGTGTGATGGATTTATTTTATGGAATTAGTTCACTCAGTTGAAGGGCCTGGCAAGTTTGAAATCTGTGGCTAAGCCAGCAGATTGGAAATTCAAATAAGAGTTGATATTGCAGTCTTGATTCTGAAATCTGCAGGACAAGTAGGGTGGAAACTCAGGCAGGGTTTCTATGTTGCAATCTTGAGGCTAAATTCTTTCTGAGGGAGAATCTTTTCTTGCCTCTTCTGAGCTTCTGGTAATGATCTCCTGCATTCCTTGGCTTGTAGATGCACCACCCTGATTTCCACCTTCATGTTTACATAGCCTTCTTTCTGTGTGCAAGGACATGACAACATTTCCCTTTTTCATAAGGCCACCACTCACTGGGGTGGGGCCATCATACTCCATTCTGACCTCAAGCTCACTAATTTTATCAACAATGGCTCAATTCCCAAATAAGTTCATATCCCGAGACCCATGGGGCTTGAAATATGTGCAGGGGGAGGTCAACTTATAACACAAGGTGATATCTGTGTTATGGAAAACTTTTAGGCATAGCCAGTGAGTCAGGGATACTCCAATATGTTGAACCAGAATGAAACTGGTCAAGTTATAATTTACTAACATGTTGAAGACTGTAGAAGGTCTGAGAAAGAAGAGAGGAATAAAGTTTATTGGGGATATTATCTTTATTTGTTTTGTTTCTGAAACAAAATATCTGAGACAAAGTAGTTTATAATGAAAAGGGTTTTTTTGGGTGGCCAGTGACTAATACTTATAATCCTAGATTCAGGAGAGTTAGACCAGAGGCTCAACGTTCAAAGCCAGCCTGGACAGGAAAGTTTGTGAGACACTATCTCCAATTAATCAGCAAAAATCTGGACTAGATGCATGACTTAAGTAATAAAGCACCAGCTGTGAGCAAGAAAGCTCAATGAAAGCCAGGGACCCCAGAGATTAAGCCCCAGCATTGGCACTTGTGCTAGTTCAGCATCAGGTAAAGCCCCAAGCTCTATTACAGCATGGTTGAGTCATAGTCTCCCATTGGAAACAACACCGGTTGGGAGAGAACATATTTATCCATTAATTAATTCATCCCTTAATCTGTGACTCTGTTATAAGGGCAGACCTTCATCCAATCAATCACTTCTCAAGGGCTCTGCTTCCGCACTGGAGCCCAGGTTTTCAATTCAGGAACTTTTGGGCGATGAATTCAAACCCTAGTAGATACAATACATTAAAAAGTAAAACTACTATCTCATATCCTAAGCCCTTTATTTGGTTAATAATGCTTTGGAGAAAATAGAGAACCCAGGAATTTCTGCAAGAACAAAGAGCAAAGACAGAGTCTCCCAATGCTGCCTAGTCTGAGACAGCATCTAAATAGCTCACGTCCAGCCCACTTCACTCTGTTCCCAAGCCCTCCTTCCTCTTCATCATTGTCTCCATTATATATTTCCATGGCCTCTCCACAGAAAGCTTGTGTAGAAGTACATTTCAAAAGTTATTAAAAGAAAGAGGTAACATTGTCCAAAAAGAAATGCACTTTGCCTGACCTATGTAACTGTAACTCCTCTGTACAACAATAATGAATTTTTTTTAAGTTATAAGAGGTAGGAGGTCTAGCTTAGTGTATGAACCAAACATGCATGAATCCATGGGTTCAATCCCCAGGACAGCAAATAAATAAACATATTTTAAAATATTAAATGCATGATTATATAAAACTAATAAATAGCTACATGGAAATTGTTTTTTTAACAGTTGTACTTTCACTCATAACATTGAGATTCCAAGTGAACCCTAAAAGAAACATATTATTAGCTAGGCACTGGTAGCTAACACCTATAATCTTAGCAACTTAGGAGGCTGAGATCTGAGGATGGTGACCTGAAGCCAGACCAAGCAGAAAAGTCTGTGAGAGTCTTAGCTCTAATTAACTGTCAAAAAGCCAGAAATGGAGCTATGACTCATGTGGTAGAGTGCCAACCTTGAGCAGAAAAGCCAAACAAGGGCTGGGAAGGTGGCTCAGTGGTAGAGCGCTTGCCTTGTATGCCTGAGGCCCTGGGTTCGATTCCTCAGCACCACATAAGCAAAAAGAAAAAAGCCAGAAGTGGTGCCATGGCTCAAGTGGTAGAGCGCTAGCCTTGAGCTGAAGAGCTGAGGGACAGCATCCAGGCCCAGAGTTCAGGCCCTATGACTGGACCCCCCCCCCCCCCCCGCAAAAAAAAAAAAAGAAAAGCCAAACAAGACTTCAAAGCCTTGACTTCAAACTCTAATACTAGCACAAAACAGTAACAAAAAGAAACATATTATGGGGCTGGGAAGGTGGCTTAGTAGTAGAATGCTTGCCTTGCATGCATGAGGCCCTGGGTTCCATTCCTCAGCACCACATAAGCAGAAAAAGCCCGAAGTGGGGCTGAGGCTCAAGTGGTAGGGCTCTAGCCTTCAGCTGAAATGCTAAGGTTCAGCGCCCAGGTCCAGAGTTCAGGCCCCATGACCAACAAAAAAGAAAAGAAAAGAAACATATTATTAAATATTTGATTGTCCTCCAATTAATAATCATCTGTGACTCTAATAATCATGTTCTGCTTCACTCATTCATTGTCCTTTTCCAGTTGGCATAGTGTATAGTCAGTTCGATCAGAGATTTGTCTACATAATTTTGATGATATCCCAAATAAAAGAAAACAAAAATATATAATATGTCTAAACCAGGGCAAAATGGAATTAAAAAATAAAGTTCAGGAGGAAATAGGCCTTTTCTTAAAATTAAATCTAATTGTAAATCCTGTTCTGTGATTTTAACTTGAAAAGTGTTCCCTAGGTTTTGCTAAAGGGGCAGTTTGATTTTTCTTTATGAAATGCTACTACTTGAAGTGTGAATAAAAATACTCAAGTTGCCTTTGAAAAGAAGGCATTGTTTATATTGATTTGGGTGTGCCCAAATCAATTTTGTAGTCTGCATCCAGGCAGTTGGATCACTCCTCCACAGCCACATGATTAATTAGGGAAGTGGCTGCTCAATCAGAATAAAGTGTTCCCAAAGTCTCTTGAATCCCTAAGGACCAGTGCTTTCAGGAATAGATTCCAGGATAATTGCATTTTGTGGCTGTTACTGACACAGTCAGCCTGTCTGCACAAAGGCAGAAGGCTCTCTGAGTGGAGGCAGGGCAGCTAGCTGGAGGTTTCTCCTCAGATAACTTTTTCCAGGTCGAATTTTGCAGTGTGATTAAGCCCTTGCCGGCCAAAGGAAGTCAGTGGATTCTGGCACCTATTCCCACCACGCTTCACACCCAGGAAGGTCAAAGAGGACACAGAGGTCCTCCCCTTACCCGTTCCCAGAGGACCTCCCCCTACCTCCCTGTCAGCCTTTCAGAGTTGCAAACAGAGCAAGAGCCTGCGGGAAGATCAATCTAGGAAAGTTCCTGTCACCAGATGAGCAAGAGCTCTAGCTTTGTTTTTCTTGGATCGTGGGAGACTTTTATTCTGTCTGAATATTTTCACCATTTCCTTCACAAGAGGCTCTGTCTTGAAGCACAGGACCGAAGCAAAATGCCTAATGAAGCATGCCAGGAAAAGGGGCCTGCAAGTGACTTGGGGAAAAAAAAAAGCCTGGGGAGAGGGGAGAAAAGAGAAGGGTGTCAGGTTACAGATTCTCAGAAAATCATTTGAAAACACCAGCTGGAGACTCCAAATTTGGGAACCCACAAAAGGCCTTTCCAGCCCTTTGGGGCTTCACAGAGTCGGGCATGCATTGCAGAAGTGTGCCAGGCGTTCACTTTTCAGGCAAGCTTCAGGCCAGCCTATGTCTAGGTCTCTGGGGTCCTGGCCAGTCCTCTCTCAACTAGAGTTACCCCGGCCTAAGGGCCCAAGTCTGCCGAGATTCCTGAACTCCCAGTTGGCAGGGCCTGTGGAAGAAGGCCCTGGGGCCACTTGGCACCCAGGACCCAGGAGTTGGGAGCAAACGGCTGTAGTGGGCTCACAGTACCAGGTAGGGGCATGCGGCACTGAGCTTCCAAACATCCAGGTCCAACACCCTGAGTGTAGGTTGCACTCTCCCAGTCTGAGGGATGAGTCACGTGTCCTCTCTCCAAGGACAGGGCGATTCTCAATGGCTCCATGCTGGGAACCCCCTCCTCTCCCCCAACACTGATCTGTTGGCACTCTGCCTGAAGCCTCCCAAGCAGCCAGCTCCATTCCCTAAAACCCATGCATCATGCCAGACAACTGAGGGGACCTTTCAAACCAGGGGAATGAAAATTCTAGAACGACTCTATTCTCCAGAACGATGTAATGAGGGGAAATGGAGTAGTGAGAACTTAACTCGGAAACGCAAATCGAGCTCAACCCTTTCCAGCGCATACAAACCAAAGACAAATCTGCCAACTCTCTCAGCAGCTCCCAAGAAAAGGCCTCATGAATGAGAATGGGTTGCTAGGTTTCCTCCCTCCCTCCTGACAATCTCTTCCCACAAGATTTCCACCGCCCTAAGAAAACAGGCAGGGCCTTGGTGACTGAGGAGCTGGGGAACTGTGCCAGGCCCACGAGGCCGCCTGCGGCCGCTCTTGCCTTCAGGACCCTGGAGAGCGCCCGCCGCGCCCCTGGGACCCGCGCCCCGCGGTGTGAGACCCGGGCCCTTCCTGCACCTCGTCATACGGTCGCTTTTATTCATTGCTTCCCGCCCCATCTCCATTTTTCTTGGCAACTATCACTCTTGTTTTTCACAGACAGATTAAATTGTTTTATTTTGTTTTATTTGAGGGAGTTGTTTGGATTGGCCGAGTAATGCTCTGGTTGTAACTACAGTAAAGGCTAGTGCACTATGAAGCACGAAAAGCTTCTCAAAGACTAGAACTAAGAACTTGGCCTTCAAAAAACCCCAATTTCATTCCTTTATCAGTGAAGCAGATGAACTAAGAATAAAGACCTAAGGGAAGCCATCAAGTTAGTAGTGAGGCTAGAACCAAGAATTATTTCACTACTCTCTAGAGAAAAATAAATACTTTTCACTCATCAGTTAGGACTCGAAAGCAGCAAGTGGAAAATAGAAAAGTGTATTTCTGAGAAAAAGATGGAGAGATAGAATTCCCAAAGGAGAACTGCAGAGTGCATGATTGTAGCAGTGGTCCCAACAAGGAGCCCTGTCCTTAATACTCCACTCAACACATCAGAAGCCAAATTGCCTAGTCCCTTTTTCTGCCGGAGTGGAGGGGGGAGAGGAGCTAGGATCCTCTACCTACCTGGAGCTACCTCCCCTTAACTATCCCAATGAGATTTGGTAGCCAAGTCCAACACTGCCAGTTGCAGAAGAGTTCTAGTGGAAAATGACAAGGGAGAGAAAGGATCAGGAGACATGGAAGTGAAGAAACATCCTAAAGAACTAACAGATGGGCTGGGAAGGTGGCTCAGTGGTAGAGTGCTTACCTTGCATGCATGAGGCCCTAGGTTTGATTCCTCAGCACCACATAAGCAGAAAAAGCCAGAAATGGCGCTGAGGCTCAAGGGGTAGATGCTAGCCTTTAGCTGAAGAGCTGAGGGACAGCGCCCCAGGCCCAGAGTTCAGGCCCTGAGTTCAGGTCCCACCACCAAAAAAAAAACCCCACCTACGAGATGTAAACACAGACCTTCTGTACAGGGCGTGTCACATTCAACGTTCATACATATTCTCTGGGAGTGTTAGCATGCAGAGTCAGAAGCAGTGGGTTAGGATGAGATTTTGCATTTCTAAGGAGCCTCTAAGCACTGGCTACAGGGCAACTGGTCTATAAGACTACACTGAGTAGCACAGAGTTACAAAGGGCAGTGGGAATCCTAGTTTACTCTGGAGGCTGATATTGACGCCTGGGGCAGATTCCAGAGACTCTTTAGGGGGGTGGGGGCGAGCAGACATGGAGGTGTGATTTAAGAGGTAGAGCACTAGCTAAATTAAGCAGAAAAGGCTAATTCAGAGCCTGCGATTCTGAGTTCTAGCCATCGCCAGGAGAGGCTCATAAGGGAAAGAATCTAACCATGGGCTTTTTCTTTGGCTTTTACCGATCTTCTCTTGTATCTGCAAAGTAACTTTTTTAAATGTTGTAATGAGTGGCCTCATTTAAGTGTCTGAACACAACAGTAATGGTGTGCTGGTTTTGTTTCTCTCCTCCCCCTGCCCCACTCCTCCGCCCTCCCCGCCGCCGGCCCTGCACAGCGCCCAGGATTGCCCGCTGTCCCGACGCTCTTCAGCCTCCTCTCGAGCTCGTTCCGCAGCCTCACACAGTTCTTCTCTCACCTTCTTCGGCGACAACCTCCTGAGACTCCCTCACAGCGCCCGTACTTGTCCCCCCTGCTTCCGGCGCTGCCGGCCGCCCGGCTCTTGCAGGGACACGATTTGGAGCGCAGCCGCCACTTGCTCCTGCTCGGGGCAGCACTGGCACTGTCAGGCAGACCCCCGGGGTTTAGCCCGCTGGGGCTGGCCCACTGGGTTGCCAAGCCCGGGAAAGAAGACTTCAGCGCCGGGCAGAGTTTCCCCATGCCTGTGAGTACTCAGATCCCCCATCAGACGCACAGAGGCGTCTCTCCCGCTGGCCCCAGAGCCAACTGCCCGCGGCTGGCGCTAGGGGAAGGTACCGACAGCGGTGGGCGCAACAATAGAAAGCGCGCCGGCGACTCCCTGGCATTCCTCCACCCCCGAGGCTCTCAGAGCTACTTTCTCCCCGACCACTCACTTCCGTTCTGGGGTCCCTGGAAGTGGGAGGGAGCGCTAGCCTTCCCCCGAGCTGCTCTTCAAACTCTGCGCTCAGCTCCGCCCCCCCCCCCCCCCCCCCCGCCTCCCCTCTTCCGAGCCGGCCCCAGACTCGCCTCCGCCGGCTCCGAGGGCGCGCCCCTCAGTCCCCCATCCTCCTCACGGGCAGAGGAAATGACGTGAGGCTATTTTTTCTATCAGGTCCGTTCCCAGCTTCAGTTTAGGGCTTCGAACTCGTGCACTCACACAGCGATCACCACCAGCACCACTCAGCAGTCTCTCGGGTGCCAGGGTTTCCGCTGCCTCGGGGTTTCCCTCCGTGCGGATTCCTAAGTCCCAGAAAAGGAGAGCGAAGAGAAAGGCTGCCAAGAGACTTGGCCAGATGCTGCCGGGGAGGGGGGGGGGGGTCCTGCGCTCCACTCAGGTCTCGGGCTGGCCAAGACCGAGTGAAGACCCGCCTCGGGTACAGAAGGAGAGGCGGGGTGCACCCGGGCTGAGTGAGGCTAGAGCTTGGAAATGTAGGGGGGAGGGAGTCTCCAGGCGCGATTCTGGGGACCCAGCCGCTACGAGGCTCGCGCTTCCGCTCCCCCACCCCACCTTCCAGCTCCTCCCGCCGCCCCCAGCCCCCAGCTCCTCCCTCCGTCCCACTTCTTCCCCAAGGTCTAGTCGTCAAGTCCGGCGCTCAGGCTGTGCTTCCCCTAAGCTGCGGCGTGGGAGCAGAAGCTGGGCTCTGTGGGCGCCCTGGTCGCTCTCCGGGCGTCGCGCCCACACTCTGTGTTTGCTGATCTGAGGCTGGAGGAAGGAACCCGAGCTGCAGACTTGCTCGCGTGGGGACGGGGGAGTGTCCCAGCCCCCGCCGCGCGGAGCACGCCACCACCAGAGGGAGGAGGCGAGACCTGGGATTGCCCGGCCCGGGGAGGGCGAGTCAGGGGGCGGGGAAGGAAAAGGAAGAGAGGAGAGAGCGAGAGCAAAGCCTGGGAGCGACTGGAAGGAGAAAGCCGCGGGGAGCCATCGCGGGCTCTTTAGTAAGGGACCGCACTAGGCTTTGTAATCAAAATACGGTACACGCCGGACGCATGCGCACGGCCAACGGAGGCGATCCCGCCGGAGCTTCCCCTCCAGCCAGCCCGGTGGACAGTGGGACTGTGAGTACCCCGCTTCCTCAGTACCCATCACCCCCTCTTCCTCTCGGGCGCTTCCCGGGGCCTGGGACTAGCAAATGCCCGAGTCAAGGCCGTGGCAGGACCCGGGATCGTCTTCGTCGCGGCCAGCGGCGGGAGTCCAATGGGTCGGTGGTCCCCTGCGAGCCCCCTCTCCCCGTCGGCGCGAGTGAGCGACTGAAGGCAGCATCGAGCCACTAGGATCGGTTTCTATCACACCCTAGGAGAGTAGGTCGGGACTCTAGCCTTTAAAGATTAAAATGCATATTGACCATCCCAAGAGTACTGGGGAAACTCCGGGCAAGTGGCTGGGGAGCGGGACGCGCTGGGCGAGGCGCGCAGGCCGGGCCGTCGGTGCGCAGGTGGGAAGGACCCGGAGCCGCTCCCGGAACGCAGGGCGCCCTTTCCGAGAAGCGCGACCCAGGAGGGGTCGGAGACGGCGGGTTAGGGCGAGGGCGCCCGCCTGGGCACCTTGGCAGGGAAGGCTGTGTTTCAGTGTCTACCGGGGACTCTTTAGCGACAGAGTTGTTCCTGGAGGTGCGGGCGCTGCGGGGATTTACTTTGAGAAACCCAATCACCAGTCCCCCCCATGGGCCCAGAGATGTGCTCCCCAAGTTGGATCCCGACGGGGGGTCCCGGTTGCGGCGACCGGGGATGCGGGCAGGGTAGAGGGTCTGCAATAGGCCGTGGGGGTGGGCATCGATGTTGGCGAGGCCCTTGGACGGTTGAGTGCATGGACCAGCTAGGGCTCTCGGGGGGACTGGAGCCCAATGAGGATCTGTGAACGGCGAGGCCCCCACCCCACTCCCGCGGCGGAGGGAGCTGGGGGAAGGCGGTGCTCCCAATCTGGGGGGAGATGTTTGTGGGAGGGGTCTACGTGCTGGGGCTTTCCAGTAGTGAAAGAGAGGGTGGGCGTCCGGGAGGAGTCAAAGAGCCTGACCTACTCGCCCCACCTCCGTCTGCCTCGGGCAGGAGCCAGGGGACAGCCGGCGCGCTTCCCGGCTCGGCCAACATCCCCGGGAAACCCGGGCGGGGACCGCCCCCCGGCCCCGTAGGCGAGCGGACACGCGCGGAGGGCGGACTCGTCGGTGAAGTTCTGTGGTCAGCCCACGAGGATCTGTTGCAGCCTGGCTTTCCCCGCGCCACCGCCGGTGGGTAGGATGGGGAAGGGAAAGTAGAGTGGTGGTTCAGGCTTTCCCACTCCCAAGAGAAATGCGCCCGGGGCGGGGATGGCGGTGGAGATCCCTCCTTTTCCCGTTCCTTCTCAGAGCGTGGTAGCGTCCCATCTCTCCAAAACGAGTGGGTCCCTGCTCCACACGCACACATCACACTGGGGTTCGCCGGTTGTTGGAACCGCAGCCAGTGTCCTTGGGGCGATCAGTAGCGGGAAGTCACCTGCCCAATGGGGCTCGGAATTGTTCCCAAAGTGTGAGACTCCCGCCCCGCCCCCCCCAAGCAATAAGGGGCTCCTGCATCCGCCACCCGTCACATTCCTTTAGTCAGTACCCTCTTTCCAGTCACCGAGTCCTGCGAGGCTTGAGGCTTGACTTTATTTCACGTCTAATGCTCCAGACTACAGAATCGATTAAACAAAAGCCCAGGTACACACACACACACACACACACACACACACACACACACACACACACACACACACACACACACACACACACACACAAATGGCCCGACTTCCTCCCCAGACTTGGCAAGAACATTTGCAATAAAATGACCCTATTTTTAAGTTTATTTTAACTTGCAATTTCAAGTTATTTTTACTCTATTTGCGCAAAACCGAATGTTCTACGAATTTATCCTGTAATGCATTTCATAAGAGGCAATGAATGCTGTGTTGCCTAATGGGGAAAGAGTCCTGGGATGTATAAGTAAGTGATGGTTCAAATCCCAACCTAGTTATGTGACTTTAAACAATTTACTTAACCTCTGTGTGTCTTAGTTTTATCATCTGTAAGATGGTACCTGCTGGCATTTAATAAATTGATCACTAAAGCTCTTATAATTGTCTGGCAGATACTATTCAAAAGCTATTATATTAATGTTAAAATGGTTAAGTGAACTTCAAAATATAGGAACATGCCTATAATCACAGCACTGGGAGGCGGAAGCAGGAGGATGGTGAGTTCAAAGCCAGCTAGGGCAATGCAGTGACACCCTGTCTTAAAAAAAAATTAGGAAGCTGGATGCCCTGGTTCACTCTTGTAATCTTAGCTACTCAGGAGGCTGAGGTCTGAAGGTCACAGGTCAAAGCCAGCCCAGACTGGAAAGTCCATTATAGACTCTTATCTCCAATTAACTACCAGAAAACTGGAAGTGGTGCTGTGACTCAAAGTGGTAGAGTGCTAGCCTTGAGCAAACAGTGCCCAGGCCCAGAGTTCAAGCCCCATGACAGACAAAAATTTTTTAAATAGGAACAAAATTTATATATATTTGTTGGTATTGGGTCTTGAACTCAGCACCCTGGCTGTCCTTTAGCTTTTTAACTCTAGTTTAGCACTGTATCACTTGAGCCACAGCTTTGCTTCCTACTTTTTACTGGTTAATTGTGTCTCACTGATTTTCCTGACAGGGCTGGTGTTAAAATACCCATCCTCAGATATCAACCAGCTAAGTAGCTAGGATTTTTGTGTGAACCACCAGGACCCAGCTATATTTTTATTTATGTATGTATTTGTTTATGTGCTTGTTTGTTCAGCATACAAGGGAGTATTTCATTGTGACATTTCCACACATGTGTATAATGCATTCCAGTCAATCTCCCCATCACTCTCTGTACCTCCTCCTCCTTCATAATACAATGTCAGTAGGGTTCATTATTGTATTTTGATACATGTCATCAACCTATTTTGACCATATTGATCAGTTCGTCCTTGTTAGCTCAACTCCCCTCTTGCTAGTATCTACGCCTCAACAGACTGTTCAAAATGCTTGTTTTTGTGTGCTATGAAGTATGTAAATGCAAATTAGAAAACAGTAAATGTTTTCTGTATTTCTATATGCATTTAAGTTCTAATGCAGTACATTTTATAACATCTAGACCCTTTATTTTAGTTAGTTATGAGATATTTACATATAACCTTCAAAAATCACTTAAGAAACTTCTCTCTGATCTTTAAAAGAGTTCACATTATGAAACAAATACACATTTTGAAAGTATTTACAGAAAAAAAATCCATTATCTTTATTAAAATACTGTACCAAGTCCATTTTATTTAGGACAATCTGAAAGCTTATTTGAGAAACGAAGAGCTAGCTTTTCTGAGATCACTACAAATATTTTATATGAAAAAATCCTTTATTATATAAAAATATAGCATGATGACAACTTTTATTGCATCCATTTCTGGTTATAAATGAGCAAACATTGGGAGAGTTTAGAATTATTACAAGCTGAGTGCCATTGACTCATGCCTATAATACTAGCTACTCAGGAGGCCTAAATCTGAGGATTGAGGTTCAGAGTCAGACAAATAGGGAAGTCGTGAGATTCTTATTTCCATTTAGCCACCAATAAGCCAGAAGTAGAAGTGTGGGTCAAGTGGTAGAACACCATCTTTGAGTGGAAAAGCTCGGGCTCTAAGTTCAAGCCAAAAGAAAAAAGAATTATTACAACTATGACTAATTTCTGTATGGCACGGATGACTTTCTGTTTACTATAATTTGTGAGCCTTTTACAAACAGGAAAGCAGAGATACATACAAGGAAAAAATATATAAGTGTATGTTCTCTCCAGCACCAAGAAAGACAAGGCTTGGGGCTTGAACTCAGGGCCTGGGCACTGTCCCTGAACTCTTCAGCCCAAGGTTAGTGCTCTATCACTTTGAGTCACAGCTCCACTTCCAGTTTTCTGGTGGTTAGTTGGAGATAGGAGTTTTCTGGACTCTCTTGCCCAAGCTGGCTTTGAACCTCAATCCCCAGATCTCAGCCTCCTGAGTGCTAGGTTTACAGGTATGAGCCACTAGCACCTGGCTAAGCTTTTTTTTTTGGTTGGTCATGGGGTATGAACTCTGGGCCTGGGCGCTGTCCCTCAGCTCTTCAGCTCAAGACTAGCGCCCTACCACTTGAACCACAGCGCCACTCCCGCCTTTTTTCTGCATATATGGTGCTGAGGAATCAATCCAGGGCCTTATGCATGTGAGGCAAGCACTCTGCCGCTGAGCCAAATTCCCAGCCCTGGCTAAGCTTTTATTAAATTCATAAACTCCCCTTGTACCAGATTTGAAGATGTTTTCCTTTCAGGAGGCTGAGATCTGAAGATCATGGTTTGAGGCCAGCCTGAGCAGGGAAGTTTATGAAATTCTTTTTTTTTTTTTTTTTTTGGGTCCGGTCGTGGGGCCTGAACTCTGGGCCTGGGCGCTGTCCCTCAGCTCTTCAGCTCAAGGCTAGCACTCTACCACTTGAGCCACAGCGCCACTTCCGGCTTTTTTCTTTTTGCTTATGTGGTGCTGAGGAATGGAACCCAGGGCCTCATGCATGCAAGGCAAGCGCTCTACCACTGAGCCACCTTCCCAGCCCCAGTTTATGAAATTCTTATCTCCAATTAACCACAAAAACAAAGGAAGGAAAGAAGGAAGGAAGGAGAGAGGGATGGAGGGAGGAAAAGGAAAAGGAAAAGGAAAGGGCAAGCCAGAAATGGAGCTATGGCTTAAGTAGTAGAGTATCAGCTTTGAGTGAAAAAGCTAAGGAACAATATTGAGGCTCCAAGTTAAAAGTGTCAGTACCCCCACAAAATAATAATAATAATAAAATATACAGGCAGGCTTGGGATGCGGCACGAGTTGTAAAGTGCCTTCCTAACAAACACAAGGCCCTGAGTTCAAACCACAATGTCACCTGACAAAATTACACAGGAGATCTTATTCTTCCAAATTTTGTGGACTAACAAGAGTAAAAGAGAAACATTTTTTTCTTAATTTAATGCAATAGGCCAACAACTTCTAAAATCCTGCTGTCTGTCCCTTTCTGCATTGGGGCAGTTTAATGATACTCACTTTCTAGGAACATGCACAGATGGTAGTTTAAAGGTCTAGCCTCTTGTAAACAGCCGAAGAATTGCATGGGCAGAGCCTGTGGGTAAACCCACAGAGTTATTTAGAGAAACATGTTTTCCAGGGAATATACTTCTAGGAATTGTGCCCTCATCCCTGAGGAAGAAGAGTTCAGTTGTCTCCGATGCCCAAACTCAGGATCTTGCCCTTAACTTTGCATCTAAGGATAGACCACAGGTTCTTAGATGGAAATCCAGGGCATCAAGCAGGGAGTGACCTTTTAGCATGCTCCCAAGCCAGTTTGGAAGAACTGAGTTTTGAAATCACATGTGTCAAATCAGGTCCCAATATGATTACCATGTGAATCACTGTCCAAGTGCAGATACTTCAGATTGGATTTCAGAGTGCTACCAGATGACTCATCCTGTGAGCTTCTATTCACATAAGCACAGTGTCAGTCAGCAGCTAATAGGGTTCCCTCTGAGTCACAGCTTAGCATTTAGTACAATAACTGTGAGTCACTAAGTACCAGCACCATCTGAATTGGTTCCTGAATGGTACCTTGAGCTTCTAGCTTGAGAGTTTAGAAGCTGCTGCTTGGGTGAGTCAGCTCATAGTACAATGGAATGTCCTCCTTTCGAGGCCATTCACAAGAAAGTTTGATGTGGATGAGTGCTCAAGGTAATATTGTATGATTAGAACTTCATACAATAGATAACCTTGTTTCTAGTTCCGCTGATTCAACCCGAGCTACAATATTTAAGGAGGGAATCATTTGTGAAATATAAGAATATGCTTAGTTTCCCAGAGGTGATACTTCACATGAATTATTCCTAAAGTTGTTGAAGCCATTGATCTTTCAGATTTCTAGTAATTAATTTTACTCTACAAAGTCTTTCTCCTATCCTTATTAGTCCTTGCATTTTCAAAAACAGCACCTCATGCGAAGGTACATAGTAGTTGATTTCATGAGAAATCAACTGACTGACAGTGAGAAAGAGGAGACTTGCTGTCTTGGTTGTGCCCTAGTCACCTCTGACGCTAACTTAATCATGGCTGGCATCGCTAAAACATGTTTGTACTGCTGCTTTAAGACTAGCAACACTTGGCACCTGTGTGTGTGCGTGTGTGTGCACACCCATATTTGCTTGCACTGGATGTCAAACCCAGAACCTCACAAATCTGTCACTGAGCTACACCTCCCATCCCCAAGCACTCAACACTTCTAATCTTTTTAGAGTTGCATGGCTAGAATCAGGACTAAGTCAATAAAAGGAACTTGTGCAGCATACTCCTTACCTGACCTTTGTAAATGGCTTCTATGCTTCACAATGGGGTGGTGGTGATATTGAAGAGACTCATAGATTTCTTAATTTGTATCAAAGTCTCTCCATACTTAAAAATGTTTATTTTCTGATGGCACCAACAGAATTTCTGGTCCATGGATTTTTGCCATATATCTTAGTGTATTTTTATAAATACCACATCTAATGACATCATGGATATTATTTACATATTCCCTACTCTCTAGTTTGTGTGAGTGTGTGTATATGTGCACGTGTGCGCATGCACATGCATGTGTGTTTTATGGTACTAGGGTTTGAATCAGGGCCTCGTGCTTGCTAAGAAGGTGCTCTACCTCTTGAGCAACTCTACCCCTTGAGCCATTCCACCAGCTCTCCTGCTTTTGGACAGTCTGTATTTAATGGAGACTTTACATGGTTCTTTTTCAAAAAAATTAGTAGCATAAATTAATCATTCAAAGAGGTTTCATTGTGATATTTACATGCAAGAATACAATGTACTTTGATTATACATTACTGTATTGCTCTTTCTTAATCCCCCATCCCATGAGTTTAATTCTTTCTGACTTAGCATTCATGGTAATTTCAGGTTGTTAGAACCCTTTAATTGAAGCAAAGTTTCTACATGAATGTGCCAGGTTTCGAAAAGGAGTCATTAGGTTCTTTTGTGAGATTTATGATTACTTTGAACTTTCTAGACTTGAGTTGTACAAATAAAATACACAAGTTAGATGTGGAGCTTAAGCTGGGCACTGGTGGCTCATGCCTGTAATCCTAGATACTCAGAAGGCTGAGATCTGAAGATCACAGTTCAAAGCCAGCATGTGCAGGAAAGTCTATGAAATTCTACCACCAGAAAACTAGAAGTGGTGCTGAGGCTCAAGTGGTAGAGCACTAGCCTTGAGATGAATAGCTCAGGGACAATGCCCAGGCCCAGAGTTCAAGTCCCATGACCAAAAAAAAAATGTTAAGCTTACTAAATTTTACATTAAATATGTTATTACCAAAAACCATGTAGATCAGAGTATCAATCTCAACACAAGTGATATTTTGGGGTGAATATCTTTGGAGGGCATTGTGCAATGTCTTGGCCACATCTCTGACCTCTATCCACAGGATACCAGTACAAACAAAAATGTCTCTAGATATCACCAAGTATTTCCAGGGTGAGTAAAACCCCTCATTACTGCTCTAGATCAAGATACATAATATTTTCATCCCTCACCCCAGAAGACTCCACTTCTCTTCCTCCCAGGCAGCGCTACTGTAAAGAATCACATTTTTTTGTTGTTGGTGGTATTGGGTTTGAACTCAGGGTCTTGTACTTGCTACACAAGTGCTCTTCCACTGAGCCACTCCCCTAGCCCGTTTTCCCGCTAAGTTATTTTTTCAGATAGGAGCTGTAATTTTTACCAGGGGACAATCAAGATGTAGTTTTCTTTGTACTTACTCTGTTTTGGATTCACTGCGCTTCTTCTATCTGTTGGCTCATGTCTTCCATTATCTTTAGACATTTTTTCTCTCAATATCTCTTCAGATTTCACAATTCCTCCTGTTCTGCACCTTCCCTTCTCTACCAGCTTTTGGGACTCAAACTGTATATATTCTAGACTCTTTCCTTTTCCCCTTGTGATATCCCTTGTTCTCTGCTCTGTCTGCTTCCTTTTTAGTGATTTGTTTCAACTTAAAAACTTCATGTTAACCTATGTTTTGTTTTAATAAGCCTGTCTCTGTTGTGCTTTCTCCTTGGTAACCCCAAACAGTGACTTATTTTAACATCTTAATGTAGTCCATTTGAGTCTTTTGAATAAATTAAAACTCACTGATGAAATTCCTCCTCTTTTTATCATTTATGTCTATCTCATTTTTATTTGTTTTGTCGGTCATAGGGTCTGAACTCTGGGCCTGGGTACTGTCCCTCAGCTCTTCAACTCAAGGCTAGTGTTCTACCACTTGAGCCACAGCGTGACTTCCATTTTTTTCTGCTTATGTGGTGCTGAGGAATTGAACCCAGGGCCTCATGCATGCAAGGCAAGCACTCTACCACTGAGCCACCTTCCCAGCCCCTTCTATCTCATTTTTGTCTATTAAACTCAATATTTATATTGTCTGTATGCTTGTCTGTTGCTTGTTTTTATTTAAAAAAAATTAAAAATTATCATTTTTAATTATATCTGGTAATTTTTGTTGTATGTAGACATTTTATGTACACTTGTGACATTTCTTCCACCAACAAGTTGATCTTGCTCAGGAATTTTCTCTCAGAAGATGAAGGGCAGATGATTTCTGGCCTAACCAGTAATTAAAATAAATTTGGGGTGGTTACAATTTTAACCATCTGTGGCTTCCTTTTGTTCTCAGGAGTTTCCTTCCAGGTTTTGGATTGATAGCATGGTGGATTCTAGCTCCTTGGTCTTCATAGACTAGACTGACTAGACTTAGTAGATTTAGTTTCACCTGCAGAGATTTTCCTCTTTGCTTTTTGCCTCCATTTCCTTATGTGTCTGTGTGTTGTTGGGTTTTTTTCCCACTCCGCATTATATCTTAAGGATGTCAGTCATGATTTTGGGGAGGACTTATTTTTCCACATGAGACTAGAGTCCAATTATCTCTTCAGCTCTCTCTCTCAGAGTCAGCAGAGGCCTCCAGGAAAGAAAACTCTTGGTGAGTGACTCATTTGACTCATTTGGAAGAGCCCTCTCTCATACATACTCTAGTTTATTTAATCCTCTTGGCTCCCACAATTGTGTGGTGTCTTTAGAAATTTAATTTTAGTTTTTAGCTTAGATTTTATTTTTGCCTAAGTGGAATAAATGATCTGCTTTGACTTATTGAAACTTTATGAGTTGTTTTGCTTTTACATTTAGTACTACATTGCACTCTCATCTTTTTATGATAGCCTGTGTTTCTAATGGAACTAGAAAAATGAATATTATATTTTTTCTCTTATGTGTAAATGTAATATAGGTTTAGTAAAGCATAAAATGTTAGAATGAAGGAAAGAAATGTGTTGGAATCCTTGAAACTCATTATGCCTCAATTGCTGCTGTATAAGTAAACACACACACTGGAAACAGAGAAATTTTGACTTTGCCCACTTGTGAGCCTTAAGTCTAAGTATACAACTATGAGCATACTCATAGTAATGTGTACAACAAAAAGGCTAAGTAGTTTTTAGTAAGTAGCACCTGCTCCTCTAATTTTACTCATCATTATCTTAAGCCCCTGATCAGGGGCTGCTTTTAACTTTAAACATTTATATTTTGATAGGATTCTATTTGTACAGATTAAAAATTTTTTCATTTCAACAAACTTCTGACAAATTGTTTTTAATATAAAATATCTGTACCCATAACCTAATATCTAAGGAAGTGTTGAATAACTTTATGAGTTAATATTTGGCCAAATTGTTGTCATTTGTATATTTTTGAAAAATTGTTCCCTGAAACACAAAAGTTCAGATCAAATTTAGCTGCATTAAGACTAGTCACTCTCAGTAAAATTCACAATTAACTACTTGTAGAGGTTAATCCAAGATGTTGTTAATCCAGTAGAGGTTAATCCAAGATGTTGGCAGTAAGAAGAGAACAGAAGAAATACTTATGAAAGCATTAGAAAGGATAGCTGTTTGACCTTTTCAGAGGAGACTCAATGTAGGAGCTATAATTTTAGTATTATGTCTGTGAATGATTTACGCACAATTAATTTTCATATTAAATTTCCTCTTTCCAAACTTCTTTTTTATCTTGACTTGGGCATTTGCTTCTTTAAAAAATACTATGTTGCATGGCACTGGTGGGTCAGACCTGTAATCCTAACTACTCAGGAGGCTGAGATCTGAGGATTTTGGCTCATAGCCTGCTTAGGCAGGAAAGTCCATGAGCCTTTGTGGCTCCAGTAATAGAGCTCTGTCCTTGAGCAAAGCAGGTGAAGGACAGTGCTTAAGCCCTGAGTTCAAGCCTCATCACACACACACACACACACACACACACACACACACACACACACACACACACACACACACACAGTCTTAATACATGGAAACAACTGGATTCCCCTCTAATTCCAAGATGAAAATAGTAATCCTGGAAGCAGTTGAGTGTTCCTGACCCAAGCAAAGAGAATGTGGTTTCTTGTTGGTTTCTGAGGCTTGAATCATGTCCCAGTCTTCAATTCTTCCATGCAGCAACCACCAGCTTCACTGCTAGAACTCCATATTCTGCAAAAGTCTGCCCTCCCTATGCAGATTTAAATCTGGGAATTCTGTATACAATAATGTGTAAATGATCAAATTCCACGAAAGCTAATTTTTTTGTTAAAGAAAATAAGTTACTCTGGCTCTTTGAATGACCTGTGAGCTGTTCTTTTTGGAAAGATCAAGTATTTGTTCATGGAAACAGCAGAACCTTATAACAACCATGTAAATACATTTGTGTTAAAGAGCAGAAGAGGACTAAGAGTATGGAAAAGGTAAGTCAAGGAGCGATAGCTCAAGTCTGTCATCCTAGCTACTTGGAAGTAGAGACTGGGTATCACTACTCAATGCCAGCCCCAGAATAAAAATCCCTGTGACTGCATCTCAGCCAACAGCTGGATGCAGTGGTGTATGCCTGTCTTCCCAAAGGCAGGAGGCCCAATGACGGGGCTCTGTATTGGCAGCCTGTCATCTCAGAAACAAAGGGAAGCACAAGTAGGAAGATCGAAGTCCAGGCCAGCCCAGGGAATAAAGTACGCCATTATCTAAAAAAAAGAAAGAAAGAAAAACAAACAAAAAAACTAAAAAAAAAGGGGACTGATGGTGGAGTTCAATTGTAGAACACTTTTTGAATGAAGTTTAAACCCCAAGGCTGAAAAAAAACTGTGAAAAAGGTAAAATTATACAAAATTCAATAAAGTAAAAAGCTCATTTTTTGCAGGTTTAACAAATATCATACATACAACAAAGCTTTATTTCATTTCCTTTTCTTCTAGTGATCTTCAAAATCATGGAGGGATAAAAGTATCTATAGCTACTGGTTGAGATAGAGAATCTGTTTATTTAATTTATATGAAGTCTGTTCTGTGAATCAAGAGACTACTGAGCCACCTTCCCAGCCCCCAACATAATAAATTCCTATGTTTACCTACAAAGAGTCCAACATTCATAACTATTAAACACTTCAATTTTGAAATGTCTACCATTTCACAGCTGTTTGTTCAGTACATCTGCCTGATGCTTTAGGTTAAGGGCTGGAACCTAGAATTCTTGCTACTTAAGTTTGGTACAATTTTTTTCCTTTAAGAAACAAAACCTGGGGCTGGGAAGTTGGCTCAGTGGTAGAGTGCTTGCCTTGCATGCCAGAGGCCCTGGGCATGATTCCTCAGCACATAAGCAAAAAGAAAAAAAAAGCCCGAAGTGGCGCTGTGGCTCAAGTGGTAGAGCGCTAGCCTTGAGCTGAGGAGCTGAGGGACAGCGCCCAGGCCCAGAGTTCAGGCCCCATGACCGGACCCCCCCCCAAAAAAAAGGAAACAAAACCTGTCATTTCCTAGGCATAGCAGACTAAAACATTCCACCAGCTTAACCTGCAGAGAATGCCTTGGGAACACTAAGGTAATGCACTGGCGTTTCTATTAGCCAATTCTCATCAACAGCAGCCTGTTGGAAGAAAGGACTCCAGAGGCATTCACTAATGAACATCTCCAAATTACTCAAGTCTATGTAATTGTGGCTATGCACAGTTGCAGCTAAGAAGCGGTGATCTGTTGGGTGGGGAGATGGTCTCAGACTTCTAGCTGAAAGACTTAATCTAAGTATTCGAGACACTTTAAAAATACTTTGATTTCTCCACAGAATCATATCAAAAATCAAATTGATGTGAGGTATGATACTTTGACTCATGTAAATATGAGGGGAAATTGTGGATTCATTGGGAATTGTTAGTGGAGACAGTCCTTATGTCCTGGATTGTTCCTGATGGTCATGGGAGGGAACCAGCATAATCTGACATTTTAACGCAGTAACTATTTGAGGCTTTTCAGGCCAGATGCTCTCCCATTAGTCCATTTTATGTTACTGGAAGGGGAAACAAAGAAGGAGGCTACAATGCTTGATAAGAAATGTACTCAGTATCTTGCCCATGTAATTGTAACCCCTCTGTACAGTATTTTCACAATAAAAAAAAAAGAAAGAAAATACCTGGAAACCCTGGGTGGCTCACGCCTGTAATCCTAGCTACTCAAGAGACTGAAATCTGAGGATTGCAGTTCAAAGCCAGCCCAAAAAGAAAAGACCCTGTAAGACTCTTCTCTCCAATTAACCACTCAGAAACCAAAGTGAAGCTGTGGCTCAAAGTGGTAGAGCACTAGCCCTGAGCAAAAGAGCTCAGGGACAGCACCTGGGGCCTGAGTTCAAGCCCCATGTCTGGCAAAAGAAAGAAAGGAAGAGAAAGGAAGAGAAGGATGGAGGAAGAGGGGGGAGAGAGAGAGAGAGAGAGAGAGAGAGGAAAACACTTGAGACATGATAATTTTTTTTTTACAGTAATGGGGCCTGAACTCTAGGCTTGGGCGCTAACCCTCAGCTCTTCAGCTCAAGCCTAGTGCTCTATCACTTGACCCACAGTACCATTTCTGGCTTTTTCTGCTTATGTGGTGCTGAGGAATCAAACTCAGGGCCTCATGCATGCAAGGCAAGCACTCTACCACTGGACCACCTACCCAGCCCCGAGACAAGATAACTTCTAAAGGAAATTTTTTAGCACACAAATTCAGAGGTTGAAGGGCATGACACTGGAATTGGTTTAGGTCTGGGGAGGACCTCTTGGCTGCATCATAATAGAAGTACATGTGTGTGGAGAGACCACATATAGAAAACAGAGAGTGGGGAAGAGAGAGTCACAAGGACATACTTCTTACTGACCTAAGTAAGGACCTCCTACTATGCCACATCTTTTAAAGATCAGATCACTTCAGTCTGCTACATGTGGACCCGGCTACAAACACTTGATGCTGGGAAGAAAAACCATAGAAGCTGTCTATGATAACTACTGAATTCTGTCATAGCAGCAGGAACACTGGAGAATAGAGGTAATAAACTAAGGTCTCCTTATACAGTCCAGGCAAGAGATTGGGTTCTTGTGGGATAAGGGAGGGCAGCAGAGAGGTTTAAACGTCTGACATGAGTTCTGGAGATGTAGCCACCTGGCTAGGATACAGACACACAGACAAGGATGAGGAAAGAGGTAACTTCTTAGATGTGGATGGATGACCCCTCCATGTGTGGCCATGGACAAGATGCCCAGAGAAACAGAAATTAGAGAGGGAGACTCAGGAGTCTATCTGGAACCCTAAAGTCTGTGACCTATACCAGAGCTCCAATTGTGGCAGCAGGCAGGTGGTTGGCTCCATGTATTTAAAACTCAAAGGAATCTGAATACCAGCGGCTCCTGCCTATAATCCTAGCTAATCAAAAGGCTGAGATCTGAGGATTTCGGTTTGAAGCCAGACTGGACAGGAAAATCTGTGAGTCTTGTGAGTCTCTTATCTCCAGCCACAAAAACTAAAAACCTTATAAGTGGAGCTGTGGCTCAAGGGGTAAAGCCTGAGCAAAACAGATAAGTGCCCAGGCCCTGAGTTCAAGTTCTAATACCGGAACACACACACACATGAATGTGCACGCTCTCTCCTTTCCTCCCTCCCTCCCTCCCTCTCTCTCTTCCTCTTTCTCCCCATCTCTCCCTCCCTCCCCCCCTTAACTCCCCCCCCACACGCAGGCAAGCCAGGCGCCAGGCACATACTCAGGCAGGAGAAAGGCATGGTCTGAGCCTGAAGCAGAAATGTGAACTTGTCATATTACTCATGTAGCTTGCACTGTTGTGGTACTCTGAAGTATTAGGAATTTTGGTGAGTAATTTCTGAACATAATCAGTAGAATATTACTGTTCAGATTCAGCATTTCCTTTTCTCAGTTATCCACAAGTCATATCTTGAGAGTCTCCAAACATTTATAATAAAGGAGCAGCAAACTCAATCATTTGGGCATTTCCAGCCCACTGCCTTGCTTTTTGTGTCCTGCAAACACTAAGAATGAGTTTTACATTAAGTTGTTGAGGGAAAAATCAAAAGAAAATTAATAACATTTTCTGATACATAAGATTTTTACAAAATGTAGTTCCATTGTCTATAAATACATTTTTATTGGAACAGAAACATACTTGTCTGTTCATGCAACATCTATGGCTGCTTTTGAAGAGCAGAGACCGAGTTGGGTAGCCATCGTAGAGAACATACTCCATTTAAGCCTGAATGTTTCCTCTCCTGTCCATCACTTAAACTGACCTACCTCTGATCTAGAACAGAAATGTATGTGTGGAATATCACCAAGGCCTTGAACAGTCTATACAGAAGTACATATGAAGTCCTATCAATGATGCTCTCATAAAAAATAGCCTACTGTCATTTTTTGTTGTTGTTCAGAAAGACAGAAATCCATTAAGGATTGAAAACCTAATCAAAAAATCCAACCTAAAGTTCCTTTGAGGGTTCATGATTTTGACATTCAGCATTCTCATATTAACAGGAAGACTTAATGGCAATTAACAAGCCTCAACAGTCCTGATGAAGAAGGACCACAGGGAAATAATATGCACGAAGGTTTTGTGTGTAAGGGAGTTCAGCTGGCTTCCAGAGAATCAAATTACTTACAGCCAGCAAAAGCTTTAAATAGGATGTACCACTCACAGTTTTGTGGCATTGTAGTAGGATCATCATCCCAGCATGAAACACTGTGAGTAATAAGGGAGAAGGGGCAAAGTGTGAGGAGCACATGCCAATGACTGCAGAAAAATCATGGACATTTTTCTATAGGGAAAGTAGAATTTGTGGAAAAAGAAACACAGAGAAAAAGTGTCCAGAGATATCTACAAGAAGAAGGGGAAGGAAACTAGTTAGTTACATATGAATACACCTATATTAATATATTTTTCTTATCTTTAATTTGTACATTTCACAGCTCATGTGCTGTGAGTGTTGAGGGAAGTTCTTCAGGCCAGCACACACTCAGCTCGGCCTGTAAGACTTGTGCTCAGCACAGATAGAACTGGAGGCAAGACTAGCAGAGTGAATCAGACTGGTGGTATCTTCACACAGGACAGATGAGACCTGGCTCTCACTTGTAATCAAATAAGACTTTCCTTAGCGCCAGACATAATGTAGAAAATTAGAGCAATGATAGAAGGGTCCATACAAATGTTATCTTCCTTCCTTCTTCACCTTTTCCTCCTCCCCCCTCCTCCTCTCCTCCTTTTCTTTTCTGTTAGGTCTCCTCCCTCTTCTTCCTCCTATTACTCCTCCTCCTTCATCTTTTCCTAGGGTTTGAACTTACTCAGCTAGCATTCTACAACTTGAACAATGCCATCCTTGCTTTCTCATGGGCTTTTCTGCCCTGTCTGGCCAGGAAACATAATCCTCCAGATCTCAGCCTCCAGAGTAGCTAGGATTACAGATGTGAGTCATCAGAGCCTGGCTGGAAATGTTATTTCTGAAACCTAGTTAAAATAAAAATGAATGTTACTTTTAAGAATAGCTTATCAGGGCTGGGAAGGTGGCTCAGTGGTAGAGTGCTTGCCTTGCATGCATGAGGCCCTGGGTTCAATTCCTCAGCACCACATAAGCAAAAAGAAAAAACCCGGAAGTGGCGCTGTGGCTCAAGTGGTAGAGTGCTAGCCTTGAGCTGAAGAGCTAAGGGACAGCGCCCAGGCCCAGAGTTCAGGCACCACGACCGGACCCAAAAAAAAAGAATAGCTTATCAAATGTTTTTTTCTTTCATGCGATTGTTTCTAACGCATTTATAAGATTATTTCTTTGTTGCTTTGTATGTCCCTCCCCCACAGTATAACCCCTGCTTTCACTGTATTTGATGTCGGTATAATTTGTGGAGGGAAAGGGAAAGAACAAATCATTTAAATAGAGATACAGGTGGACCCATTGCAATAATAAGATGTACAAGTCATTACGTCGAAAAGGAACTTTACAACTTTGGTGGGGGGGGGCGGGGAGGATGGGAAGGGATGGGAAGGGGAAACAAAGAAGGAGGCTACAATGCTTGATAAATGTACTCATTGGGCTGGGAAGGTGGCTCAGTGGTAGAGCACTTGCCTTGCATGCTCGAGGCCCTGGGTTCGATTCCTCAGCACCACATAAGCAAAAAGAAAAAAAGCCGGAAGTGGCGCTGTGGCTCAAGTGGTAGAGTGCTAGCCTTGAGCTGAAGAGCTGAGGGACAGCGCCCAGGCCCAGAGTTCAGGCCCCACGACTGGACTCAAAAAAAAAAAAAAAAAAAAAAAGAAATGACTCATTATCTTGCCCATGTAATTGTAACCCCTCTGTACAGTATTTTCACAATAAAAATAAATTAATTAATTAAAAATTAAAAAAAGAATATCTTAAGCTCATGACTAGAACATTTTAAAATATGATAGGCATGTAACAACTTCCATACCCTAGTCATACCCCTGAAATTATTCTAAATTCATCTAATACTGTTGTAAGGAAACACAGTCCAAGAAACAAAGAAGCCACTACTTAAAAGGCCAAATTAGGAGTCTTTTTTGGAGAGCTGGAGGACTGCTGGTGGATCTTGTCTCAAAAGACCAGTATTCCCAAATGCAGCTAGCACAAAGCTTATATTGGCCCAAACCACATAAGGTATGTGGAATCAAACCCAACAAAAGTGTTATACATAAACAAAGCAAACCAGACCAGAACACTTAAACCTAATAGAAAAATAAATCATCTAGGGAAATAATCAGGGAAAATAAAGGGCTAATTATCTAGGGGAAGCATAGACACAGTCTCAGTCTCCTTATTTAAATACCTTACTCTCTCTTTTATTTTTAATAAGGTTTTTATTGTGAGAATACTGTACAGAAGAGGAGTTATAGTTACATGAGCAAGGTAATGAGTACATTTCTTATCAAGCATTATTGTCTCCTCCTTTGTTTTTCCCCTACCATCCTTTCCCTCACACCTCCACAACTACACCCCCCCCCTTACTCTCTTTTCTTTTTTGTATCCTTTTCAATCTTCCATACCTCCTCTTCTTTTCACATACCAACTTGTGTAGGAACTAGAGCATTGTTCTGTGGATTATCCTATATCCTGAGTTTTCAGCTTCCTTGTGATGTTAACTTGTTTGTGGAACTCCTAGATTCCTGGAAAATGGATGGTAGGTTTGGAATGGATTGGAGATCAGTGATTTGGTGGTAAGACTTCTGGGTGGTGCTTGCTTTTCCTGCTGTATTGTTACGTCAGAGGGACACAATGTCTGCCTGACTAGATCAGTTTTCATATGCATAGAACTTTACCTCTAAGAGCCTGCTGGGTCAACATTTGGAGTGATCAGAAGGTCCAAGGTGTGGCTGTACTCAGGCTGCAAAGATCTGTATTGATTGACATTGGCCTTCTGGATGCTCCTTGGAAACTCCATCTCCTAGTGGGACCAGGGTGCCTCCTGACTATTAGGGAGGTTGAGCCTCATAGCATGAAGGCTTCCTGCTCAATGCTTCATTCGTTTCCCATCATTCTGGGCACTTCAATAAAAGCATGGATTTGTGGTGGGTTTAAAGTCACACCAATTTTCAGTTCACATTCTTCAGGTTATATTAAAGCATGCATAATAAATAATACCCTGTGGGCTCTAGATTTACTTGGATTTCACGACCAGAGATAGAGAAATGAAATATGTACGAGACTGAGCACTGTGAAGGCTTATGTGGCATTAATTATACATATTTACAGTCTTCCCTGTTAAATAAAATCTGAAATTTAATTAGTCAAGCTTTACGCTGGGCTGGCCATCCAGATGCACCATGGGCACCCACTTCTCAGTGAATGTAGGCATGATTACAAATGCATTTTAGAAGGAGTAGGAAGACTAGATGATCATCTAGTCCCTCTGGTGACCAGTTTGGGAAGCTTGATCCTGGAGAGATGGCCTTCCTCCCAAGGTCACACAGCCTGACAGCCCAAAGCAGATCAGATCAAAACCCTTGCTCCCCTCTGCACCAAGCAGGTTTCCTCGAACTCCCCCACATAAGAAAATACTCTGCTTGGCCAACTGGCAAGTAGGCATTCCTCATCTCCAGCTTTTCCTTTCTTTACAGGGCTATTTTTGTCACTACTTGCATGCACTCAAAGGCATTTAGGTTATTATTTCCAGATTTGTGAATGGTTGGGGCTCCAGATGTCAGAGGGTGTTGAGTGGTGTTCCTGATGCTTTCCTCTGGGCTGGGTGATAGGAATGATAAGTTTATGATGTTAAAAGCCTATTCAAGTTGAATATTCCTTAACAGAAATGTTTGAGACTATAATTGTTTCAGATTTTGTTTTTTTTTTTTTAAGATTTGGACTGCTTACACATACAAATGAGGTATTTGGGGGATGGGGCTCAACTATAAACATGAAATTCACTTATGTTCTTACAGACCTTATATACAGCCTGAACATAATCTTCGTGTCCATTTTTTGTTGTTGTTGAGAAAAGTATTAGTAAGTTGTCCAGGATGGCCTCAAACTCAAACTCGCTCTGCCTCAACCTTCCAAGTACTGGGATTACAAGTATGTATCACTGTACAAAGCAGGAAGGCAATGTTTGCTGTTTTCCCTGTCAGTGCTAGGGTTTGAATTCAGAGCTTCTTACTTGTTCAGTTTGCTTGTTCATCTTATATCACTAGAGCCACACCTCTAGCCCAGCTTTTTGCTGGTTATTATGGAGCTGGAGTTTCAGGGGCTTTTTTCTGCCATGATTGGCTTCAAACCTCTAACCTCCAAATGTCAGCCTCCTGAGTAGCTAGAATTACAGACATAAGCACTAGCACTTGGCTAATTTTTTCGCAGTATTTGTAGTGTGCTTGCATTTTTTACTCTAACATATCATATGAGATCAGGAGTGGAATTTTTTTACTTGTGATGTTATAGTGGTACTAAAGTTCAGATTTCAGACTTTTGGATTAGGGATGCTAAACCTTTTGTAAAGTCTTCCTCTATTATTCAAGCAGTATAAATGAATACTCTTTAAGCCACTGTCATCATCATCATAATAAAAAATAATTTCATCATTTTCATGATGCATTGTCATCTTGTGAGCCTCGTGTAAGCCAAGTGGCCTTTTTACCTTTTTGCCTTCTCTTTCTTTTATGTGTGTGTGTGTTTATTTATTTATTTTATTGTGAAAATCTCTTTCTTTTTTTAGTTTTTTAAAGGAGACTGGCCATCGTCCTCCTACCTATAATCCAGCTCTGGGATTACAGATGTGTGTGTGTTCCTTGACATCTGGATAATTTGAGGTTTGGGTTTTTTTTGGGGGGGGGGCGTGCTTGTCCTGGTGCTTGAACTCAGAGGCTGGATGCTGTTTTGAGCTTTTGTGCTCTAGGCCAGTGGTCTATCACTTGAGCCACAGCTCTATGTCTGGCTTTTTGGTGGTTAATTGGAGATAAGAGTCTGATGGACTTTCTTGCCCAGGCTGTCTTTAAACCATAGTCCTCAGATCTTAGCCACTTAAGTAGCTATGATTATAGGCTTGAGCCACAAGTGCATGGCTCATTTGAGCTTTTATTTTGAAACTGTTTATAATATACAAATAAAGAAGTCAACTGATAAATTTTCAAATTGAACATACCTATGTAACCAGGGTGCAAATCAAGCTTTCAGAAGCAGGTTCGCCGAGGCAAGCACTATTCTGACTCTTAACAGCTTAGAAGAGTTTTTGCCAGGTTCTGTGTTTCTTTAAATAGAATCATATGCTGCATACTCTTTTGCATCCTTTTTTTTTTTCCCTTTTTGGTGTGAGGGATTGAACCCAGGGAATCACACCTGCTAAGCATGTACTCTGGAAGTGAGCCATGCCCCTGCCTCTCTTCTGCATCCTCTTCTACCCAGCATCATTGGTGAGATTCAGCTATATATTGAAGTCATTTTAGATTGCTGAGTAATATCCATTTTGTGGATCCTCTGTAGCTTATTTTGGTGAGCAATTGTAGGCTATTTGTGTAGCAGATGAGGAACACCCTATTGCATCTTTTTAGTACAACTTTTCTGAGACTATTCCAAGGGCTGGTATAGCTGGGATGTAGCATGTACCTTTAACCAGCTTTAGTAGATTATATGAGTGATCTAGTTTATGCTACTATCAGCACTACAAGGGAATTCTGGTTGTGCCATATTCTTGCTGCCATTCAGAATTTTCCTAATTCTTTTAGCTGTTTTGGTTTGTGTAGGTGTGACTGTGGGCATATGTATATGTTCCTGCCATTCCCTGTGCATCCATAGCTTCAATACATGCAATAGACTAGGTTACAGAATCCACTATAACTAATATAGACATATATATGTTATATAACATATATATCATATATACATCTTACATAATATATACTATATACACATATGTATACATACATATGTCTATGTGTATGTGTATTATATATGCACATAGACATGTATATATAATATATACTATATACGTGTATGTATCTCTGTATAAAAACATATAGGTATATGTATATACTTATACATATATCTATAGGCAATTCCTGTGCTATTTGAACCATTCCCGCTTGCCATTTTGCTTTCAGTTATTTTTGTTTTTGTTTTGTCAGTCATGGGGTTTGAACTCTGAGCTTGGATGTTGTCCCTGCACTCTTCAGCTCAAGGCTAGCACTCTACCACTTGAGCCACTTCCAGTTTTCTGGTGGTTTATTAGAGATAAGAATCTCATGGACTTTCATGCCCAGGCTGGCTTTGAATGGCGATCCTCAGATCTCAGCCTCCTGAGTAGCTAGGATTACAGGCGTGAGCCACCAGCACCCTGCCTGCCTTCCGTTATTTTTCAGATAAGGTCTCACTTTTGTAGAAGCTGGCCTCAGACCAGAATCCTCCCACCTCTGCCTCTGGTGCAGCTGTGATTTTAGATATGAACCACCACACCCAGCTCTTACCTTTATCTTTTTGACCCAGGGACCAAATGAATCCCCCCATATATTGACAGCAAAATTTATCTCCTATAAATGGATGGGCAGATTAATTTATTAATCAAGCAGTTTATTGTTATTGTGCATGTAAATATTAGTACATCCATTTATATTCATATGTATATATACACATATATAACTATATAATAGTTCACTTGATACTTATTTAAAATATACTATATAGCTACACATTATACTATATAGCTACACATTATTGTACCACCATGAGAGAAAGCACTTTAACAATAGTTTAATAGTCATTTCTTTTCAAAACTATTCTGAGTTCAACTAAATACTAAGACTTCCAATAATTGTAAACAGAAAAGAAATAATCAGTTTAGAGAGATGTGTCAGGGTTGACTAATTTGGAATGTTAGTTACACAGAGTTAATTCTGATTTTCTCTTGTGATTACATCTGTGCCCTCCTTCATACCAGCTGGCCCCATTTCATACCAGCTGGTCCCTGAAGGATGATACTCAAGAAACTATAAAAAGTAAACTATATTCCTGGCTGGTGTCTGTCTATAATCTCACCAGCTGTCTCTAACCTTGGAGAGTGAGGTTAGACTATCCACTGATCTCTCTCTCTCTCTCTCTCTCTCTCTCTCTCTCTCTCTCTCTCTCTCTCTCTCTTGTCGGTCATGGGGCTTGAACCCTGGGCTTGGGCACTGTCCCTGTGCTCTTCAGCTCAAGGCAATCACTCTACCACTTGAGCCACAGTGCCACTTTTGGTTTTCTGGTGGTTTATTGGAAATAAGAGTCTCACAGACTTTCCTGTCTGGGCTGGCTTTAAACTGCAATCCTCAGATCTCAGCCTCCTGAGTAGCTAGGATTATGGGCATGAGCCACCAGCGCTCCGCTATTATCCAGTGATCTTGAAGCTGCTTCTTCCCCACCTCATTCAAAATCTAAACAAAGCAGCAATAGGTCGCCTGTTCTATCCCTTTACTTTCTCAGCCATCTACCATGCAAGGAATGTCTAAAACAATGCACTGTTTTCCCCAAAGCCCACCACTGCACTTACAAGTCTCACTTTGAAATGCTACCTCAGCAGGAAGAGCAGAAAGGGGAAGGGTGTATATAATGCCCTGAAAGCTCCCACCAGAATTTTAACCTTTTTCTAAATATTCCAATGTAGAATAGAAGCAGAGTGATTGGCAGGGAAATATCTACCAAAATCCAGATTTAGATGGCAACCAGGGTGAGTGGTGGGATAAGCAGGGTGTATCATCCTCTACTTCTCCCACCAAAACCAGCTTCAACTGTGGGGGGCGGGTATGGGTGTGGGTGTGCGTGTGCGCGCGCTTAAACTCAGGGCCTAGACCCTGTCCTTTAGCTTTATTGCTCAAGGCTGGTGGTGCTCTACCACTTCAGCCACACCTCCACTTCCAGATTTTTGGAGATAAGAGTTTCTAGGATTTGTCTGCCCAGGCTGGCTTTGAACTTTGATCCTCATATCCTAGCCTTCTGAGTAGCTAAGATTATAGGCATGAACCACCAGTGCCCAGCTTCTTTTTACATTTTGAGGCAGAGTCACACTATGTAGCCCAGGCTGGCTTCATGAGCCTCCTGCCTCAGCTTCCCAAGTGCTGGAATTAGAAGCAGATGCACCCACTTCCAATACCTTCAGCAAAACCCTACACTTGCAAAGGTACACAAAGGAAAAGAATGGGTAGGTTTATTCATGGAGGTAACATGTTTGATTGTAGACATTAATTTTCCAGTGTTGTCAGTATTTGGACTGCTCTTTCTTTAATTAGCAATGATTGCTATGGAATTCTCAGGGAGTCTTTTCCTTGCTGGTAAACACTGAAAGGTGGGGCAGGCCTTTCTCGCTCAAATCATTAATGACAGACCCAGTGTTTAGCGGCTTGAAGACCTCTAAAGAAGCACCACACAATTTCTTTTGTGTGTGTGTACTGGTTCTGGGACTTGAACTCAGGGCCTGGGTGTTGTCCTTAAGCTTATTTTCTTAAGGCTAACACTCAACCACTGGAACCTCAGTTCCACTTCTGGCCTTTTGGTGGTTATTTGGAGATAAGAGTCTCATAGACTTTCCTGCCTAGACTAGCTTTGACCTGTAATCCCCAGATCTCAGGCTTCTGAGTAGCTAGGATTAAAAGCATGAGATACTGGTACCCAGCACCATCTCAAGGTTTTTAACCAGTGTTTGATACTTTCAAAGGTACCTGGGGGAGTTAGGCCATCATCATGGATGCACCTCAACTGTAGTTTCCATGAGAAATTTCCATCATTTCCTGCAATAAAGAAAGCCCATAAGAAAAGTTTCAATTAATACTTACAACATGCTCTTTGATTATTCATTGGTATTAAGAAAGGACTAATAAAACATGCATAATTTATTAATTTCCTCCAGACCATCTTTTACTATGTCTGTGATTTCTCAAAAGGCAAGTGTAAAAGTTGAGTTGTATGATATTTATTTAATAACAACAGAAGAGAAAGACCCAAGAGTCTGAAAAGAGCCTGAAAATCTCCAGTGGCCTACAAATTTGGCAATAGCTTATATAAACAAAAGTGTAAAGATTTCCATTCTGAATCCCTGCAAAGCAGATGGAAACATGCCCAAAGTGAGGTTTTATTTTAAGGCAAGAACATGTGTGAACACCCATCTGTAAGTAATTACAATGGAAAAGAGTCTTGCGTTACACTTAAGCTTTCAGTTGATTCCTACTACCATAATGAACCAAGTTTTTCCTTAAATAGCCTGCAAATTATTTGGCAATAAGCCAAAAGGCTTTCATAAATTTCTGATTTATGAAAATTCACAATTGTGTATAGAGGTAGAACTTATCATCATCATTATTATTAATATTATTTTTGCTGGTACTGGAGCTTGAATCAGAGCCTCATATTATTTTTTGTAGACTTTGGGTTACTTTATCTTCTATTAAATATTTATGCCATATCTCCATGCACAAAATTCAACTTTGTAGAACTTTGCTGAGGTGGCCTATGGTGGGACAAGTAAGAGAGACAGTCAGGCTGGAAATAGATGAGAGGAATCATGCTACAAACTTTCCACCAAGAATGAGCAATATAAATTAAAATGACCCATTCCAGTGAACTATCAGAGTCAGATCCATGGAAGGAAAAGAACTGCAGTGGGCACAACTTCAAGAAACTAAAAATCAAATACTCATCTAGAGTCACTTGTGAATGAGCTGAGAAAACGATGCAAGCCCATTACTGGTACCTCTTCACTATCATTCATTGGCAGCACGTAGTAATAACCTCAGGCTTGGGCCTCACTCTCTTACTTGGCTTTCTTGCTCAAGTCTGGCACTCTACCACTTTCCAGAGGTACAATTTAGAACTGTCACTAAACTCACTGGCTGCAATTGGTTGAATCTTGTGTGGTAGAGAACGCAGTTTAGATTTAATTTGGGGTTTATTTGTGCTGAAGTCTGTGTAATTCCAGGTCCTTGTGAGTATTCAGGAGCTAGATGGAGATTGGATTTTCTCTGGTGATGGCTATATTGAAAGGATAATGTACCAGTTTTCTGCTCTCAACTTAAAATTGGCTTATTTCAGCATCTTCCTAAACAAAATAACATCACTGTTGACCTGGAGTCTGCTTATTTCCCAGCAGCTAATAATAACAGGTGGCAGCCTGGGGCAGCAAAGGGCCTGTTTGTGACTTAATTAGTATCAGGTGATCTGGTGTTATGCTGGAAGGATGTGATTTAAAGAAAGCTCCCCTCACCTGTTGCTATTTTCAGAGTAAGCAGCTAAACCCAGGAGAGCTTAGCATGCCAAGGGCCCTGGAAGTTTCCAAGACTGTTCTCTAACCTCCTTGTGTGGGTTCTTGAGTGAGAGAGAAAATGAACAGCCCACAAACAACTTCCTTTGGGCAAATTAACCAGGAAACAAAATATCTCCATGCTCAATGGTCTAACGGTTTAATGGTCTAACAGTCAGTTTGGGCACTAGTGGCTCACACCTGCAATCCTAGCTACTCAGGAGGTTGAGAACTGAGGATTGTTCAAAGCCAGCCCAGGCAGGAAAGTACATGACACTCTTATCTCCAGTTTACCAGCTGAAAGCCAGACCTGTTGGTCTCAAGTGGTAGGGCTCCAGCCTTGAGGGTAAAACAACAACAACAGCAGCAAACACCAACAACAAAAAACTAAGAAAAAGAACCAAGGCCTTGAGTTCAAGCCTAGTGCCACACACACACACACACACACACACACACACACACACACACACACACACACACACACACACACACACACGTATAATGGTCTTACACCAGTTTGTACCACTCTTCCACATAGGTTTAGTGTCATGTCCCCAGCTAGTTGGCTTTCCTTCCCTTTCTTTCTCCAGTTCATTTGATGGCACCCAGTTCTTCTAGAAGTCAGAGACATGGGCCTGGGAGGGACCACTGTGCTAGATTACTTCCTGTCCATTCACCGAATTTTAGAAACCTGTTAGAGGCTCACCCAACATCTGCCACTTTGCCAGAGGGCATATCCAGGCTATTCTAGCCAATATGATATCTCTGAAAAAGCATCTAGTATTTTGGCAAAATAATATTTGAAAAAGCTTCACCAGGAGGAAGGGAAACCTAGGAATTAATAAGACCAAAAGGAGTAAAATTAAGAGCACATTGGAACTCGTTGTGCTAAATACTCAGAAATGTTACTGCATAGAACAGGAAATGAAGTGTCTCTGGAGGCCACAGGACAGAAAATATTCCTGGAATATCACTGTGCTTCTAGTGCACAGAAGTACAACAGTCCATGGGTGCAGAAAGCAGTGAAATTAAAACTAATGGGACTCAGGATGGAAGCTTTGTTCCTAAACGAGAGCAGAATAAAAACTACATCATTTGAACTCACTCCATAAAGGCACCACTAAAGAAATACAGCAGAATGCTAGCAGGCTGCATATCTAGGCAGGAGGTTCTTAAGACATGTCCACCTGTTGTCTGTGGAATTACTAAGGCTGTAAAATACCCAGAGAGAGCTCCTCCCACTTCATGTTAGCATCATTGATATATAGTTCTCTGTGTGTCTATGTTCCAGTCCTGGGGCTGGTAGTATTGTACTACTTGAGTCACAGATTTTTTTTTGTAGTATACTGGAGATAACAGTGTCACAGGCTTTCCTGACTGGTCTGGCTTCAAACCTCAATCCTCAGATCTCAGACTCCTGAGTAGATAGGATTACAGGCATTAGCCACCAGCTCTTGGGCATTCACTTCTTCAAAGTGAAATTGAAAGAAGCCAAATCTCCCATTAGTTAATTTTTCAACAGAGTATAACAAGTCTGCTAGAAATGACTGAGTGGATTGGCAGAGGGCTTAAACTGTCTTCTTTCCATCCCTGTTCTTCCTTATCTCAGATAAGTAAGTCAATAATAATTCCTTTTGGGTGTATAAGAGGAATGGCTGATGTTTTGTATTTCTTGACAGTGTCCTTGTATCTGTTGAGATTTGAAGAATCATTACAACCTAGTTAAAGAATAACAAAGACACCATAGGGTACAAGAGGCAACAGATAAAATCATAGGTTCCTGTACCTTAGGACAGTTTTAGATTCCAGAAAGGAGGACAAATAGTTTTGCTTGCTTCAAGGTGAGAGACAAAAGATGTAGTCAAAACATAGATGGAGTTTTAAAAAGCGATTATTATTTTTATTGCCATACATAGTGTCTTACCTCATACTCTAGGAAAAACTTGGTTAAATCAAGGGTCATTCTGAGCATTAAAATTAGGATTTGGATACATGTTAAGATTTTAGTAGTCCTCAACCAAATGCTAGTGGCCCTAAAATACTCAGAGAATAACTGGAAATTATTGCAGAACTTCAGACATTCTCAGAGGCCTATAAAATTCAAAATCCCAGGTGCCCTAAAGTGGAAGAGAAACCTCACGCTGGCCTGTCCATCTGGGTTACCTGTGGACTCCAGCATGTGGATGGTGAGAGGTGCATTCATTGAGCTTTCTCCAGTGACCTTTACTAGAACTGTCACTAAAACCACTGGCTGCAAAACTCAGTGCAAATGGTTGAATCTTGTGAAGTACAGAACACAGCTTTGATATAATTTGGGGTCTATTTATGCTAATGTCCATGAAATTCCAGGTCTTTGTGAGCATATGGACTTTTTTTTATACCTTTCTTTATTGTAAAAATGCTGTGAAGAGGGTTATAATTACATAAGCAAGGTAATGAATACATTTTCTATTGAGCATTGTTGCCTCCTTTGTTTTCCCCCTACCATCCCTTCCCTCCCACCTCCACAACTGCCCCCGTCCCATGGACTTTGTGTGTGTTATATTGCAGTTACGGTACGAGAAAATTGGTCTGATGCTCCTGGGATTCTAAATAACGCTCTGATATAATGGTGGTATTATTACTGTGATTAGCACTCATCAACATAAAGATAAGATTCCTCTTCAAGGGAAAGATGAAGTGGTCTTAGACTAAACTTCATTAAAATTGCCTTCACCTTAGCAACTCTTTCTGAGAAAAATTTTCTAACTAGAGGAAGGAAAATGTCTAGTGTTCACCATCTGGATCCCTTTGTTTTAGACCCTAGGAAATGGGGGAAATGAAAGTGATCGATGAATCATGGCAGGGAGAACTGCCTTCCTGGTATGGGTTGATACATCTGAGTAAATTCCCAGGTATGTCAGGTTAGGATGCACTGAGTCATGAGGAGAAACACTGAGTTTTCGAATAATTCACAGGATATTATTGAACTCTTCTATAAAACAGAACCAAGCAACACATTGTTAGAGACATGGAGGGAATCACAGATGGCCTAAGCACCAGCCACAGCAGAAAACTGATACTAAAAGAGACTTTTGCTACAAGCTATGTGCCAAAAAGATTTTATTAGGACCCTTTATCAAAGAAGGTTTATGTAAAGCAGGCAAAAATATAAAAACACAATGCAAATGAACCATGAACTATCACTTAAACATAGTAGAATAGCTGGGGTGAGAGACAAACCTGACAATGTCAGCTGATCACAAGGATGTGGAGTAACTGAAACATTAATTCCTTGCTTCTGCAAATGGAAAAAAGATACAGCTACTTTGACAGGTAGCTTGGAATTTTCTAATAAAATCAGTAAGTGTGCACTTACCTTATGATCTAGTATTTTTGCCCAAAAGAAATGAAAACTTTCACCCCCAAAGAAATCTCTGTACAATATTTATAGCCTTGTTAGTAATTATATACACAAATACCACCACCACCAACCCCCACAAAATCAGGAAATAAACCAAATGACCACTAGCAGGTGCCTGGATAAACAGATATAGCCTTTTAATTGAATATCATCCACAATACAGAGGAACAGTGTAGCAAGAACATAGTTGAATTTTAAAAGCATTATATTAAGTGAAAGATGCTAAACTCAAAAGCCTAGATTCTGTATGATTTCATTTATGTAACACTCTAGAAAAGGAAAAACTATCAAATAAGACTTCAGAGAAATCTCAACACTTGGGAGTGTTGAAAAAGTATAGGCCTCATTTTCTAATCACACTGTAAAAAATAAATAAACTTGTCAGGTCAGGCAAGAAATAAAAAATAAACTTCTAAAATCTTTACATAAAAGAGATCTGAGCTGAAATTAGATCTGAGGTATTGGAACTGGGCTGAAAATAGATCTGAGCTATTTGGAACTAAAAATGGTGCTATATGTCAAAAATACATTGGATTCAAGCAGTAATTGTACAAGAATATATAGCCCTAAATGAATTTATTAGAAAACAGTAATGACAGAAATTAAATAGACTAAGACTTTAGTACAAAGTAGCTTTAGAGAAAGTAGATGGGAAGGGATAATGGACACAAACTGAAAAATTAATTAAATGCACAGTTAACAAAAAGTAAAGGTGACCCATAAAACCTAAAGGCAAATATATATATATATATATATATATATATATATATATATATGGTGTGTGTGTGTGTGTGTGTTTGTGTGTGTGTATGCTAGTCATGGGGCTTGAACTCAGGGCTAGTGGAGTGCTCAGTGGTAGTGCTCTACTGCCTGAGTTACAGTTCTACTTCGGAATTTTTGGTGGTTAATTGGAGATTAGAGTCTCATGGACTTTTGTGCCTGGGCTGGCTTCCAACCAGGAGCCATGGACCTCAGCCTCCTGAAGCTAAGGTACATGCTTAGACCAGACACCCAGCAAGATCTATTTTCCTTCCTTCCTTCCTTTTTCCTTTTTTAATGTTTTCCATCTAATTTTTTAATGTCCTTTATTGGGTTTATAATACACATCGTTTGTACATCAGAATCAACTTCAGGTGTGTACTAACTTAAAAACTTCACTTCTTGTATAAGCTGTCTTCCCTCCTATTTTTATTTTTTGCTATAGTTATTGATATGTATATTAAGTATGTTACAAATTCAGAAATACATTGTTATATATAAGTATTGCTTTTTATATATCTTTTAAAGAGGCTAAGAAAAGAAATATAGGTAAAGATGCATAGATATAGTTCCATTTAAAAATATTATTCATTACTTCTAATTTTCTTCCTCTCTTTCTGGGAATTTGAATTCCTTTCTGTTACCATTTCCATATTGCACTAAAACTTTATTTCTGCCTTCTTCCTCTCTGTTATTATTGTCGAATGTAACATCTTTTTATATGTTAGTTTGTGCGACTGCTTTTCAAATCAAGTAGAAGTAAAACATGTCATCATGCTGTCTTTCATTTTTACTTAGATAATCACATTTACTGGAGCACACACTCCCTTGCGCTCTCTCTCTCTCTCTCTCTCTCTCTCTCTCTCTCTCTCTCTCTCTCTCTCTCTCTCTCTCTCTCTCTCTCTCTCTCTCTCTCTCTCTCTCTCTCCTCTCTTCTCTGAGATTCACTGTCTAGTATCACTTCCTTTGAATTCTTCCTTCAGTATGTCTTGTAAAGAGAGCTCGGTTTGCAACAAATTTTCTCCCGTTTTAACTTACCTGCAAATATAGTTTGCCTTCCTTTTTTAAAGATTGCTCTGCTGAATATAAGAATCTTGTTTAACAGTTTCTTTCTTATAGCATTTTGAATATGTTGCCTAACTGCTTCTTGTTCTCTTGTTTATGCAAAAAGTCAGCTATTAATCTTGCTATTGTTCATGCTAACCTATTTTTTCTACTACTTTAATCTCTTTATATTTTTAAACATTTTGACGATATGTCTGAGAGTAGATTTCTCTGTTTTTCTACTTACAGTTGATTGTACTTACGTAGATGAGATCCAGTTGGGAAATTTTACAGCCATTCTTTCTTTTTTTCTTTTATTAATATATATTTCTTATTGTAAAGATACTGAACAGAGGGGTTACAGTTAAAGGCAATGAGTACATTTCCTATCAAACATTGTTACCCCCTCCTTTGATTTCCCCTACCGTCCCTTCCCTCCCCACCTGCATAGTATCTTGTACATCTCATTGTTACAGTGGGTCAACCTGTATCCTTATTTCAGCATTTTGTTATTTCCCTTCCCCTCCCCAAATTAGAAAAATGTATACACAAGATGCAGGGCACCAGAATCAAATCTAGTGAATACAGGGATTAGCATACAAAAGAAAAAAATTACACAGTACATTATAAGTACATTAAAAACAACAGTAACAAAGATAAAACCTCGTGTCCCTATCTTGGGTTCATTTCACTTAGCACCATCTTATATGGTCATATGTACATAGCTTTTGACTTTTTCTGCTTGTCCTAGACATATATTAGTTATTGCAAATAAGGTAAACCATGGGACTATGTTCCTTTGGGCCCAACTTACTTCACATAATATAAATTTTTCCAAGTCTTTTCATTTCCTAACAAATGGGTGGTATCGTTCTCTCTGATGGAGACATAGAATTCCATTTTATATCTATATCTATATATCTATATCTATATATCACATTTTCTTGATCCATTCATCTGGGTTGGTTCCATATCTTAGTTATGGTAAATAATCCTGCAATAAACATAGTTGTGCTGGTAGCTTTAGTATGGCCTTGTTTGTGATCATTTGGGTAAATGCCCAAACGTAGTATTACTGGGTCATAGGGGAGCTCTATGTGGAGTCTTTTGAGGAACCTCCATACTGCTTTCTAGAGTGGTTGAACAAGTTTACACTCCCACCAACAATGCAGTAGGGTTCCCTTCTGTCCACATCCCCTCCAGCATCTGTTGTTATTAGATCTCTTGATTATAGCCATTCTAACTGGGGTGAGGTGGAATCTCAATGTTGTTTTGATTTGCATTTCTTTTCCGGCTAGAGAAGTTGAGCATTTCTTCATGTGTCTATTAGCCATTCTTATTACCTCTTCAGAGAATTCTCTCTTTAAGTCTTTAGACCACTTATTAATTGGGAGGTTGTTTCTTTGAGGATTTGTTGTTGGGGGATTTAATTTTTTGATTTCTAAGTATATTTTAGATATGAGACCCTTGTCTGTTGTATGACTAGTGAAGATCTTCTCCCAATCTGTGGGCTTTCTATTGATCTTGCTAGCTATGTCCTTTGTCATGCAGAAACTCTGCAGTTTCATGCAATCTATTTTCCAAACTATCTTTGATTTGTTCTGTTTCTAGGTCTTTATTAAGAAAATTTCTGCCTGTGCCAAGGAGCCCTTGAGTTTCTCCTATTCCTCCCTGTAATGTTTTCAGGGTGTCTGCTTTGACTCCGAGGTCTTTGATTCATTTGGAATTGATTCTGGTGCAGAATGATATACAAGAGTCTAGCTTTAGTTTTCTACAGGTGAATAACCAATTTTGCCAGCACCATTTACTGAGAGGCTGTCTTTCTTCCATTCTATTTTTTTAGCTCCCTTATTGAAGATTAGGTGGCTGTAGGGCTGTGAGTTCATTTCTGGGTCTTCAATTCTATTCCATTGATCCTCAGGTCTGTTCTTATGCCATTACCAAGCTGTTTTTATTACTATCGCTTTGTAGTAGAGTTTGAAATTTGGTATTGATATTCCTCCAGCACTGTTCTTTCTGCAAAGGATTGTTTTTGCTATTTGGAGTCTTTTATTTTTCCATATGAATTTTTGGATTGCTTCTTCTATTTCATTGAAGAATGAGGTTGGGATATTGATAGGTATTGCATTGAATTTGTAGATAAACTTTGGCAGGATTGCCATTTTCATGATGTTAATCCTCCCAATCCAGGAGCATGGGAAGTTTTTCCACTTCCTTAGATCTGCTTTAATTTCCTTTCTCAGGTTTTTAAAGTTTTTTTTATCATAGAGGTCCTTCACTTTTTTAGTTAACTCTTAGTTTTTGTTTTTTTTTTTGGTAGGGCTACTACAAAAGGAGTTGCTTTCCTGATTTCAGCCACACTCTTCTCACTATTGGCATACAGAGAAGCCATTGATTTTTAATATATTTCTTATTGTAAAGATATTGTACAGAGGGGTTACAGTTAGACGAGCTAGGATTACAGGCTTGAGCCAAAGGAACCTGCCTCATTTTTACTTTTAAAACAGTGAATGCAATTCTGTTTCTCATTTAGCCTGAATCGACTTTAGTCTTTTTTACCTTATGGATTATAATTTCCTGTTCCTGTTACATGAACTGATCAGTGGTCTACAACTTCCACTCCATCTATTTACTGACCTTTTCCTTGCCTTTCTGTTTGGGAGGTATACTTAAACCTTGGTCTTGAGCTCATCCTTATGTTTTTAGATTTTTGATATTTGTTTTTGCCTTTACTTAAACAAAGTGCATGGTCAAAATAGAATCTCACTGAATCTACCCACCATCATCAACTCACTTTGGCCAGAGTTTCCAGACCAACTTCAATTTGGATTCAAACACTTCAAACTTATAGTTTTTAGTGTATCTGTAAAATTGTACAACTTTCTGGACAGAAAGTGATAAGTGGGATAAATCAAGAAAACACAGGAGCCAGGAGTAGAAATAGGAGAGAGGGTTTGGATAGAGAAATGGTAAAGCCTGTAGTAGGGTTTACAATGCAAGCAAGAAAATGGATGAAGAATCAGATAACAAAATGATGTTATAACTTGGTATAATGTGTCACAAGACAGAGTTACAACAGATTTAGTTTCAAGATCTGAATTCAAGAATTGTGCAATACCTCCTTCTATGTAAGAATCAGTGTTACTAGGACCTAAACAGGGGGAGATGGCTTTATAGATGGAAAAAAAGGATGAGGAACTGAAATGAGTACAAAAAGTAGGATGATTATGTCAAAGTTACTTATTACTTTCCTTGTGAAAGATAACACAGAAAGAGCTTCTTAAGCTAGATCTTTCCATCTCTGGTCTTCTCAGAAGACTAGCTAGATTACTTAGTTTTTCTTAGTGGGACAGAACCTCCATAAGAGTCATTCTAGTTTGCTTTGGTCTGCTATTTCTGGTACAGCTCAGTCCAAACCAAAGGCCTCCTACAAATTTTCTTTGATACATGTTAAAAGTCAGTGTCTAAATAAAGCAGGCAACAAAGAGAGTACTGGTGAATACTCTGAGGAGTACTTCATTCAGACAAAGAATTAAAGGAGGCCTGGTTGTCTAGGCAACCCACGATATACCTAGAAGTATTTTCCAAAGATAAACATCTCAATAGCCAAGATAAGTTAAAGCAAAAGTACTATAGGACTATAAAATGCATCCAGTCTCCTCCAAGGGAATTTGACTTTTTAAGTTTCCTTTCATTCTGGTTTACCCTTGTAAGTTGCTCTATGCAGTTGCCTATTGGAAGCTCCCTGTCTCTAAGGTTCTTCGAGGGTGGTTTTGAATTTCTGTCTTTTTTAGGTTCTTGGTTTTCTTTCATTGGGATTTCCTTTTTGATTTATATGCTCATGAGAGAAGAACTTGGGTCATAGGCATTAAGAGATGAAATTTCTCCCTACACACAATACTTGATGTTTCATCATAATCCAGTGTGTAATTAAATAATGGCTATCTCCAGAATTTGGAAATAATAAACAGATATTAATGGAATCTTTCCAGTAAGTTTAAGTGCTTCAGAAAATGAAATAACTAGAAGTGGCGCTGTGGCTCAAAGTGGTAGAGCACTAGCCTTGAGCTGAAGAGCTCAGGAACAGCACCCAGGCCCAGAGTTCAAGCCTCACGACTGAAAAAAGAGAGGGGGTGGGTGGGAATGAAATAAGTTCTGAGTGAATTACAGTTAGTCTAAATGTTTTCCTAACTAGCTACTGCTTTCAATTCTATATTACTAAAAGATTGCAATCAAGATTAAAAGTTTGTCTTGCTTTTAGTTGAACTTTGAACTGCCTTAAACACTGGGTTCCTGGGAATTTGGAAGAACCAAGTTTGAACAAGATTATCTCTTAATTAAAATCGGAAACACTCAATAGCTATCAACTTGAATTAATCTCATTTCCTCAGGCTGCTTTTACAGTGCCATAAATTATAAAGCAAAGCATCTGAGATTGCCAACATTGATTTTATATCTATCTAAATTCTCAGCCTCAGGACTGGCAGGCAAAGGCAGCCAGTACCTAAATGCTGAGGGATGTGACATGCTTGAGATTTCCTAATAGACAGTGAAATGGGGCCCTGAATTCTCTCTCAAACACTTACCACAAGAGGACTAGACCAGCAATATCATGTAGCATGGATCTTGTGTTGAAAAATAAAACATAGAAATGAGATGTTTAGAGCTCTTCCCCAGATAGGACAAAGGAAAAGGAAAAGGAAAAGATGTATGAGGCTAGTTTAACTGATCAGACCATAGATCAATGTCTGAAAAGACTGGCTGAATTAATGGCACACCAGTGGCATATTTTAAAATATTGTAAACAGGTAGGATTTATTTAATAAATATTACTAAACTTTATATTGACTACCTACTATATTTAAGACATTTATTTTCTGCTACTTGTGATGACACTATGCATCTCCAAAGCAACTACATATTTGTCTCTTAAATAAGCATGCAATAATGTAACTTGTTCTGCCAATTATGATTAATAACAGTAAGTTATAATTAGTATGAAAACTAGATGACTTTAAGCATCATTGGCTCATGCCTGTAAGCCTAGCTCTTCAGGAGACTGTCATTCAGAGGATTGTGGTTTGAAGAAGCTAGTCTGGACAAAAAAAAAATTGCTTAAGACTCCATCTCCAAATTAACTGGCAGAAAGCCAGGGTGAAGGCATGTGTCAGAGCACCAGTCAAGCAAGCAAGTGGTTGAAAGAACACAAAGCCATGCCTTTAAACCCGGTACTGCCCCACCCCCAAACACACACACACACACACACACACACACACACGATTCAAAAAAAGAAAAAAGTATGAAAAGAACAGAAATCAAAAGAGATATTGAAAACATAGTCAATAAGCTAAAAGAATCTAGTCATTTTACAGGCACATTCTACCAATTTTCAGGGAAAGAATAATTCCCTTGTAGGGATAAGAGTAGGTAGGTAGATAAGAGAGTGGGTAGATAGATAGGCGGTAGGTAGTTAGATTTTAAAACTTGTAAATGTCACCAAATCGAATTCAGTAGCACACTGAAAGAATAGCTGTTAGACCTAAAAAGAGTTTCTTATTAAAATAAGTGTGACTCAACAGTAAGAAATGCAAGAATATGATTTACTTCACTGTTTAAAGGAGGAAACTCATGTGCTAATCTCAACAGATTGTAAAAAATCAAGTTGAATTATTGATTTAAGAAACTTTACTAAGGAAGTTTCCAAATATACTTACATTATAGAGAAAATAATATATTTTATATGCTTATGTGTTAATCACATAACATCAACAGTTAGCACAATTTGCTTTTTATTTTTATTTTATTTTATGGTGTTGGATTGAAATCCAGGGTCCTGTGCGCATATGTAAGCAAGCCCTTCATCTACTGGCCTGGTATTTGCCTTCATTTGAAAGTTGGTGGTCTATCAATACTTCAGTTTCTCCTTTGGTTCTCTGATTTCTCAACAGCTCAGCTCCAAACACTTCAGCATGAACTGAGTGACAGCCTGGCCCATTAATTTAAAAGTTGAGAGTGGTAATAGGTTGTTAGAAAGTACTTATGGGAACAAATTTTTATCTGAACTTTTTGTTTGCAGTTGAATTCAGGGCCTTGCACTTGCAGGTGTTCTACCAGCCCCTTTAGAGTGGACTGACCTCTACTGAGATTACTGTATCTCTATGTCCCAAATAGCTAGGATTACAGGTTTGGGCCACCACATCCAGCTTCTGAACCCTCACTAATAGGAGCTTTAACTTATTTAAGATGTCAAAATTGCTAAACCATTTGTAAGTATTTTGAGAAACTATATACGAAATGATAATGACACATAGGGAAAATTAAAGAGATCATGAGACCAAATCAAAACTGCAAAAACCAAATCACAGAACACTGAGAGAGAAAAGCATGACAGATTACAAGTGAGAAAAAAATTATTCATTAATTCAACTGAATACCAACAAGTGACAGCATCACAATTTAGTATGGAAGAACAAAGTACAGAAATGCATTGCCACTGTATACAGTGCAGTAAGTTTGAAAGCAGTCTCAGTAATGCACTTCACTAATTCTCTCCTTTGATCTGAATTTTTTAAAGTTTCATGTTCAAAATAAGACAATATCATATATTTTACCTTTTTAGTGAAAACTAGAAATATATAAATCTATTCACACAGGAGTTATATGATTCCAGTTATATAAGAAAATGCAAATCAATGGATATTTCCCAAGGTAGGATGGAGTAGGTGGGAGGGGGAGGGGATGATGTGTTGTTCTTCAACTCAATTGTGGTGATAACTTCATAGATACATACTTATTGAATATCAGATCATACACTTTAAACATGTGCATTTCATTATCTATTCCTCAAACCTCAAAAATGTATTTTTTTCTTTTCTTTCTTTCTTTTTCAGTTATGGGGTTTGAACTCAAGGCCTGGACACTGTCCCTGAGCTTTTTCCACTCAAGGCTAGCACTCTATCACTTTGAGCCACCGTGACACTTGAGGATTTTTGGTGGTTAACTGGAGATAAGAGTGTCACAGACTTTCCTGCCCAGGCTGGCCTCAAACCATGATCCACAGATCTCAACCTCCTGAGTAGTTAGGATTACAGGTATGAGCCACCAACACTGGCCTGTTTTTTCTTAATGTATGGATTTTTCTTTTGTTTTCTGAAGGCTGTATTAGTCCTGAGCAAACTTAGGATATTCTTTAAGATTTTACTCACTATAACCAGGTACCAGTGGCTCAGCTACTAATAAGGGTGAGATGTAGAGGATCATGGTTCAAGGCTACCTCAGGTAGAAAAATCCATGAGACTCTGTCTCCAACTAACCAGCAAAAGGCCAGACTAGAGGCATGGCTCAGGCAATGGAGCAACAGACATGAACAAGAAGCCAAGTGAGAGTTCAACACTCTTGAGTTTGATCCCTCAGTATTGGAGGTGGGGCTGAATAGGATTTACTCAATATATCAAGATTTTTTCAGGTATTTACAAAGAAATAGATGTATGTACACAAACTATGTTAACTTATGGCTGAGATTTTAGCTCAGTGGTAGTATACATATTTAGCATGTGCAAGGTTCTGGGAACACACACACTATACACACACAAACTAGCTAGCAGATCTGTTTTTATGTAATGGAAGTGGTAGGAGAAAAGTCTTTTTGTTTGTGAAGCTTTCTTCCAGAAAGCTCCAGCACCTATTATACATACTGGCATTGTCAATGTTCTAATTAAAGAAAGTCATAAAGAAGTCAAAGATGTTGAATAGTAGTTCCACTTTTCCGTATTCACCCAACTTCTTGCTAATGATATTAAGACCAGGATGTGGACAGATGTTTACACTTTTGAAGGAAATAGGGCTGGGCACTGGTAGCTCACGCCTGTATCCTAGCTACTCAGGAGGCTGAGATCTGGGGATCATGGTTCAAAGCCAGCCTGGACAGGAAAGTCTGTGAGACTCTGATCTTCAATTAACCACCAGAAAACCAGAAGTGGTGTTGTAGCTCAAGTGGTAGAGCATTAGCCTTGAGCTGAAGAGCTGAGGGACAGTGCCCAGGCCCAGAGTTCAAGCCACATGACTGACAAAAAAAAAAGAAAAGAAAGAAATAGGTAGCAATTATTTATAGACAATATAATCTTCTAGCTAGAAAATTTAGAACACCAGACAGACTACTAGAACTATAATTCAATATAGTGTCTGTAGCTTTCTTATACTCCAAAGAAATTATTTTAAAAACACAGAAAGGAAAAGAGATGTCATTTATGATTAAAGAAACATTGATCTAAAAACCGTTTAAGAGAAAGTGTGTATGACCATGCCGGGCACCAGTGGCTCACGCCTGTAGATCCTAGCTACTCAGGAGGCTGAGATCTGAGGATTGTGGTCCAAAGCCAGCCCAGGCAGGAAAGTCCTTGAGACTCTTATCTCCAATAAACCACCAGAAAACCGGAAGTGGTGCTTTGGCTCAAGTGGTAGAGTACTTGCCTTGAGCTGAAGAGCTAAGGGACATGCTCAGGCCCAGAGTTCAAACCCCATGACCGACAAAATAAAAAATAAATAAAAGTGTGTATGACCTATTTGAAGAAAACTCCTAAGCTATATGTAAAGGATCTAAATGAATAGGCATTTTACATGCTGATTGGGAAGGCCCATTGCTCTAGATATTAAAATAGTCATTTCATGAAACCTTCGGACAGTCCATGTTACAATCCTTCTGCTTCTGGAAAGAAACTGAGATTTTTTTAATGAAATAAGTTGTATGAATACCTATTAGAAAATAATAATTACTAAGCCAGCTGTTGATATTATCCAAACTATCTGGGAAACCCAGAGCAGGAAGGCAGTCTAAGTTTGTAAGATCTTCTCTAGAAAATAACCAGTAGAAAAGGGTTGAGGAAGAACTCAAACATCAAGGAGGTACATCAACCTAGAAAGCATACTGGGAACAGTGGGACACACCTGTAATCCTAGCATGCACAAGGGGAGGCAGAAGGATCAGGTTTAAGTTAATTACCTTCTGAGACCCGGTCAAGAAAGGGAGGGGTGGGTGGGAGAGAGAGAGGAAGAAAGAGAGAGAGAGAAAGAGAGAGACAGAGAAAGGAAGGAAGGGAGGAAGGAGGGAAGGAAGGAAAGAAGGAAGGAGGGAAGGAAGGAAAGAAGGAAGGAGGGAAGGAAGGAAGGAAGGAAGGAGGGAAGGAAGGAAGGAAGGAAGGAAGGAAGGAAGCGAGGGAGGGAGGAAGGAGAATAGGATGGGGGAAGTTAAAGAAAAAAAGGGAAGAAAGAAGGAAAAACAATTACCTGGAGAATGTTTTGTTCAAAACATCTTTGTTTGGAGTTCATGCTGGCTTTTCCTGTGCCTGAATGTCTTAGAGTGAAACAGACCATGGTCTGTCTTCTTCCCATGAAAATGCAGGGAGGTGAGAACATGACACCTGGGATCACTGGCCCCCAGGGGCACTAAAGGGGCTTAGGACTTTGTGCCTTCCTTATTAGCCACATTACTGTGGTGCCCATACAACATGGCAAGGAGTTGGGTAAATGTCTGCCTTCACCTTTTGACCAAGAAGCTGTTCAGGAACCCTGGCACCATGAGTAGCACTTTTGCCACTGGGGAGGAAGGGATAGGAAGTTCTTCATGGGTCTCACGCTGTCTTGAAGCTTACATGCTAGGCTAATTAAACCCAGAATTAAACCATTCCTCAGAAATAAGACTAAATTAATTGTAGTTCTACCCAAATACCAACATGATTATTTGGGGGCCTTCACAAGCTGACTTCAAAATGTAACTTGGAAAAAGCAAAACAAATGAATAAATGGGCAAGAATAGTCCCTATCTCTAAAACAAAAACTTTTTTAGGAAATGGAGGGAACTTATCCTACCCAATATTAAAAACATATAATAGGGGCTGGGAAGGTGGCTCAGTGGTAGAGTTCAATTCCTCAGCACCACATAAGCAAAAAGAAAAAAAACGGAAGTGGCGCTGTGGCTCAAGTGGTAGAGCGCTAGCCTTGAGCTGAAGAGCTGAGGGACAGCACCCAGGCCCAGAGTTCAGGCCCCACGACCGGACCCAAAAAATAAAAATAAAAATAAAAACATATAATAAAATTGGAATATACCAAGGGATGTGGTCTGTACTGTAGTCCTAGCTACTTGGGAGACCTAGGCAGGAAGACTGAGCCTGTGTACTGAGGGGAACAGAGCAAGACTCCATTCCTTAAATCATTGCTAAGCACTTGTGTCACTGAGATAGAAGGATTGCAGTTCAAAGCCAGCCTGGGCAGGAAAGTCTGTGAGACTATTGTCCCAATTAGCCCTGGAAAACTAGAAGTGGCATTGTGGCTCAAAGTGGTAGAGCCCTAGCCTTGAGCAAAAGAGCTCAAGGACAATGCTAGAACCTGAGTTCAAGCCCTATGACTGACAAAAAAAAAGAAACATGAATTGAATTGTACCATATAGAGTAGCATTTACTTTGAAATAAATTGCCTTTGAATAGAAAAAAAAAAAAAAGAAACATGCAGTAGAGGGAGGTTATGACTCAAGCAGCAGAAACGTTAGTGCCTCTAGTAAAAGAAAAAAAGTTTAAGTGTATATATATTACATATCATATATATATAGTTTATATTACATATATATATATATATATATATATATATATAATATACCTAGATTTTTTAAGGTTTCTTGTTAACTCGTAAATCTTTGTCTAAAAGAGATGAAAAAAAATTCCTCTCTAAGGGTACACATGACCTAAAGCTATGTGGTATATGCTCATTAAAGTGTTTCACATATAACTCAAAAAAGACATAAATGAATGAACATGTAAGTAAATGGGAGAAAAAAATAGAACAATACATCTAGCATTCAATCCCAAAGTCCTAATTAAATTGGTTATTTAATGTATATTTGATATTAATTTGCAATTAGCTTCATTAGAACTCAATAATGTGGCCTGGAAACATGGCTTCATAATAGAGCTCCTGCCTAACAAGCACAAAGTCTTGAGTTCAAACTCTGGTACCAAAAAGAAATTTCAAAATAGCACCAAAAGTAAAAAGAGATAGCAGATGCTCTTTCTTGTGTTGCTTTTGTCATCTCATTATTTTACACTCTTCTAGTCCTGAGTGGAAAGGACAGAGTCTGATGGCTTCACCTCCTCCTCTGAGGAGCCAGTCCATTTGATGGCAGGGCAGGTTCAGGTAGACAACTCTGGAAGAACTGAGCCATTTCTATGAAGCAGTTTATGTTCTTAGTGCTTTGTTGTAGGGAGTTTAGGGCCTGCTTTGAGGTAATGCAGCTAGTAAAGATTTGAATATACTGAGTCTGGCTCAGACCTGGGGCTCCAGGACCTCCTCCTCTGCAGTTCCTGTAGTCTATACACGTGTGAAAATGTGGATGTTGGATTGAGAAGGGGAAGAGAGGATGAAGAAGATTGACAGACAGGATGAGTGGATCAAGGTACATTGAATGCACGGATATACGTGTCAGAATGAACCACCCTTCTACAACTGGTTGATGCTAATTTTTTTTAAATGTGGTGACCAGATGCCTTGGCTTATGCCAGTAATCCGAGCTACTCAGGAGACTCAGGGTGAAAGGACTGTGGTTCAAGAATAGCCTGGGTTGGGCAGTGGAGTGGCTCAGTGGTAGAGTGCTTGCCTACCATGCATGAAGCCCTGGGTTCAATTCCTCAGTACCACATAAACAGAAAAGGCCAGAAGTGGCACTGTCACTCAAGTGATAGAGTGCTAGCCTTGAGCAAAAGAAGCTCAGAGACAGTACCCAGGGCCTGAGCTCAAGCCCCAGGAATGTCAAAAAAGAAAGAAAGAGAAAGTGGTGCTGTGGCTCAAGTGGTAGAATGTTAGCCTTGAACTGAAGAGCTGAGGGACAGCGCTCAGGCTCAGAGTTCAAGCCCCACGACCAACCGACAAAGAAAGAAAGAAAGAAAGAAAGAAAGAAAGAAAGAAAGAAAGAAAGAAAGAAAGAAAGAAAGAAAGAAAGAAAGAAAGAAAGAAAGAAAGAAAGAAAGAAAGAAATTAAGAAAAATGTAACTGTTTTAGCCTGGCACTGGTGGCTCAGTCCTGTAATCCTAACTACTAAGGAGGCCGAGATCTGAGGATCATGGTTCAAAGCCAGCCCAGGCAGGAAAGTCCACGAGACTCTTATCTCCAATAAACCACTAGAAAACCAGAAGTGGTGCTGTGGCTCAAGTAGTGCTCGCCTTGAGCTGAAGAGCACAGGGACAGCACCCAAACCCAGAGTTCAAGCCCCATGGCTGACAAAAAAAGGGAAGGAAAGAAGGAAGGAAGGAAGGAAGGAAGGAAAGAAGGGAGGAAGGAAGGAAGGAAGGATAAAGAAAGAAAGAGGAAAGAAAGAAAAAGAAAGAAAGAAAGAAAGAAAGAAAGAAAGAAAGAAAGAAAGAAAGAAAGAAAGGAAGGAAGGAAGGAAGGTAGGAAGGAAGGTAGGAAGGAAGGAAGGAAGGAAAGAGGAAGGAAAGAAAAAAGAGAAAGAAAAAGAAAGAAAGAAAGAAAACAAAGAAAATAATTAACAAAAAAGCAAAGCTGGAAACGTGCACGGCCCAGGAAGTATAGGGCAGACCCTGAATTCAAATCTCACTACTACAAACAAAATAAAACAAGAGGGAAGCAGTACCAGCTCTAGACCCGGCCGCACCACTGGCTCTTCGCACTGGCCCACCCGTCCACCCATCTTCCCGATCTCTCATTATTCTCGCCCAGCGGAGTATGCAGATACTGTGCTGTGAGGGCACCTGGACCTGAATCGTGGGTGCTCGGGGACCAGCGTGTCCTGCAGAGCCTGCTCCGTCTGGAGGAGCATTACCTGCCCCAGGCCTCCTATTTCCAGTGCATGCAGAGGGAGCTCAAGCCGCAGATGCAGAAGATGCTAGCATATTGGATGCTGGGAGTATATGAGGAGCAGTACGGCCAGAAGTCTTCCCCGTGGCCATGAACTACCTGGATTGCTAGCTATCCTGAGTCCTACCCGAAAGGCATAGTTGTCACTCCTTGGGTCATCTGCCTGTTGCTGGCCTCTAAGCTGCGGGATACCACACTCCTGACCATCGAGAAACTGTGCCTCTACACTGACCAAGCTGTGGCTGCCTGGCAGTTGCGGGAATGGGGGGTGCTGGTCCTGGGGAAGCTCAAGTGGGACCTGAGTGCTGTGATCGCTCATGATTTCCTGGGCCTGATTATGCAACTGTCTCTGCCCACTGACGGACAGGCCTTGGTCAAAAAGCATGCTTGGACTTTTTTGGCCCTTTGTGCTACAGATCACACCTTTGCCATGTATCAGCCATCCATGGTTGTGACGGGCAGCATTGGGCAGCAGTGCAAGGCCTGGACCTCTGCTCCTTGTCCAGGGATGAGCTCACCGACCTGCTGGCTGGCATTTCAGGCACTGAAATGCGGGCCACCAGAAGCACGTTGAAGCTGAGCATAGGGAGAGCCTCAGGGAAGCCTCCCAGCCCACCCCCAGCCCAGCACCCAAAGCCCCCACGTGGCTCCAGCAGCCAAGGGCCCAGGCAGACCAGCATACCGACAGATGTCACCACCATCCACCTCTAGCCCAGGACAGCCCCCGCCCCCCAGGAGCCACAAGCAGAGGAGGGGGAACTGCCATTCCTTCCCTGCTTCTAGAACAATCCACATCACATCTGAAGCTAGAGGGGGCTCCTCCTCGCCCTTCACAAAGCCTAAGGGGCCAGGCCCTGCCTATCCTGGCAGTGCACTAAGGGACCTGGGTGGCCATGATGCCTGCATGGCCAGCCAGCCCCTCTTCCTCCCACCCCTGACCAGCTCAGCTCTTGCCTGGACTAAATGCAGCTGGGCCTGATTGGTCAACAAAATTGAATAGGTAAAATCCACATACCAGCATTCCCTTTTGAGCACCCCGCCCCCACCCTCTTTGGGGGCTCTCATGTTCTTAACTGCCAAAATGCCCCACTGCCTTCTGAAAGTGTTGCCCCCTCTAGAGTTATTGCATTTGGATTGGGGTCTTTCAAGTATCCTGATTGACATGAGGGGGAATGTAGTTGAGATGGCTTCCCTTAGCAATTTGGAGGCCCCTTATATAATCCGTGCCCCCAGCTACTCCTAGAGGGAAGGGCCTAGGCCTTGGTAAGAGGGTAAGAACCAAGAAACAGATCTCTCTTTGCTTTGCTTTCCACTCAGCTTGAGTGAGGGTTTGGTGCTGAAGGATGAGGTCATTTTAATTTATTAACTGTATGGAGCACAACTATAAGGGTACAGTGGGGCCTGTACCCTGTAAGTGGTAGTAACTCTGGTGATTGCTTTCCTTCTGCTACCAGCTAGAGGATCTTTGTGGCCCAGGAGCTGCTACAGTCTGGGATGGGGGCCACACACCCCACTCCCTCTGGCCTCCAGTGGGAGGATGCAGGGGACCCTGGAGGAGGAGGCAAGCCCCATCCACGGTGGTCTTTCCTAAGGCCACAAGGTTCTAGCTGGTGACCCAGGACCATCATGCTGCCTTAATAAAAATTCTGGAATAAAAATAAATAAATAAACAATAAAACAAGCTAAGATGAAACAACAGTGAAACAGTAGGAAAAGAAAAGACTGAGTATGGCTTGAACTCTGGGCCTGGGTGCTGCCCTCAGCTCTTCAGCTCAAGGTGCTGTACCACTTGAGCCACAGCACCACTTCTAGGTTTTTTTGGTGGTCTATTGGAGATAAGAGTCTCTCGGCCTTTCCTGCTGTGGTTGGCTTTGAACTGTGATCCTCAGATCTTAGCCTCCTGAGTAGCTAGGATTACAGGCACGCGCCAGCTGAGAAGCTGACAGCCCTTTTTTGTATATGGCTTCCTTTCTGTACTGTAGCCTCCCTAGTTATCACCTATTACCACCTGGCATATCAACCCTTGAGTTCAAGTCCAGCGGGACCCCTGGGAACCATCCCCGAGTCTCAGGGTATGTCAGTTATCTCATACCTTTACTAAACTGTGTGCTCCTAAGTGTGTCACTTGGATATTTTATTCCTGGAATTGATCGTCTTTGACAAGTTTAGCCATTAAGTAAGTGTCTGCTAAATTAATGGACTGTAAGAGTCCAAGCACAAAATTTTACTAAACTTAGCAACAACGGCCTGCACCTAGCCAAATGGCATCTTCTCATTGAACTAAACAAATGAATGTCTGGATTGATGTCTTCCTAACTCTACCCACCTCATGCCATATCCCACCTCACGTACCCCCACCCTGTTTTCCTTCCCCTGCAGCAGCCTATGGGATCCGAACGCTCCGAGATGCAGAAGCGGCAGACATCCTCTGTGCAGGACCCACTGGGATCTGGATCAGGCCAGCCTGGAGTGGGGAGTCGGGGATCTAATGCCTGCTGCTTCTGCTGGTGCTGCTGCTGTAGCTGTTCATGGTAAGACTGGCACTCTAGCAGCTACCATTAATCCACTAAGCAGCTTTTGAAAAGCAATTCCATATACATATATATATATACATAGCATTATATATCCATATATATGCATGTATGGGTATATGTATATATGTGTGTGTGTGTGTGTATATATATATATATATATATATATACACACACACACATATATGGATATCCTGTAATATACTGCATCTGTTTAGTTCTCAAGGAACTTCAGTTCAGATACTTAGAATCAAACTAGCCTTAAGCTGAACAACCAAAGAACAAGGCAGAAGCAAGGCAGAAATGGGTAGAAAGGCTCCCCCTTGGGTCTGAAGGCTTTATGGCAGATTTGGATTTAAGACCAATTAAGTTTAGGTTGAAGAAGCCTAGCTTTTATGTTCTATTGTTTTTGTTTATTATTTTGGTTTTTTAAATAAAGGAAAACCAATAGATATGCTTAAAATGGAGAGCAAAATCTAAAAATAGTCTATTTTATTTCTTATAGGAAGGCCCATAGTCATTGCTTTAAGAAAAAAAAAAACAAGAGAGACCACCCCTGGGTGACATAAGGAGGCCCCAGTATAAAAACAAAGTAAAAACAAAACAGAAAACTTCAAGATAAATTCTGGATGGCTTGAAGGCCAAGAGAAAAACATAGGATTATATCTTAATGATCTTGGTGTTGGGAAGAATGACTTTTAAAAATATATATAATTTATTATTATTAAGGTATTATACAGAGGGGAAGAAGTCTTCTTAAAAGAAAACACAGGGGCTGGGAAAGTGGCTCAGTGGTAGAGCGCTTGCCTTGCATGCATGAGGCCCTGGGTTCCATTCCTCAGTGCCACATAAGCAAAAAGAAAAAGCCAAAGTGGCACTGTGGCTCAAGTGGTAGAGTGCTAGCCTTGAGCTGAAGAGCTGAGGGACAGCGCCCAGGCCCAGAATTCAAGCCCCACAACCGGACCCCTCCCCCCAAAAAAGAAAAGAAAACACAGGTGGGCACTGGTGGCTCAAAACTGTAATCCTAGCTATTGGAGAAACTGAGATCTGAGGATCACGGTTCGAAGCCAGCTCAGGTTTCGACTTTTCTATTCAGAAAATGCTGGAAGTAGTGCTGTGGCTCAAGTAGTATAGTGCCCTCCTCTTGGGCACGAGGAGGCTCGGGGACAGTGCTCAGGCCCTGAATTCAAGCCGTAGGACTGGCAAAAAGTGGGGGAGGGAGGAAGGAAGGAAGGGCAGAAGGAAGGAAGGAAGGAAGGAAGGGAGGAGAGAGGGAGGAAAAGAAAAGACAAAATCTTTTATAAAAGGCATTTTAGATATTCAGGAAGCTAAGATCTGAAGATCATGGTTCAAAGCCAGTTCAGGGAAGGAAAGTCCATAAGACTCTTATCTCCAATTAAACACACACACACACACACACACACACACACACACACACACACACGAAACGATAAATAAAAAGATAAATAAAGGAGTTATGGCTCAGGTTGCAGAGCCCCTGTCTAGGCAAGCAAAGACTTGAGCTCAAACCCCAATATTGCTAACATAAATAAATTAGTTAATTAAATAGAATGAAAATGCAAGACCTACTCAGCAAGATAGTTACAGTGCACTTAAAGTTTTTATGAAGAACTTCAAGAGGTAAAAGCAAGCTATTGAAGTGTAACAGCAAAGACAATCTACTTGAGCTTCTACTGGCAAAGATTACAGAAAGGAAAGCTAATAACACACCTCTCTAAATAAAGCCTCTTGATCTCTGCTCTAAAGGAAATGTACCTAAGATTATCCACTACAGCATTATTTTGAGTGAGGAAAAAAATGAACATGGCTGGACAGTTCACATATACCAGAATGGAGGATGGTATCTCAGTGTGTTTACTGAACAATAGCATTCCTGTCTACACTCATGTGCTACAGGGGGAAAAAAGCAGTTACAGCCCAAATAACAGTATAGATTCATTGTTATGTGAAGTTCGAAAAATGTTTCTGGGTGCTGGTAGCTCAGGCCTATGTTCCTAGCTACTCAAGAAGCTGAGATCTGAGGATCTCAGGTTTGAAGCCAGTCTGTCCAGGAAAGTTTGTGAGACATTTATCACCAATTAACTGTCAAAAAGCCAGAAGTAGAGCTGGAGCTGAAGTGGTGCCACCACAAAACAAACAAAAAAGTCTAACCCGTGTCTTCCTTATAGAAAGAACATTTCTGAACTATAATAGCCCCCAGTAAACAAATACACAGGTTTCCTTTTCTTAAAATATTTCTATTTAAATGTAATGAGATGGAAAATGTCAAAGCTCAAATAAATTTTGCATTATTTAATTCATGGTTGAGCATCTGGTTCTTTCTGGAATCTTGTGTGAAACTCACAATTCATTTTCCTCTCTGCTTTCTCTTCCCCATGGTGCAGTGATGTGACCCCTTACAAAAGAAACCCAGGAAGCCAGGCATTACTGACACCCATGCAGAGAGGATGCCACCCCATGCTTCTCAAGACTTTTTGGTTTGGTTTAGTTTCATTTTTTTCAGAAACCATTATTTATTGAAACTTTTTAGCCTAGCTATAATAAAAGAAACAGGTCAAAAGAATTCCTGCATTTTTAATGAGTTTACCTTTAAAGAAAAATTCAGCTACACACACACACACACACACACACACACACACACTGAAATTCATATAGCAGATGTGTTAAAAAAAAAAAGTAATATAAAATACTTTTCTAAAATGGGGCAAAAGGTGTTAAGGGAAAACAAAATAAAAAGGAATAGATTAATGCAGTAGTAATGACAAGGTAAACACAATTCATATCATCCATCATAAATGTTCATTTAGAGGGGGTGGGCCTTTATGTGAAAGCACATTCAAGTTTCACAAAAAGTATTTCTTTCATAAGTTCATTTTTGAAAAAAATAATAGTCCAAAGATCACTTTCTCATCAGGGGAAGATAGCTTAATTTCCTTGATTCTTTTTCCAGAATACTTTTTGAGATTTATCAGAGATTCCTACAACTAGGAACAATATTTGATAATATTGATAAGCTACTGAAAGCTTTTCCCCTGCAGTTAAGAATAAGCCAAGAATATCCACAGTCTCCACTACTACTTAACATATATTTTAAGTATCACTCAATGCAGTTAAACAAGAGAAGACAATTAGAGGCCTAGGAATTGTTTTTGTTTTTGTTTTGCCAGTCCTGGGGCTTGAACTCAAGGCCAGAGCACTGTCCCTGAGCCTCTTTTGCTCAAGGCTAGCACTCAACCACTTGAGCCACAGCACCTTCCAGCTTTTCCTGTTTATGTGGTGCTGAGGAATCGAATCCAGGGCTTTGTGCATGCTAGGCAAGCACTCTACCACAAAGCCACATTCCTAGCCCCAGAGCCTAGGAACTGAAATTGGTTAAATTACAGATAGTGAGAAAATACCTGGAAATATCCAGAGAATCTGGGGCTAGAATTAACACAAACATAAAAGAATTCAGTAAAGAAGAATATAAAATTAACATAAAAATAGTTGTCTTTCTGGCTCCTGCTTGTAATCCTAGCTATTTAGGAGACTGAGAGCTGAGGCTCTCAGTTCAAAGCCAACCCAAGACAGAAAGTCTATTGACCACACAAAAAAGCTGGAAGCAGCTGTGGCTCAAGTGATAGCCATGAGTGCTATCCATGAGCTAAAAAACTCTGTGACAGCTCAGGGACAGTGCCCAGGCCCTTAGTTCAAACCCTAGGACCAGCACAAAAGATACAGAAAGAGCAAGAGGGGCTATTGGCTGGGTGCCTGGATCTGTTGGCTTATACCTGTAATCCTAGTGACTCAGGAGGCTAATATCTGAGAATCACAATTTGAAGCCAACCCGGGCAGTAAAGCCTGTGAGACACTAAGTAATAACAACAACAACAACAAAAGCTGGAAGTGGAAATGTGGCTCTAGTGGTAGAACACTAACATTGAGCACAGAAGCTCTGGGACAGCTCCCTGGCCTCAGGGCCTGGGAGTTCAAGTCCCAGGAACAGCAGAAATAAACAAACAAGCAAATAAATAAATAAAATACAGGGGTTATACTAACTCTACTGAAGATAAAGTTACAAAATACTCCAGCAGTTCCTAAGTATTTACGTAAGGGAACTGAAAATATATACTCATGCAAACTTACATAGCAACATGATACATGCAACCAAAAACTAATAATAATAAAATGCAAATGTCTTTCCATTGATGGATAAACAAAATTTGGTTTATTCATACCATATAATTTTCAGCTGGACAAAGGACTGAAGTACTGACATATACTACACACAACCTGGACAAAAGAAAAGCATTATGTCAAAATGGAATGATATCAGCCCCCAAAGAACATAGATTGCAAGCATCATAGACACTGTAGATAGATCAAGAAACCAAAAATAGATGGTTAGTGTTTTTCTGAGCCTGGTAGAAGTAGAAAGAAATAACTGGTAACAGGTGTGGACTTCTTTTGGGACATGCAAATTTCTGGATAGTGGTGATGGCTGCGTATCACGGTGAGTATAAGACTAAAACCAACTGTACACTTTAAATAGGCAAAGGTTATGGTATGTAAATAGTAGCTCAATGAAACAATTGAGAACTTAATAGCTTTCAGATATACTGAGATAGAAGCAAAAATTCTACTTACAGTAATAACATCCATTTGGAATGAATTTACAGAGAAAAGCCCAAAATAAGATAGGCACTGGTTGCTTATGTAAATCTATAATCCTGTATTCTCTGGAGGCTGAGATCAGGGAATTGCAGTTCAAAATCAACCCAGGCAGGAAAGTCTCTGAAACTGATTGCCAATTAACCACCAAAAAGCCAGAAGTGGAGTTGTGACTCAGTGGTAGAGTGCTAGTCTTGAACAAAAAACTTAATGACAGTGCTTAGGTCCTGAGTTCAAGGCCCAGAACTGGCATTTTAAAAAAAGAAGAAGGGGGCTGGGAAGGTAGCTCGGTAGTAGAGTGCTTGCCTCCCATGCATGAGGCCCTAGGTTGGATTCCTCAGCACCACATAAGCAAAAAAAAAGCCAGAAGTGGTGCTGTGGCTCAAGTGGTAGGGCGCTAGCCTTGAGCTGAAGAGCTGAGGGACAGTGCCCAGGCCCAGAGTTCAGCCCCCACAACAGACAAAGAAGAAAAAGAAGAGGAGGAGCAGGAGGAGGAACAGCAGGAGGAGGAGGAGGAAGAAGAAGAAGAAGGAGAAGGAGAAGGAGAAGGAGAAGGAGAAGGAGAAGGAGAAGGAGAAGAAGAAGAAGAAGAAGAAGAAGAAGAAGAAGAAGAAGAAGAAGAAGAAGAAGAAGAAGAAGAAGAAGAAGAAGAAGAAGAAGAAGAAGAAGAAGAAAGGTTTTTGAAAGATATAAAATTTGATTGTTTTTTCTCAAGAAAAGAAAGGTTCAGAAAAGAAAGATACAATAGTAGAATTTGATTGGTTTTTCTCTAATCATTCAGTGTATGTTCCATTAACATAGATAACCTTTATTTTGTCTACAAACTAAGCTTGAAGATGATCAACTTTGCTTGCTTTCTTTTTTCTGGTGGTGCTGGGGTCTGAACTCAGAGCCTCACACTGGCTTTGCTCACTTGCACATGCCTCCAGCCCTACTATTTGGTGATTATTTTATAGTCAGATTTTAGGCTAGCTTCAAACCTCAATCCTCCAGCTCCAGCCTCTTGAATAGCTAGGATACAACAGACATGAGCCATGGGAACCCAACTATGGATGGATGTATGCTTTTTTTAAGGTGAAGAAAGTAAAATGAAATTCTTTACAAACATGTTTTCATTAAATAGTTTCTACTAAGAAGCTGAGATCTGAGGATCACAGTTCAAAGCCAGTCTGGGCAGGAAAATTTATGAGACTCTTTATCTCCAATAAACTACAAAAAAAGATGGAAGTGTAATTGTGGCTGAAGTGGTAGAGAGCTAGATTTGAGCAAAAGAAGCTCAAGGACAGTACCTACGTCCTGAGCTCCACCCTCCGGGGGACCAGTGTGCACAGGTGCACAGGCGCGCGCGCGCGCACGTGCGCGCATGCACGCGCGCGCACACACACACACACACACACACACACACATGCACACACACACACACACATGCACGCGCACACACAAGTTTCTAACAAACAACTTTTAGGAAAAGAATTGTTATTCTAAATGTAATTAAGCGTAATAATTTCTAACTCTTCTTCAACTACTATAGAATGCAGTATTCTAAATAAATGTAATTTGTGTTTCTAATGCTTCTATAGCTGGAAACTTAAATGTTGCTCACGGATCAAGTATTAAAAGCTTCATCTAAATTTTAGGAGGTAGTAAATGTTTTTAGAGGTGGAGTCTACTTGGAGGTCTTAGATAATTGGGGAAATGCCCTGAAAGATCCCCAGTGGGATGCTAGCCCCTTCCTCTTTCCTTCCTGGCCTGTGACCTGAGTGATTTTGCTATTCCAATCCCTCCTAGCAGGACAGGCTATGCCTCTCCATAGCCCCAAACAATTGAGTCAAGCCATTATGTATGGGAAGCTATCTAGATAAACATCTTCTTTATATAAGCTAATCTTCTCAGGTATTTTGTTTTAGTGATGTAAAGTTGACTAATACAAATACTTTATTGTCATACTTTTGATTTTTTTTAAAATAATTAGGGTGTTTTTTTTTAAGGAAAAAAATTCTAGGCCAGATATGGTGGCACATTCCCATAATCCTAGCACTTAGGAGACAAAGACAGAGGAACTTAAATTTGGTGCCAGTCTGGGAACATAGAGAGACCTTATCTCATAAAAACAAAAACTAAAAAAAAAAAGAAAGAAAAAGGAAGGAAGAAATAGAAGGAAAGAAGGAAAGAATAAATTCTAAAGTAGTTGAAGATTGGAGATTCTCTTTAAAGTATTTGTAAAGAAAATTCGTGTCTTGACTGCAGCTGATCTTAACACTGAATGTCTGTTTCTTGCAGCCTCACAGTGAGAAACCAGAGACCCACAGGAACTTCCCATGAAGTCAGGACAGACTTTCCAATCTGTGAGGAAAGGTAAAGTCTCACATTTTTAACTCAGGAAACTAACAGAAATACAAACCTTTCCAAGTTGTGTTTGTTTCTCAGAAGGGTTGCATTTTGGGGGTTTTATTGCATTTTATGTTTCAGTAAAATACACAATTTCTTTACAATTTAGTAGCATTAAATCTCAATATGACATAACATTTTCCCCCTGCAGAACTTCTTTTAATTCATTGTGTAACAGGGAGAGAAATTTGCTAATCACAAATATAAATAGAAAATTCTTGACAAACTATAATGATGTAATTTTATTTTTATGTAAATCACTTTTAAAATAAAAGTCCATCATGAAACATATTTGTTCTTCAGAAAGGTTTTGTGATTCCATTTCTAATTGTAAATCTATATTAAATTGTTAAAGTATTGTTTTTATTTAATTTTCCTTAGTTCCTTAAGTTCTTGAATTAAATTCGAGGCCCTCTGAGCTTTTTTGCCCAAGGCTAGAGCTCTATGACTTGAGCTATTACACTTCCAGCTTTTTTCCCCCATGGTTAATTGGAGAAGAGAGTCTTAACACAGCTGGTGCCAGTGGCTCATGAGTGTAATCCTAGATAATCAGGAGGCTGAGATTTGAGGATCACAGTTCAAAGCCAACCCCGGGTAGGAAAGTCCATAAGACTTTTATCTCCAATAAACCACCAGAAAACCAGAAGTGGCACTGTGGCGCAAGTGGTAGACCAGTAGCCTTGAGCTGAAGAGCTGACGTATAGCACCCTGGTCTAGAGTTCAAGCCCCATGATTGAAAAAAAAAAAAGCCTTAAGGACTTTCCTGCCAGGACTGGCTTCAAACCATGTAAACATTTTATTTTGAAACTATATATAAGTTATTCTGATACTAAATTTGTATCCTACTTTCTCTTAACTACTCTTTATATTTTGGGGTGGGAATGGTACTGGAGCTTGAACTCAGGAACTCTTATTCTTACTTAGCTTTTCTCTCTCCTTCCTTCCTTCCCATGTTCCCTTCCCCCTTTCTTTCTTTCTTTCTTTCTTTCTTTCCTTTCTTTCTTTCTTTCTTTCTTTCTTTCTTTTCTTCCTTCCTTCCTCCCTCCCACCCTTCCTCTCTCCCTCCCTCCCTTCCTTCCCCTCTTTTCTTTCTTTCTTTCTTCCCCTCTTTCTTTCTTTCTTTCTCTCTCTCTTTCTCTCTCTTTCTCTCTCTTTCTTTCTCTTTCTCTTTCTCTCTCTTTCTTTCTCTCTTTCTCTTTCTCTTTCTCTCTCTCTTTCTTTCCTTCCTTCCTTCCTTCCTTCTTTCTTTCTCTTTCTTTCCTTCCTTTCTTTCTTCTTTCTTTCTTTCTTTCTTTCTTTCTTTCTTTCTTTCTTTCTTTCTTTCTTTCTTTCTTTCTTTCTTTCTTTCTTTCTTTCTTTTTGTCATTCCTGACACTTGAACTCAGTCTGGGCACTGTCCTGAGCTCTTTTTGTTCAAGGCTAGCACTCTACCACTGGAGCCACAGTATCACCACTTCCACCACCACTTCTGGGTTTTTCTGTGATTCAGTTGTAGATAAGAGTCTGTAGGGAGTGGAGGGGAGGGAGGAGATGGGAAGGTAGGGAGGGAAGGGACGGTTTGGGAAAAACAAAGGAGGGGGTATCAATGATGGTTAGGAAATATACTCATTACCTTACTCATGTAACTGTAACCCCTCTGTACAGCATCTTTATCAAAAAAAAAATAGGCTCAGATTTTCCTACTGGCTTCAAACTGTGATCTTCAGATCTCAGCCTTCTGAGTAGCTAGGATTACAGGCATGAGCCTCCCATACCAGGCATACTTAAGCTTTTTTGATCAAGGTTGGTGCTCTACCAAATGGATCATAGCCCCAGTTCTGGCTTTTTTGTTGTTGTTAATTGGAGATAAGAATCTTACAACTTTCTACCCCAGTTAGCTTTGAAGCTCCATCCTCAGATCTCAGTCTTCTGAGCAGCTATGGATACAAATTTGAGCCACTGGAGCCTGGTTTCCCTTAACCATTATTATGCCTGGTGTTTTTTTGGTTTTTGTTTCTGGTTGATTGGTTGATTGGCTGATTGGGGTTTGAATAGAAGCTTTGCACTTGCTAGGCAGGCATTCTACCACTTGAGACATGTCCCCAGCTCTTTTTTCAGATAAGGTCTCATATTTTTGCCTGTGGATTGTCTGCATAAGACCTCATTTCTACCTAATCGTCCAAACAGAATTTTTGAGATAGGGTCCTGCTAAGTGGCTCAGGCTGGCTGGCACTTGAGCAATCCTTCTGCTTCAGCTGCTCTAGTTCTGAGATTACAGGTATATACCACCAAGACTGGCATTATAAAGAATCTTAATACATTCCTAGAATTATTATTAAATATAATATGCTTTCTGACCCCCAAAATAAGAAACTAAAAAAAATAAGGAAAAAGAAAGCTGGTCTATGGAACTTTTAGCCTTATAGGTCCTTGTAGCTACTTAAGAGGCTGAGATCTGAGGGTTTTAGTTCAAAGACAGCATGGGCAGGAACACCCATGAGACCCTTATCTCACCAAAATGTTGTAAATGTTGTGTAGCTCAAGTGGCAGAACACCAACCTATGTTGAAAAAGTCAAATAAAGGACAACTCCTAGATCCTGAGTTCAAGCACAGAAAGAAAGAAGAGAAGAGAAGAGAAGGGAAGAGAAGAGAAGCGAAAAGAAAGAAAGAAAGAAAGAAAGAAAGAAAGAAAGAAAGAAAGAAAGAAAGAAAGAAAGAAAGAAAGGATGGAAGGAAGGGAGAGAGGGAGAGAGGAAGGAAGGGAGGCAGAGAAGAAAAAGGAAAGGAAAGGAAAGAACAGAACAGAAAAGAAAAATACCAAATACAATGGAAAAGATCAAAGCAAAACCTAAGTCTTATGCATCCTCTGTGGTGATTGTTCTAAAACATAAAGGGAAGACACAACAAAACAATGGAGACATGTAATAGAAAGGTAATGCCTAGTAGAGAAAAACAGTATGAGAATAACAGGAACAAGTTACAACAGCAAACATTGATAATAAATACACCCAGAGCACATTCCTAAGTATGTGGAAGTTACTAAAGCACTCTAGAAGAAAGGTCAGAATCATTCCATAAATATGACATTATATCAGCAATTCATAGCCTTCTTAATTAGTTTGCTAGGAAAGCCATAACCAAGTACCCAAACCTGGGTAACTTAAAACAACAGAAATCCAGTTTTAGGGTTCTAAGGCTGAAGTTGAAAATCAAGGTGGTAATAGGGCAGAGCTTCCTCTACACTGATGGCTGTAGGGCAGAGCCTTTCCTTACCTCTCCTGGCTTCTGGTGGTTGCCACAGTCTTGGCCTGTCATTGGCTTGTACATACATCTCCAGGCAACTTCCCTTTGCATCCCCAAAGCAACTTCTTTCTGTGCCTGTGTAGGCAAGTCTTCCTCCATTTAATAAGTTTATCAGGCATTCAAGACTAGGACTCACCTCAAGACCTCATCTTAATTTGGTTAAGTTTGCAAAGACCTCCATTTCCAAATAGGGTCACATTCAGGGAGAGGAGTTAGGACTACATCAAGCCCTTCCATGGGGAAGGGCACAATGCAATCTATAACACCTTTCTACAGAATAAACATTGTATTCAGACAGGCTAGCTCCACTAATATTCCACAAATAGATCATTCCAAGAATACAGGACTTTGACATAATTACCCAATCACCCAAAATGCTGATGTAACTGATGACAAAACCCAATGAGGTAGAACAGACAATGAGTGTCAGATTCTATTCACAAAACAACATGGGTGAACCTGAGAAATTTTTGGGTGAACAAAGCAAGCTGCAGAACATAAAATAGCATAAGCCATTTTTATAAAGTTAAGAAAAACTAATAAGCATAACATTATTTATTTGTTTGTTTGTTTTTGTCAATCGTGGGGGCTGAACTCTGGGCCTGGGTGCTGTCCCTCAGCAATTCAGCTCAAGGCTAGCGCCCTATCACTTGAGCCACAGCACCACTTCCAACTTTTTTCTGCTTATGTAGTGCTGAGGAATAGAACCTAGGGCCTCATGCATGCGAGGCAAGCACTCTACCACTAAGCCAACTTCCCAGCCCTAAAATTATTTTTTAAAAAACCGAAATAATTCTTTAGAGTCACAAACATATGTCAAAATGGGGGCAGGGGGAGGTAACTGAAGAGAGATATTAAGGATCACTATTAAATAGGCTTTTATGATTTCAATAAAATTCTTTGTTTTTGTGGGGGTACTTGGATTTGCATAGTTGTTCTTTTTACTTAGACTAGCTTGGATTGTGATCCTCCTATTATTTCCCTATAGCTAGGATCAGAAGCATGTGTGTATCACCACAATCCCCTTGTTTTTAGTGTGTATGTGTGTGTGTGTGTGTGAGAGAGAGAGAGAGAGAGAGAGAGAGAGAGAGAGAAAGAGAGAGAGCGAGAGAGAGACAGAGAGAGACAGAGAGAGAGAGAGACAGAGAGAGATACTGTGTCTTTAATTCAGTATCTAACACTTAATGTTGTTGTTGTTTTTTTTTTTTTTTTGGTCAGTGGTGGGGCCTGAACTCAGGGACTGGGAACTATCCCTCAGCTCAAGGCTAGTGCTCTACCACTTGAGCCACAGCACCACTTCCAGTTTTTTCTGCTTATGGGGTGCTGAGGAATCGAACCCAGGGCCTCATGCATGCAAGGCAAGCGCTCTACCACTGAGCCACCTTCCCAGCCCCCAGTATCTAACACTTAAATAGGCACTTTACAACCTGAAAGCCACTACCAGCTCCTTGGAGAATTGTTTGTTTTTGAGGTAGAGTCTCACTTTATTCTATTCGTGCATCCCCATATTGCTGTGCATGACTGGCATATGCCATTGTACCCAGCCATTGGTACAGATAGAGTAGGAGCCTCAAATACTTTTATGCTTGGTCTGGTACAAGCAATATCTCTACTTCCCAAGTAGCTAGGATTGTAGGTTTGAGCCACTACTCAGTTTAAAGAAATCTTTTTTTTCTTCTTTTTTAATTCATTTTTCCTTGTCTTTCCTTTCTTGCTTCCTTCCTGTCTGCCTGCCTACCTGCCTTCCTATCTTTTTCTTCTCTCCATCCCTCTCTTTCCTTCCCTCTTTTCTCTTTCTCTCTCCTTCCCTGATTCCCTCCCTCCCCCTCCCTTTTTTTACAGTATTGGGGTTTGAAGTGAGAGCCTATTTAACTAAGCAAATGCTTCATCACTTAAGACATGCCTCCATCCTGCTTATTTATTGAGATAGGCTCTGGTTATCATTTGGCCTGGGCTACCTCTAACCTCAGTCCTCCCAATCTCTGCCTCTGAATATCTGAGATTACAGAGTACACCCCACTGCACCTGGCTCAGTGTAGTAAAAATAGAAGCAAAACAAGATGTTAAGTCTAAAAGTTAAGTTAGATAGTTCCCTTGGGGATCGGGCAGTGAGGTAGCATGTAGAAGTAACACGTATAGGAAGTAAAGCTGTAGCTCAAGTGATAGTGTACAAGCTTTGAGCAAAAATGCTCAGGGACAGTGCCGAGGCCCTGAGTTTAAGTCCCAGGTCTGGCACACACACTCTCTCTCTATTTCTCTGTCTCTGTCTCGCTCTCTCTCTCTCTCTCTCTCACACACACACACACACACAATAACAAGTGAACTTTTGTGCGTAATGCTCCAATTCTTAAGTAAATGGTTCATTTTGTTTTCATCCTTCCTAACTTGCATTTCTATTACATATTATCTTCCCTCTTTTCTTAAATGTTACACCATATTTTTTAAGTATTAGATACTGTTCTGAAGGTTTAGTGATTAGTCTGACTTTGTTCTGTTGTAGAACTAGGGTGTTTAGGGGAATCAGGTAGTTGTAGAAATTTTCACCTATAATTTAGAAGTACTGCCAGATGTGTCCTGATGTTATATAAGTGGTAGTAGCTGGGCAACCCAGCTGAGCCATTAGCAGTACTGTACTCATGCGCTTTTTTTTTTTTTTTTTTTTTTTTTTTTTGCCAATGGTTTAATGGAATGAAAACTACTTTCCCTTCCAAAATGTATACTTTTTTTTTTAAATGAGAAGAAAGATTTTTTTTTTCTAGTTTAAAGCTCAAATGAACTACCAATAACAGCTTCCTTTTGACCTCCTTTTTTGCCCCCCCCCCCCCCTCAGTCCCACTCCTACCCTGGAAGAAGTCAGCGCCTGGGCTCAGTCATTTGACAACCTCATGATCACTCCAGCGGGAAGAAATGCTTTCCGGGAATTCCTCCGAACAGAATTCAGTGAAGAAAATATGCTTTTCTGGCTGGCCTGTGAAGAACTGAAAAAGGAAGCTAATAAAAGCATTATTGAGGAGAAAGCAAGGATAATATATGAAGACTATATTTCTATTCTTTCTCCTAAAGAGGTTGGTGCCTACAAAAGGTCTCTCCCAGGAGCCCTTGGTAAAGTTTCCCCTTCCATATCTGCTTGTGTTCTCCTTGTATAGTTAGGGTTGCTCTAAAACAGAGCAACGATTCTGCCCCATAGCCCTTGATGTGCTCCCACAAATGGGTGCCAAGAGACTCCAGAAAAATATGAAGGATTTTGTGCATCTTTTTCTGGTATAAGTAATCATAATTTTCATCAGCTTGTCTAGTTCAGGAGAAGGTTTATACACTTTATTTTATCTATTTCCTTTTGTTTTTATGTGCCAGTAATAGGGCCTAGAGCCTAGGCACTGTAACCTAGCTTTTGCTCTCAAAGCTAAGCCTCTACCATTTGAACCACCTCTTCACTTCCAGCTTTTTATTGGTTAATTGAAGATAAGATTCTCATGGACTTTCCTGCCTGGGCTGGCTTAGACTGCATTCCTCAGATCTCAGCCTCCTGAGTCGTAGGATCTCAGGCGTGACTCATGAGTATCTAGCTATACAATTTTAATACTGGTACTGATTTTGATTTTTATGATGATGCAGATGAGTCTAGGGCCACATACGTGCTACACAAGTTCTCCACCACCGAGCTACATCCATTCCCACTTTTAGTACTACTTAAAAATCTTATAAAAAATTATAGTCAGCAGGGGTGCTGGTAGCTTGTGCCTGTAATCTTAATTACTCAGGAGGCTGAGATCTGAGAATCGAGGTTCAAAGCCAGCCCAGGCAGGAAAGTCATGAGATGCTTATCTCCAATTATCCACCAGAAAACAGGAAGTGGAGCTGTGACTCAAAGTGGTAGAACTCTAGCCTTGAGCAGAAGAGCTGAGGGAAAGAACCCAGGCCCTGAGGTCAAGCCCCATGACAAAACAAAACAACAAAGCTATATGGACATTCCTTGGTTCCTCACTCTGAGCTAAGTTGTTTTTTACAGGTATGTTTTGTTTTGTTTTTTATCACACCATTTTTAGCACACTGATTCAGAGGTTTCCCCATGGCCTCCTTTCTTTCGTTCTTTTTTTTTTTTTTTGTGCCTGTGAACTCAGGGCTTCAACACTATCCCTGAGCTTTTGTGTACCACATGAGCCATAGCGTCGAATCCTGCTTTTTGGTGGTTAACTGGAGGTCAGAACTTCAGAGGCTTTCCTGCCCAGGATGTCTCTGAACCATGATCTTCACATCTCAGCCTCCTGAGCAGCTAGGTTACAGGCATGAGCCACTGGTGCCCAGCTGTTCTCCTTTCTTATATGAGAAAAAAAAATGCCCAAGGGTGAGAATGGCCAGGTTTCCACCTCTGAGAGTTTAAGTTTTTTCAAATGTAAAATCTTACATGTAAAATGTAAGAAGTTGTGTTATGCAAAATGTAAAAGGTGGTGTTATTCTCATTATTGGGTGTGTTGTAGCTCTAATTTTAAAGTCATTTGTCCTCTCCTACCATGTGATTTCTCAGAATGGAAGTTCATAATGTAGAGCCTCTCTTGTCAAGCAGCTCACAGAGAAGTAGGCCAACAGCCAAGTAACCCTGGCTAGTTGGCTGGTTGTCATCAAGAAGGGTTGGTGGAGAGAGCTATCTCCAGTGGGGTGATGAGAATGAAGGCAAGATACCCAGTGAGGGTGAAGATCAACCAATGCAAAGGACATATTCAGAAACCAAAGGAGATGAAACAATTCCCAGAGGACAGTACCCGAAGCAGTACTGTATTATTATGAATGGTGAAGTAGAAGCAGTTTTTTAGGCCTCAAATGTAGGGTGATCCCCAAACTATTAGGGCTGTGGCAGGCAACTATACCAAACTTAGAAAAGGATTGATCTGAGGTATAGAGGCCATGCTGAGGTTTTTCTGAGTTTGAGCATGTGAGGCTGTAGGATTTTAGCCTGTTTATATGCTCAAATCTAGAGTTCTAAAAGAAAGATGGATTGGGAGAAAAGAGGCAGTGGATGGTTAGAAGAGGAATTCAGTCCTCTATGTCTAACATGATAAAAAAAAAAAAAGGTAACAGAAGAAAAACTAGACAGGGGCAGGGTGGGTTTGAGGTGGATTTGTAGGACTGGCAGGGAAGCCATACTTTCAATATAGTGAGGAGGGACACCAAAGATGGAGTTTTCAAAATCCTCTGTTTTCATTTATGAACATATTACCCAGTGGCCTTGGTTGAGCTGTCTCCACAGAACACTTGCAAGGACAGATTCCATGGGAGGTTATATTTTAAAAAAAAGGTTCTATTTGTGCTTTATCTGTTTATGAACTAGAATCGTTTTTAGTGTTTTCTACAAAGTGAACTTTTCCCCCATTGCAGGGCTCCCTGATTGCAATCCTCTAACCTAGGGTGGGACTTGTTTAGTGAGGTGTGCTACCACAGAAGGCTCAGTGGCAGGTACAAGAGAGGCTGCTTGGCCTCCTTCAGGGTGGGAGTGACATTTACACCAAGACCTGAAGACTAAGTAGATTTCTTCAGGCAGGACAGACAAGGGATTAAAACAAGACAGTGCTATCTCCTTCCTTCTTTAAATCCCAGTGCTTCAAAACAACTCTGTGTGTGTGTATGTGTGTGTGTGTGTGTGTGTGTGTGTGTGTGTGTGTGTGTGATGTGTGTGTGTGTGCGTGTGTATCCTGAGGCTTGAATACAAGGCATAGGTGCTGTTCCTCCAGTTAATCAGAGAAAAGGCTGGAAGTAGCACTATGGCTCAAGTGTTAGAAGCACTAGCCTTGAGCAAAAAGGAGCTCAGAGACAGTGCCCAGGTCCAGAGTTCCAGCTCCAGGGCTGGTAGGGGAAAAAAAAAAGCCAAGTCTCACAAACTTCCTTATCCAGGCTGGCTTTGAACCACGAGTATTGGCTCTAGACCAGTTAGGTGGGTGCTACACAAACCCAGCAGCAAATAATGACTGGCCTCCATAATGATGGAGCAGGTTAGATGTGGTAAAGAGGTAGGACCAGTCTTACTGAAGTTTAGAATATGTATGTGAGATGCCATGGTGGAACTCTTGAACAATTAACAGGAACTTTACTAATAATCAATATTAGGGAGGAGAAACATATGATGTGTGGAATGTAGGTACCAAGGGGCGGGGGGCACAGGCCACAAGAAAAGGTGAAGGAGGGTGAGTCAAAATACTTTATGTGCACATGTGAAAATAGAACTATGCAACTTACTGAAATTAGTTTGAATAGTGGGAAGGAGATGAAGAAAGATGGAAGGAGTGAGTCTGATCTAGACACATTATGTGCATATATGGAAACTCTCTTCTACAGCTAATAAAAGTTGGGGCTGGGAATGTAGCTTAGTGGTAGAGTGTTTGCCTAGCATGCTTGAAACCCTAGGTTCAATTCCTCAGTACCACATAAACAGAAAAAGATGGAAGTGCCACTGTGGCTCAAGTGGTAGAGTGCTGGCCTTAAGCAAAAGCAGCTCAGGGACAATGCCCAGGCCCTGAGCTTAAGGCGAGAACTGGCAAAAAAAAAAAAAAAAAAAAAAAAAACATAAAATAATATTTTAAAAAGGGTAAGACCAGAACTTTGTGACTGACTCATAGTCAGAGGACAATGAAAGATAAGCAGGACCACCCAGTTGGGTGGTGTGGCTAGGAGTGTTTCCAGTATCTTGGGTTTGCTGTATCACTGTATTCTACATGTAAATGAATGGCTTTGTTGATTGTATTTTCAGTTCTGTATCTGTAGCATATGCATTTCACGGCATTAGAACTACAATGGCCTGCTAGTGAAAAAATTATTCAGTTGAGCTTTTCACTCAGAGGGAAAGCTATGGAATTCATTTAGCAGCTTTGGCCTTGACTCTTGTTTGTTTGGTGTCCTTGTAGAAAAGTCTGAGCCCAGTAGTTTGCCCATCTATGACAGTAATGTCTGGGATAAGCAAAAAATCAGAAGACTAATAGCTGACATTGCCTAGAGGTTTGATGTATCCCAAGCACTTCAAGTAAATTCTCATTAAACCCTCACCAGAAATTTATAAACTACCCTGCAATTTATGAATTCATTAGTAAGAATTCATGTATAACATGAATACTACAGTGTTTACCTTGCCCAGGGCCCCACAACTCTAAAGGAACAGAGCTGGTATTGAAAACCATGCTTCACTTGCTCTCAGACCCTGTGATTTGGGCCTGGTTCCCAGAAACCTGTGCCCAAGTTCTAGCTGGGCGGAAGCTGGCAGTATTCTGAGTTTAGTATTTGTATTACTAGGAAATTAGCAAGTAGATAAGGCCATGCATGCTAAGTTTTTCCTTCAAAGGACATCATACACTCATTTTAGAGAAGCAAAACAATGCTGTAGTTTTCCAAAGCAGCGCGATCCTCTTCAGCACCACTTAGAACTTGTGAGAAATAAAAGGTCTGGCCCCTACCCAGAAGAGCTGAGTCAGAACTCTTGGGTAGAGCCCAGCAATCTGCCTAACAAGCCCTCAAGGGACTCCTGGTGCCACTTAAGTCCCAGAATCCCCGCTCATTAGGTGCTTTAGTTTCTCTTTTGGCAGTTTGAGTTTTTAGATGACTTTGTTTGGTTTGGGTTTTTTTTTTTTAAATATTTTTTATTGTAAAGATACTGTACAGAGGGGTTACAGTTACATGAGTAAGGCAATGAGAACATTTCCTTTCGAGCATTGATTTTTTTCTTTTAAGGGAAAACAAGCTGAGAGTTTGGGATGGGTTTACCAAAAAAGTATGGGCTATAACTAATTTTCTATTGACAGGTCAGCCTGGATTCACGAGTAAGGGAAGTCATCAACAGAAACATCGGGGAGCCATCCTCGCATATATTTGATGACGCGCAGCTCCAGATTTACACCCTAATGCATAGAGACTCGTATCCTCGATTCATGAACTCTACTCTCTATAAGGATTTGCTTCAGTCTTTAGCTGAGAAGTCAGCTGAAGCGTAGGTGATCTCAACTTTATTTATGATTAATAAAACAAGAACTCATGGACTATGTGTAGCACAGGGAATGTAGAAGTAGTACTCTTTTCAGCTGGAGTAATACTTGGGCTATTTTAATAACAAGCTTCCCTCTTTGCTGCAAAAGACAGCTGTCTGTCCACAGTGGAAACTGCAGTCATCTTAGTGAGAATTTTGAGAGGGAAGAAAAAGGGGGGAATGGCTGCGTTAGAAAGATAGTATATTTATATTACTTGTTCTTGATGGCAAAGGTGTCACTGGAAATCTCATGAAGACTCACCTAAGAAAATGGGAATCAGGTTGATTTGCATGAGATCAGCAATGGATTACCACAAAGAAAGGACATTCAGCAGTTCCTCTCTTCTAACAATCTTGGTCTGAATACTTCACTTATCAGTGCTATGACAAGACCCAAATTTACATTTTATGAGGACGTGATTGGACCTGTAAAATTGGTAATATGCTTTCTATCTTACAGAATGTGTATGCACGTAGATGTCTGTGTGTGCATGTGCACCCATGGCTAACATAAAGCTGTGCTCTTAAGTGGATCCCACTCCAATGTTTGGTAAGAGAAACAGTATGTAGAAAATGCTCTTGCTGAAAAAAAGTTACTATTATTAATCTGAATTGGCCAACCTAAAGTATAATTTTTTTTGGGGGGGGTCCGGTCGTGGGGCCTGAACTCTGGGCCTGGGCGCTGTCCCTCAGCTCTTCAGCTAAAGGCTAGTGCTCTACCACTTGAGCCACAGTGCCACTTCTAGCTTTTTTCTTTTTGCTTATGTGGTGCTGAGGAATCGAATACATGGCCTCATGCAGGCAAGGCAAGCGCTCTCCCACTGAGCCACCTTCCCAGCCCCTATAAAGTATAAATTTTTTAAGTTCACAGACAAAACTTTCAAAAAGCATATTTCCATCTTTATGGTCAAGAGAAATAAAAATAAAGCACAAGAGTTTTATTGCAATTTTTTGTTTTGTTTTCTTCATATGTGAAAATCTGGGAAATATAAGATGAATTAGGAAGATGTATAACATACACTTTAGTTCTTAGACTAGTATGTAGTTTTAAGATCTCATTGCTTGGAGTAACTTCAATGGTTTGTAAACCATCCTGAAGACTCTTAGGTCCACAGGGAGCAGGGAAGATACAAAATCTGGACATCTCACAGGAGTTAGAAATAAATTTTAAAGTGGCCAGTCCTGTGCCATGCTTCGGCTCTCCAACTTTACAGGGTCTAGCCATGTGTCCTATCTGGATCTTCAATCCCTGCTACCCCCATAATTCAGCTCAAGCGCCAAACATAAACCGCCTCTCTTCTCATTAAACCATCTTACTTCCTGCTTCATGATGAACATGTATCCCTAATCCCCTCTACCACCAGTCACTTTAGAATATGTAAAGCTCAGCATGTATCTTGCCTCCTTGAGAAGAGACCGTAAGCAGTCCAGTGTGGCTGTGAACACCTGTAATCTGAGCATCTAGAAGGCAGATGATCAAGTTGAAGGCCAGCCTGGGCTAAACAAACATTGAGAAGCAAAAAAAGAAACTTTACCTCAACAAACAAGCTGGGTGTGGTAACCACTCACACCTTCATGAATGCTCATGAGAACTTGGTTCATACTTCCTGCAACCTCAAATCTGTTCCATATGATGCCATTCTTTACCCACTTATCTCCTCCCCTTCTCTTAAGATTTACCTCGCTAGTTCCTGATCTAAGAAGCCTTTCTTACCTAAGTCATGCCCAACATGCTGTTCTGGATGTTTTTCCTTAGTGTTTCAGGAATATCCTGGACAAGTATTTCATCATCTCGGTGCTTATGCATTATGCTTACATCAGTCTTTCCCACTATACTGTAAACACCAATGACACTGAAAAAACATGTGACCCATCATTTTACATTTAACATCCAGTTTATAAGAAATATTAATCCAATATTTGTAGAACTAAAGAATGTTCTATAAAGGGGGGAAGGGTGTGTGGGGGGAGAGCAGGGGAGATGGGAAGGGATGGGAAGAGGAAAAAAAAGTCTATAAAGCAAAAATTATGTTGAGCACTGATGGTTCACATATATAATCCTAGCTACTCAGGAGGCTGAGATCTGAGGATCATAGTTCAAAGCCAGCCAGGGCAGGAAAGACCATGAGACTGTGATCTCAAATTAAGCGCGCGCGCACACACACACACACACACACACACACACACACACACACACACACACACACACACACACACACACACACACACACACACGAGCAAAAAGTCTCAAGGACAGGACCCTGGCCCTGAGTCAGGACCGGCACGCACACGCGCACACACACACATACACACACACACACACACACACACACACACACACACACACACACACACACAGTTTCTATTCCAAATCATAAGGCCACTCTGTAATGCTAATTTCTAGGAAAAAAAAAAACTACATAGCTAGAGTAAGCCCATGCACACACAGATGCAAAACCAGAGCCAGGAAGAGCACTCCTTACAGTAATGACTTTAATGAATATAATGGAAACCAGTTTTAAGAGCTGATGGGAAGAACAGACTTCAACAAACCTACTCCACTCTCAGGATTTGTAAAGACCCAGGCAGCCAGTTTTCCTCACTGAATTCAATACAGAATAAACATTTGTTTAAAAAAAAAATCCTTCCTAAGTAAAGACAGTAGTATTGCCATACACAAGTCAGTGAAACTTGTTTTCCATTGATTACTGAACTTGAAACTAAACCACCCAAACTCTTTCTTGAAGTGTGTAATAAAAAGTGTCAAGGTTGAGGGACTGAGGGTGTAGTTAGTTCATTGATAGAATGCTTGCTTGCACAAGACCCTGGGTTTAATCCCCAGCAAGAACAAAAATTGTCTGTGGTAGCTGGGCACTGGTGACTCAGGCCTATAATTCTAGCTACTTAGGAGGCTGAAATCTGAAGATCTCACTTTGAAGCCAGTGCCAGTAGGGAAGTCCATGAGATTATTATGTCCAATTAAGCACCAAAAAAAAAAAAAAAAAAAAAAAGGGCTAGAAGTGGAGATGTGACTCAAGTGGTAGTACAGTAGCCTTGAATATAACAAAGCTCAGGTATAATGCCCTGACCCTGAGTTCAAGCCCTCGTACCTGCACCAAAAAGAAAAATAAATGTCTATGGTGAATTGTGTAATCTGAATAAAGTACAGGCCAATATCCAAGATGAACACTAGAAAGCTGAATCCAACAGTGCATTGAAAGGACCATATGCATGACCAAATGGGATTTTCCCTGAAATGTATTCATAGCTAAACAACAGAAAATCAATCTGTGATATACCACATTAAAAGATGAGTTAGGGCTGGGAAGGTGGCTCAGTGGCAGAGCGCTTGCTTTGCATGCATGAGGCCCTGGGCTCAAGTGATAGAGCGCTAGCCTTGAGCTGAAGAGCTGAGGGACAGCGCCCAGGCCCAGAGTTCAGGCCCCATGACCGGACCCCAAAAAGAAAAAGATGAGTTAGGTGAGTTAGATACAGCTCACTGGTAGAGTGCTTCTTTAGCATGCATAAGCCCCTGTGTTCCATCCTTAGCACTACAAGAAAAAGGAATTAATAAAAATCGCATGGTCATCAACATAAATGCAAAAGAACATTTTTCAAAATTCAACATTATTTCATGATAAAAATTCTCAGCAAGCCAGGCGCTGGTGGCTCACACCTGTAATCCTAGCTACTCAGGAGGCTGAGATCTGAGGATCGCGGTTCAAAGCCAGCCCGGGCAGGAGAGACCGTGAGACTCCTATCTCCAATAAACCACCAGAAAACCGGAAGTGGTGCTGTAGCTCAAGTGGTAGAGCGCTCGCCTTGAGCTGAAGAACTGAGGGACAGCGCCCAGGCCCAGAGTTCAAGCCCCATGACCAAAAAAAAAAAAAAAAAAAAAAATCTCAGCAAAATAGAAACAAAAGGAAATTTATGTAACAAGAAGGTCTTTTTTTTTCTTCTTCTACTAGAGAAGATTTCTCTTTTTTTTGTTGTGAAAATACTGTACAGACGGGTTACAATTCCATGGGCAAGATAATGAGTACATTTCTTATCAAGCATTGTAGCCTCCTTCTTTTGTTTCCCTTTCCCATCCCTTCCCATCCTCCCCTCGCCCCATAAGAAGGTCTTATATGAAAAGCCCACAGCTAGTATTGAGGACAAACACTGAGGTTTTTCATTTAACACCAAGGAAAATGCAGGCCAGTATCCCTGATGATGGTAGATACAAAAAAAAATTTCAATACTATCAAGTTGAATCAAGAGCATACTAAAGGAACCATACACAGTGACCAAGTGGTGCCCACTCTTGCCCTTCTATTTGGTATGGTACAGATGTTCCATCGTGAAAAATTAGGCAAGGAAAAAAATACATCAGAAAGACATAAAATTATGCCTGTTTGCAGATGACAAGACGTACCAATTCCTAGTTTCCACAAAACAAAAATCTTGTTAAAAGGAATTCAGTAAAATTGGAGAATATATATATATATATATATATATATATATATATATAATCAACACAATTAACAACAAGCTACCTGAAAAAAGAAATTAATAATCCTATTTACCAGAGCATAAGAAATAAAATACTTGAGAATAAATTTAGCCAAAGAGGTAAAAACTTAAACATTGAAAACTGAAAAACAATAATGAAAGAAAGAGTCATCAAATAAGTGGAAAGTCATCTATGTATGGTCATGAATGGGAAGACTTCCTGTTGTTAAAATATCCATACTACCCAAAGAGATTTAAAGATTCAAGTTGTTGCCAGGTGCCAGTGGCTCACATCTGGAATCCTAGCTACAAAGAGGGCCAAGATCTGAGGCTGAAGGTTCAAGTTAGCCTGGGCAGCAAAATCTGCAAGATTCGCATCTCCAATTAACCACCAAAAAGCCAGAAATGGAGGTGTGGCTCAGGTAGTTGAGCACCAGCCTTGAATGAAAAAGCTCAGGGACAGTGACCAGTTCTGAGTTCAAGTCCCAGCACAAGTACATGTGACATGCATGTGCCTGTACACACACACACACAGAGTTCAAATTGTTCCTATCAAAATTCCAATGGCATTTCTAACAAAAATAGGGGAAAAAACCTGAAAGTCACATGGAATTATAAAGAAACACAAATAGCCAAAACAATCTTGAGAAAAAAAAACAAACTTCAAAGCATTATACTTCCTGAGTTCAACATATATTACAAACTGACAAATTTAAACAGTATGGTACTGGACCCAAATAACTATATGAAGAATGGAATAGAAGAAGTCCATAAATAAATACATGAGTGTAAAGTCACTGGTTCTCAACAAGATTGCCTCAAATAGTCAATGGGAAAACTGTCTGTATTAAATCACATGAGAAAACTAGATATAAATATGGAAGATGGACACTTACCTTATAACCATAAACTAAATCTAACACACAATGGATTAAAGATTTATAGTAAGGGTTGGGTAGGTGGCTCAGTGGTAGAGCGCTTACCTTGTATGCGTGAGGCCCTGGGTTCAATTTCTCAGCACCACATAAGCAAAAAGAAAAAAGCCTGAAGTGGCACTGTGGCTCAAGTGGTAGAGTGCAAGCCTTGAGCTGAAGAGCTGAGGGACAGCGCCCAGGCCCAGAGTTCAGGCCCCATGACCCCCGACCCAAAAAAAAAAAAAAAAAAAAAGATTTATAGTAAAGGTCCAAAATTGCTAGAAGAAAACACGGGAAATGCTCCAGGACATTAATCTTAGCAATGGTTTCTTGGAGTGACACCAAAATGAAAATGAGACAAGGTATAACTCAAGAGCAAGGAAATAGCAAAAATAATCAGAGGCATGGCTAGTAAGTGAGAGGCCCTAAATTCAATCCCCAGTAATAACACACACACACACACACACACACACACACACACACACACACACACACACACACACACACACACACACACACACACACACACACACACAAAAGAAAATAGCAAAAATAGAAAAATAGATAGAGGCATGGCTTAAGTGGGAGACCGTCTGCAATCCCCAGTAATACCACACACACACACACACACACACACACACACACACACACACACACACACACACACACACACACACACACACACACACACACACACACACACACACACACACACGAAAATAGCAAAAATAGATAGAGGCATGGCTTAAGTGGGAGACCGTCTGCCGAGCAAGTGAGAGGCCCTAAGTTCAATCCCCAGTACTACCAAATACACACACACACACAAACACACCCCAAAAACAAAAAACATGGGCTACATTTCTCCAAAGGCATACAAATGGTCAAAAGTACATGAAAAGATATTCAATAATTAGTAATCATCAGAGCCACAAATAATCCCTTAAACCTACTAAAAGGGAAGCCCATCAAAAAATAAAAGATAACCAAATGTAGCGATGCAGACCTATAACTCAAGCACTTGGGAGGCCAAGGGAGAATTGTTTAGGGAATCTTGAAGCGGAGCTGTGATAACCTGGAAAAGGTTTGAGAGATTGGAATGCCACTTTTACAGCACTCAAAGTTGAGAGCTGGCCATGGAAAGATTAAAACAGAGGTGAAGAGACTGGGGTGCTGTCCTCCCTCCTTTCCTTGGGCTAGCAGCTGTGTTGGGGACGTTGGCAACTTAACATTGGGTAAATATATAGACACCATGTCAGGACTTTCCTTGGGCTGTGGTCTTCTGTCTCAAAAGAATAAGGGAACCAGTGTCTCTCACAAACTCTGTTTGTGAGATGCTTTACTGCATGTATCCATGGTAATCTTCCTTGAGTAAACACAAATAAATATGCTTGTTTTGGGGGACTTGGAGCCTTGGGACCCCTGGTCTCCCCGCTTTTATCTGTCTGTTATCTCACTGTTTTCTAATTTTCTTTGGCCCAGTATCCCCTCACACTGCCTCAGGTTGCAGTTAACAACAGAATTGCAAGCTCAAGTCCAGCCTGGTCTTCATGTCAAGTTGAAAGCTAGCCTGGGCTACACTGTGTGTGGCTTCATTTTTTTTTAACTCTTAATTTTAATGGAGAAATTGTGGATTTCTTATACCCTGCTGGTGGTAATATTAATGATATAGACAGTCTGAAAATGCTTTTAAAAATTAAGAATACTGTGTCATGCAGCAATCCTATTTCTAGGAATTTCACGATGACATTTATAAACAAGATGTATACTCAAACTCACAGAAGCAGAGAGGAAGGTACACTGGTGATTGTCATGGACTTCAGGGAGGAGGATGGAGTGTTGCCCTTCAACATGTATGTAAGATAAATAAGATCTAGATATGCTCTTGTGGTGGTGGTGTTGTTTTTGACATTTTATTATGCAAAGCCTTATCAAAAAGGTTCTTTGCTAGCAATTTATGGATCTTTGGCATTCTAGGCACACACAAGCAGTTTCCTATTTTTATTTAGCTTTCTGACTGTGCTTGTGTCTTCAGCACTTTCATGATTATTTTCTGCTCTTCAATAAGGAAAGTGCACTTGATCCTATCCCAGACACATTTGGCACACATGGAACCACCACAGGCTGTGCTGACATGGTTTTTTTGTTTGTTTTAGACAATCGCATGAGGACTTTAGGTGGGCCAGGGCACATACCACATGCAGATTTTGGGCTTTCTCGACGTTTTTGGTGTAAAAGTAAACAATTCTATTGCCAGGGGTTTGAGACAGCCTGGTTTTGTTAGAGGCTGTGTTATAGGAATGCCTAAGGCGGTATGTCAATCATTGGACCATTTTGATAGCCTCTAGACACCAAACCCAGAAGAGAGGAAGGCAAGATTATTATATTATCAAACACTTACTTTGTTAAGCAGGTAGATCTTATATTATCTTCCTTATTACAATAAAGTTTTAAAAAAGATGGACAGCAGTTCCCGCTTAACCCAGGACCTGAAACTGTGGCACCCGCCTGGGGAGTGGAGCCACTTGGGGCTCCCGACTGTGGATGATGCTCCCTGGTTGGGTTGGGGTGCACATAGAGGTTAGAGAGGCACAGCACAGCCTGCGGAGACAGCTCTGGTGCTGAAGCAGTACATCCAGCAGCACCTGAGCGAGGTGGTCCAATAAGATTGCTGAGGCCTTACTTACTTGCACCTGAGCAAGAACTTGTATCAACAGATTTTAAAAAATTGTTATTATAAAGGTAATTTACAGAGTTATGTAAGTCAGGTAAAGAGCACATTTTTTTTGGGGGGGGTCCGGTCGTGGGGCCTTGAACTCTGGGCCTGGGCGCTGTCCCTGAGCTCTTCAGCTCAAGGCTAGCGCTCTACCACTTAAGCCACAGCTCCACTTCCGGCTTTTTCTTTTTGCTTACGTGGTGCTGAGGAATCGAACCCAGGGCCTTGAGCATGCAAGGCAAGCGCTCTACCACTGAGCCACCTTCCCAGCCCCAAGAGCACATTTTTGGGTGGAGGGGGACGTCACCCTTTCCCTTGCACTGTTTCAACAGATTTGATCAGAGTGGTTGGTCCTGGAGAAATGGGGGATGATGTGAGGAAGGAACTTAATTTTGTGACTCTGAGGCTAGCATGTGAGAGCCAAGACTGACATTAGGGAGGGTGCCAAAGGGTGTCCCCACCTCACTCTCACCCAACCCCCCCCACCCCGACTCGAGGGAAGAGATGAGAACTTGCCAGGAGCCTAGAAATTATTCACCATGGCCGCCAGCAGCCACAAGATCAACAAATCCCAATTTTTGTAGCCTGACAGCAGAGACCCCCTCCCTCCCACCCACAAGGTCCTGATTGTGAACCCAACTGTGGAACATACAGAACACCAGAAACCTGGGGAGAGGGAGGTGCCACCTAAAACAGTACCACTGACAGAGAACTGGGATAAAGCAGCTCACTCCTACCTAGAGCTGGGCTTAGAGATACCACAGCTGCTACCTCGAGGTGCAGGCTGAAGTAACCCCATGCTTCCAGCCTTGGGAACACCCACTGACACATAATGAGAACCTGAGGGCAGTGAAGTTTGGTTGTGCCTGGAGAACTAAACCTTGGAAAACCAGAGCACACAGGAGTAACAAGCTGATGGAGACAGGCTGGAGTCTGGCTGCATGGAAACCTCAGGACTCCCTGAGGAGCCAGTGAAAAGCCACAGTCAGTAAGAGCCCACAACCTAATCTCTAAGTCCTTCTCTCTAAGTAAGGGATCTTTGGTGATTAAAACACCTAATACTTCACGTTTTTGCTGTACAAAAAGTCTTTGAGACAAAGGACAAGGGGGGGACCAATGCAATAGCAATATATACAAAAGACAATATGTTGGAAATGATCTGTACAACTTGGGGTGGGGGGAGGGAAAGTAGGAGAAAAATGAGGGAAGGGCTAACAAGTTTGACAAGAAATGTATCTATTACCTTACTTATGTAATTGTAACCCCTCTGTACATCACCTTGACAATAATTTTTTAAAAGAAAAAATATTGGACTTAGTATAGCTTCAACTATATTGAATGTTGTATTTGTTAAATTATATTTTTCGCTTCAACTACATTGAATGTTGTATTTGTTAAATTCTATTTTTCACAGCCATAAATCAGAAAAAGGTGATTTACCTTGCAATCTCATCAATCAACCATTGTGATTCTACCACCACCCTTTCTTCTTTTTCTCCTTCCCTCTCTTAAGCTGAAAGCATGTGAACCACTGTCCCTACCACTTAATCCTTTTTTTTTTGGAGGGGGGGGAGGGTTGGTCATGGGGCTTGAATGCTGGGCCTGGGCCCTGTCTCTGAGCTCTTCAGCTCAAGGTGAGTACTCTACCACTTGAGCCACAGTCCCACTTCTGATTTTTTTTGGGGGGGGAGGGTGGTTAACTGGAGATAAGAATCTCACGGACTTGGGCTGGGAAGGTGGCTCAGTGGTAGCGCACTTGCCTTGTATGCATGAGGCCCTGGGTTCGATTCCTCAGCACCACATAAGCAAAAACGAAAAACGCTGGAAGTGGCGCTGTGGTTCAAGTGGTAGAATGCTAGCATTGAGCTGAAGAGTTGAGGGACAGTGCCCAGGCCCAGAGTTCAGGCCCCATGACCGGACCAAAAAAAAAAAAAAAAGAATCTCACAGACTTTCCTGCCTGGGCTAGCTTCTTTGAACCATGATCCTCAGATCTCAGCATCCTCAGTAGCTAGGATTACAGGCATAAGCCACCTGTGCCTGGCTTCACTTAATCCTTTTTTTATACTGTTTCCCTTCACCTGAACTCCTTACCCCATTTCCTAATTGACTTCTTCTACAAAGCCTAATCCCCACCATTCCTCTCCCTGTATAACTATTCCAAGAGGACTACACTCTCAATATCTGAACTACTCCTACCCTAGTAAAGGAAGATACACTAGAAAACAAAGACACACCTTGGTTAAATTCAATTAAAAACTGGAAGCAGTGACCCATTCATGTTTTGAACCTAAAACATGACAATGGTATACCACCTACAAACATCTTTAAATAAAAGCTTTTCTCACCCAGAGTAAAAATAAGCTACACATGGAGTCTAGAGCATGGCATTGCTAGAAGAGCAACAGGAGTACATAAACCACCTGGACCAGGACACACAAAGGATGGAGATGGAGCTGCAGGAGCTAGCTGACTAGCAGTTTATTTGAGAACAGCTCAAGTACAGGCAGCCTCACAGAGCTCAACTGATGAGCCCAGCTCAGGCCCCTGGGAACCCCAGGAAACTAAAACTGCCTGTGAAGATGACTTTGAACCTGCATTAAGGAGCCTGCATAAAGGGGTACATGGGTAGCTTCACCCCTAGAGACTCCTACTGCACAGCAAATCAAGCCAGTGCTGCCTGACCTCCAGAAAATGGAGGCAAACTTGGGCAGCTGCTGCATCCCCTTCTTCTTCCAGCTGCTAAGGGACACCAGATGGACATCTGCAAAAACAGAGCCCAAGTCTAGTGGGGCAGGGCTCTGCCCTACCCCAGACTTCATCACCCCAGTTCTTTTCACTCCTGTCCCTGGCACCTTGTCCCTACTATTCCTTCCTTGTCTCCCCCCCTTTATCCCCACAGTGAGATCTGACCCCTTGTGTAACACATTCAGACCCTATGCCATCTTGGCAAGGACTGAGACTTTATTCACCCCTGCTCAAGAAAAGCAAGAGTCACACAATTGCCTCTCTGAAGTGGCAGCAGATTAACCTCCAATACAGTCACTTTGGCCAGGAACACACCACATTTTGTTGAGGGTCTATGCACAGACAGGCACACCGGCCAGGTGAGTGCTTAGTCTGGCAGGGGAGTCCTACATTCAGTAGGATACATGTTGTTTTTGTGCCTGGAATGGTGAAGATGATTCTCAATGGGGGCCCTTCCCCAGACCAGCTTTCTTACCTCTGACCAAGATTAGCTGGCAAGGTTCTTATGGACCCTAGGCAGTAGGTGCTGACCATGGGCTAGGCAAGGGCTGAGACCATTATCTTGAGCATCCCACATTTTCAGGCACCTTAAGGGCAATCAACTCCAGGCATCATTCTCTCCGGCCTTATGAAAAATGGGGGAACTAATGAAAAGCGATGAAGGGAAAATGCTGAAGGGATTAAAATGTAAGGCATAAAAGAGATAAGGAGTTGGAATAGAAGGGCCACAGTTAAGGATTATATAAAACAAATTCTTTACAAAGAAACTTGAGGACAATAGAATAGTTTTATATATTGTTATAGTTACATTTGTTTTATTATAGAATATTGTTATATTCTTAAGCTACTAATTATACTTATATTTTACTTTATTACATTATGTGAGAATTATGACTCACTAATTTTCAAAGCCCATTGAACTCTAGACCAGTCACAGTAAAATTGATTGTTTACGAATTAAAGGGTCACAGTTTGGACACTGAAATGAGTAAACACAAAACCTATTACAAAAAAAGAAAAGGTATTAATAAAGCCGAAGTTTTACTAAATTTGCTCCTTTTTTCATAGTTGGTCATTTAAAGTCTTAGAGCACACAATGAAACCCACAGGTACTATTTTAAAAAGAGAGGGAAGAAATATTACAAAGAGTAACTATACATATCTCTGAATTTTCATATTAAAACTCTTTGTCCTGTTAATGAATTCTAAAAAACAAAAATGACCAAAAAAGGATGCACTCCTCCAAAAAAGCCACAGCTCACCAACATGGTGAAGTAACACCTAATGAAGGCCCTTCTGAATCTGTCTCCAAGAAAGATTTCTCCCTTCAACATCTGAATTAACATATACAATTTGATGTCATCTTTACATAAACCACAAGTAATTAAGTAGCTAATTTAAATCTGAGCTTTCCTACCAATAAAGTTTAAGAAGAAAATATATAGCCTAAAGGAGGTGTTGGAAGATTAGAGTATTAGAGTGCCCAAGCCTTTCTAAAAGCTACCTTTGGTTAATACTTCTTTCTCCTACTTCTGGGTCAAGTTATGGCTCAAAAAGTCTTCTTTATGAAAGGAAGCTGAATTACATGATTTCTCTGACATGCAAACATCCAATGAATCTATTTTAATCTAAAAGCTAGACCATAGTCTATTACCAGAGCAACAGCTTAGCTGGTTCCCAGAAGAATGCTTACATAAAGCTTATGGAGGCTAAATAGTGTAATTTTTCTAGTTTGTAATTTACTACACATAGAACGTTATAGATTTGCCCTTTTAAATTCATGCTAGTTACAAAACAGGCTAAATAACCATGTACAGAAAAAGCAAACCCAGCAAAAGAAACTCAGGGGCAGAGACTATGCCCTGAGCTCAAGCCAAAGAAAAGAAAAAAGAAAAGAAGAGAAGAGAAGGAAAAGAAAAAGAAAGCAAGCAAAAGAAAAAGAAAGAAGAAAAGAAAGAAAGAAAGAAAGAAAGAAAGAAAGAAAGAAAGAAAGAAAGAAAGAAAGAAAGAAAGAAAGAAAGAAAGGAGGGAGGGAGGGAGGGAGGGAGGGAGGGAGGGAGGGAGGGAGGGAGGGAGGAAGAAAGAAAAAAGAAAGGAAGGAAGGAAGGAAGGAAGGAAGGAAGGAAGGAAGGAAGGAAGGAAGGAAGGAAGGAAAGAAGGGAGGGAGGGAGGGAAAAAAGTTAAACAAAATGGCCTGGGGTGAAGATTAAGTGGTTACAAGCTTCCCTAGTAAGCATAGGGTGCTAAATTCAATCCTAAGTATAGGGAAAGGAGTAGCTTTTAAAAGAAAAAGATACTTTTCACATTTGAAATATTTGAACAGCAAGTTTTTAAAACAAGCATGTTACATTGTGTGTGTGTGTGTGTGTGCGTATAAAGTAAGAAGTTGAATTTAAAAACTAGAGTAAGGCACCTGCAAGGTTATACTACTGTGACAGCAGCTGTGGACTGGATCCTGGGCTTCTCCTTGGCTTAAAAAAAAATCTTCTAGTACCTTGCCTTCAGAACAAGGAGGCTGAGATCTGTTCACAGTTCACAGCCAGCCCAGGCAGGAACATCCATGAGACTCTTATCTCCAATTAACCACCAGAAAACTGGAAGTGGCACTGTGTCTCAGGAGGGCTGGCCTTGAACTGAAGAGCTGATGGACAGCGCCCAGGCCCAGAGTTCAAGCCCCACAACCAACAAAAAAAACAAACAAACAAAAGTACCTTGGTAGTTTAGCAGGAAGAGGAAAAGAGGATTTTTACAAATGATCAAACAAGATTCAATGTCTTAAGAAAACGACAAAATGTGATACATGCGTAACAACAACAAAAAGCTTTATTGAATTACAAATTTTAAACGGATCACTTAATTTAAAAATGGGATTATTTTAACTTTATTATTATACTCATTCTTTCAAAAATGTACTTTAAAGTGATAGCACAAAACTAACAAAGTAAAGGTGTGTTGGTACCCATGGACAAATCCATAACATGGACATTTCAATGTTATTTTCTGTATCTGTTAAAATGATCTGCAGTAGAAACAGAAGGAAGGTACAAAGTGGGTACAAGTATCTCTCCACAATTGTCTGAGAGGAGGAAGTCTCAGCATGATAAATGAGAGACTGTAATAGTGGCCTTTAAAGAGAGTATCCCAAAGAAGCATGTAAACCCATCATTTCTTATTCCTAACAGAACAAATGGTACAAACTTAAAAGCAAAACTTCATTGTAAGATCTATACTGTAAAACTACTTTCTATAGCCCATGTTTCAATTCATTGAACAATCTTATTCATAATATGACAGGAAAGTCAGCATGTAAGACTCAGGATAAAAACACCTTCTATCTCCATTGGGAGACTACAGCTTTAATGACTTATATATGGTCCTTATGCTTAATTCTTGGTCAGTATAGATTTCCAAGTCAAAATCAAGTTAAGAACTGTTTACAACAGCTACATTTTACTAAAATGCCAACAGTTCCTTCCTAGTATTATTCCTATGAGGAGAAAAATACGTATCAGAAGCTTTTGCTTTTTGCCTATGAGAAAATTCATGAAAAAGCCTACCAAACAATAATTCTTCTACAAAACTAAATACACTGAAAAGCCAGACAGGCAAATAAACAATAAAAACAAACTGATTTCTGAGAGTAAAATCTATTAAGAGAAGTTAATATACATGTATGAGAAATATAAGAAATGATCATGGTTAGTTACAGATGCAAAATAATACTCAAGGATTGTGGACATAATAATTAAGTCAAAATCATATACTAGTTCCAATATGTACAGTTTTGATAAGCTGGTCAAGTATTATGTTTGGTAAAACTAATATATTACCTTTTCTCCTCATAGGTACATACCAGTTATGAAAAACAAAGTACTTTCTATTTATGTATTAACAGAGAATAACAGAATTTCTACTGTACATGTGTGCATGTTTTAGACTATAAAAAAGTTAACATGTCCTTTAGGAAGAAAAAATAATAAAATTGCCAAAAGTTTAGTTGATAAAAGTTTAATATCAATCTACTTACAAAAATGAAAAAAAGTTTGAAACCAATATACCAGTATTGTGGCCTCCCTATTGATCTGAAACTACAGAAGGCATTTGAGGAAGGGAAGTTAGGTTACAAACGAAGACTAACCCAAGGGATATATGTAGGAAGTATGCTGCTTTAAAAATCCAACTTGCAGGAAAACTAGTTACTTGACTTAGTTTTAAAGCTAATTACAAAATCCATTTTCTTAATGGTCCAGATATTTTGCCAATCCATCCAACTCAACAGAACTGTGGGAAAAAAAAAAATATTTTGTGAGACTTTTAAATAGAAACATTAGGGTATGACCTCCCATTTAGCACAGCAGCACACAGCTTGTATTCTATCTTTCTGTTGTCTGTTTGGCAGTACTAGGAACTGGATTCAAGGCCTGTTGTTTGGCAGACATGTATCATCAAGCTACAGTTAACAGCCCTTTCCTGACCTTGGGATTTTTGGGACAGTGTCTTGCTTCCTTCCTAGATGGATACCTGGACTGCAATCCACCCATCATGTTATAGGTAGGGTTAGTAGTGTGTACCACTGTACCAAATCTCAACTGAGAAGGGGTCTTATAAACTTTTCTACCTTCCAAATAGTTAGGATTATAGGCATGAGACATTAGCACCTGGCTTTTTATTAATTTTTTTAAAGGCATTTTTGGAATAAAGACTGGGTCCAAGTCTGGTGATACACACTGTAATTTCAAGTATTTGGGAGGTAGAGACTGATCTGGAGAATCTGGAGGATCTGGAGGTCTGAGGGCAACCCTAGAAAAACAAATACAAAACCCTATCTGAAAAATAACTAAAGCAAAAATGTATTGGAGTTAGGCCAAGTAGTAGATGCCTGTCTAGCAATCATGAGGTCCAGACTCCAGATCCCACAAATAAAAGCCATTATAATTTTCACACAATTTACACATCTTAAGTGTCTGAGTTTTTTCAGTCTAGAATTAGTAGTAATTTAAATACATGAGAACATTACAGTGAATTAAAATCAGGGTATACAAACTTCAAAGTCTTGTTGTTACCATAGCTGCCTCCCAACTTTGTTTACAGTGAAAGTATTCCTGTGACTGATGTATAATCCTTCTAAGGTTAATTTCTTCTCCTTTTTTGGGGAGGGAAGGGGAAGTATAGAATATAGTCACCACGAATGACAGGCACACAATAGATCCAGCCATGTGTTTCCCTACAACTTGGTTAACAGTTGTGTATAGTCATTATGTGAAATGGAGCCTCACAAACTTTTCTGCCCCAGCTGGTCTGAGATCATGATCTCCTGATCTCTGTTCCCCAAACTTGCTAGGATTACAGGCTTCAGCCATTCTGGCCAGTTATTTATCTATTTATTTTTGTAACTCTAAGCAATTATTCAAGAATAAATTAAGTAACACTGACATGTCTGTGGAGCCAAATTTAAGAATATACAGGCAATGCAAATACTTACTTAAAAAAAAAGTCTACCAAAGTATGACAGCATTGATCTGTAATTCCTAAAATCAACTCTAAGATCACTGGACTCCATTTCAATAAAGAAAAATTCTCAAGCAACAAAATCTTTTAAAACAAGTGATAAACACAGATTTTTCTGGAAGTATAACAGGGGAAACAAATAGGATTGTTATGGTAACTGTACATTTAAGATTCTTGCTAGCTGAGTAGAATGGCTCATACCACAATCCCAGCTACTATAAAAGCAGATATCAAGAGGACTGCAGCTCCCACCCAGTCCAGGCAAAAAATCAGAACGATTCCCATCTCAACTAATAAACTTGGGAATGGTGGCATGTACCTATTATCAAGTTAAGTGGAAGGTTCAGTAGAAGCATCATCAACTTGGGCAAAATTTCAAGAAAAATAATTAAATAGAAAATAAGTATTAGAAAAATAAAGCAAAAAGGCTTGAGGGTGTGGTTCAAATGGTAGAACACCAAGTGTTCAAACCCCAGTACCATCAAAATATATACACCAAGTGGTAAAATCAAGTTCACTATTCCTAGTAGGTTATATATTAATACATATACAAGTAGTTATTCAGTCACTTGACAGTGCTAGACATTGTGAGCATACGAGTGTAATTCATTATACAGAGATATGAAAAGACCAGAGAAAACTGTTCTATTATAAATGAAAACAATATGATTACAAGAGAGTACTATACCTTCCATCGGTTTCCACATTCGTTACAGACAACAAATGTTGTCATTGGTTCATCCGCACTACGAGTTTGCACCTACAGCAAAATCAAGTGAAAATATTACTTTATAAAGCACCATTTAAAAAAATCTCATCTAAATAAAGACAAATGGCATAAAGGTATATAATAATCCTAATACTACCACAATAAAATGTGTAAAAACCTGCAACAAGTTCAGAAATAGTATATAATGTCAAAAAAAAAAATTACTGCCAGGTGCTTGCTTGTGGCTCATGCCTGTAATCCTAGCTATGTAGGAGGGTGAATTCTGGGGATCGGATCATGGTTCAAAGCAGGAAAGGCCCATGAGATTCTAATCTCCAATTAACCAACAAAAAAGCGAGAAGTGGAGCTGTGGCTTCAATGACAGAATGCCTTTTCTTTGTTGTTGCTGATTGTGGAGGCTTAAACTCAGGGACTGGGCCCTGTCACTGAGCTCTTGTGCTCAAGGCTAGTGCTCTGTCACTTTGAGCCACAGCACAGCACCACTTCCATTTGTTGGTGGTTAACTGGAGATGAGTCTTACAGACTTTCCTGCCCAGGCTGGCTTTGAACCATGATCCTCAGGATCTCAGTCTCCTGAGTAGCTAGGATTATAAATATGAGCTAATAGTGCCTTGAAGAACATCATCCTGGAGAAGAAAAAGTTAAGGGATAGTACACACTGGTTCAAGAACCAGTACTGATATATACATACACTAAAAAAAAATTATTTAGAAGCTTCAGTTCTCTAATATCTCCTTGTATGTCATATGGAATTTATCTCAGACAAGTAGGAAAATCCTCTAGTCAATCATTATACTTTTATACTAGCTAATAGGAAAAACATCATTAAGAAACAAATATAACATGTTAATATTCATTTACAAATTCTAAAGGTAATAGAAGTCAAATTGAGAGACAAAATAGAATTCTGGTTGCACTGGCTAAGGGGAAAAGAAAACTATTGCTTAGTGAGCAACTTTTCATTTTATTAGAGAAAAAGTGATCAGAAGGAGAAAGGCACAATGCTATAAATATTTGAGACCCTGTCTCAAAACATGTACATATTAAAAAGAGAACTAAGCAAGAATAAAACAAGTAATATGATTTTTATAAATAGATATAGGACTACAGGTTTCTGAAGCTCTTCACTAAAGAAAATTACTAAAACAAAATGTCTCAAAGTCAGAAAAATTACTTCTCTAAACTATATACATTCCCAAATAAGATGGAGGTTTATTGAAGTTATTCTTAAAAGTCAGGCATGGAGCTGGGCGCTGGTGGCTCACGCCTGTAATCCTAGCTACTCAGGAGGCTGAGATCTAAGGATCTCGGTTCAAAGCCAGCCCAGGCAGGAAAGTCCGTGAGACTCTTACCTCCAATAAACCACCAGAAAACCAGAAGTGGCACTGTAGCTCAAGTAGTAGAGCGCTAGCCTTGAACTGAAAAGTTCAGGCCCAGAGTTCAAGCCCTACAACTGACAAAATTAAAAAAAAAAAAAAAAAAAGTCAGGCATGGTGGGGTTCTCTTGCAATCCCAACACTAAGAAAACAAGCAAGAGGATGAGTTCAAGACTGGCCTGGCTACTTAGCAAGATCCAAGCTTAAAAAAAAAAAAAAATCAAAGAGGCCTTCAGATAAGTTTTACTATTTTAAACAATTTCAACAAATACTATCTGGAGCCCTTTTATATATACTTATATAAAAGAACTTTATGCTTTCTGGGGAAACCTTTAGTAACTTGGTAGCCACAATAACCAAGAATCACCTTGAACTATTTTTCTATTGTTGTTTGGTGGTACTGGGGTTTAAATAGGCCTCATAGTCACTCTCATTAGATTTCCTTGTTCAGTTGGTACACTAACACTCTCTCTCTGTCTCTCTCTCTCTGTCTCTCTCTCTCCCCCCCCTTCTTCTCAACTTCCCTCCCTTCCTTCCTTCCTTTTGCTGATTATTTTAGAGACTGAATCTCATGGACTATTCTGCTTTGGCTGAGTTTGTACTGTGACCCTCTAGATCTCCATCTCCTGAGCAGCTAGGATTACAGGTTCATAACTACACTTAATTTTTTTATGCTATATGCACAAGAACTTTGGAAGGTTTGTAAGGAGTGTTTTCTGGTTATAAGAAAATCATTTCACTTCTAGACTAAATTCTGTTAGAAGAAACAACTGAAGATGGGTACACCTTGACTCATACCTGCAATTTTAGCTACTAAAAGAGGATGCCAGTTTGAGGCCATCCTAGGCAAAAAGTTTCTAAGTCTCCATCTCAAAAAATAAAAAGTTGTGCATGGTGATACATGCCTGCCATTCCAACTATGTGGAAAACCTAAATAGGAGGATTGCTATCTAGGCCAGCCTTAGAAAAAAGCAATACCCTATTTAAAAAGTAATAAAAGTAAAAAGCTAGTGGTATGACTCCAGTGCCAAGAAAGCATGAGGCCCTAAATTAAAACCCAATATTAGTCAGGTGCTGTGGTTCACATCTGTAATCCTAGCTACTCTGAGATCTGAGAACTGTGATTTGAAAAGTCCATGAGACTCTTAGCTACAATTCAGAAACAGCTGGGAGTGGTGCTGTGGCTCAAGTGATAGAGCACTAGGCTTGAACACAAAAAGGCTTAGGGACACTGAACCAGCAAAACAAAACAAAACAAAACAACCCAATACTGTTAAAAATAAAAAAAGCAAACTGTATATCTATGATTTTTCTAGTTGTTAAACTTAGCTCTCTATAATCTGCTTTTGTAAATATATCACTCTACTTTGCTAAAATTTTCCTAAATGAGTAATTCAACTTCTACAACCTATATACAGAATGATACTAATACTGTGGCTTGAACTTAGTGACTGGCTGCTGTGCCTGAGTTGTTTGTTTTTACCACTTGAGCCACAGCTCCATTTCTGGCATTCTGGTGGTTAACTAGAGATAAAAATCTCATGACTTGCTGGGGCTGGGAAGGTGGCTCAGTGGTAGAGCGCTTGCCTTGCATACCTGAGGCCCTGGGTTCGATTCCTCAGCACCACATAAGAAAAAAGCCAGAAGTGGCGCTGTGGCTCAAGCGGTAGAGCGCTAACCTTGAGTTGAAGAGCTGAAGGACAGCGCTCTGGCCCAGAGTTCAGGCCCCACGACTAGACCCCCCCCCCAAAAAAAAAAAATCTCATGACTTGCTTCAAATCACAATCCTCAGATTTCAGCTTCCTGGGTTGCTAGGATTACAGATGTAAACCACTGGAACAGCAGATTTTCTAGATGCTTAATTTTGTTAAGAGAGAAATACCCTAAATCTATGACCTGAAACATATCATGACCTGTAAAGAGAGAATTCTGAATTTGGCAGATTATAGCTATAGTACAAAACAAAAGGACAAATAAAAAAACCCTATTTGGCAAATGAAACTGAAATAGTGATAAATTATTTTCACGTGCATAAATATAACCATAAAAAGCATATTCAAAAACAAATAAGTCTGCTGGAGCCAGGGGCTTATGCAGGAGGCTGAGATTTAAGGATTGCAGTTTGAAGCCAGCCTTGGCAGCAAAGTCAGTGAGACTCTCCAATTAACTACCAATAAGCCAGAAATGGAGCTGAGGCTTAAGAGAGGGCACTAGCTTTGAGCACTAAAGCTCAGGGACAGTGACCAGGCCCAGAGTTCAACCTCCAGGACTGTGGCGCACAACACATACACATACAAACACACACACACACACACACACACACACACACACACACCAATCATATGATACATGCAAAAGTTATCAATATGTTAAAAAAAAGTATCCAGAAAGCAGTTATACCTGAAGTTCCCACATGTCACATGAGAGAGTGAAGAACTTTCCTTCTATTACATCTGTTGTTTTGCAAACTATGAACAATTTTGACTTGTTTATATATTAACCAATATGGTCAGGGATAACACTGTCCAAAAACAAATATACTTATTACCTGACTTATGCAACTGAAACCCTCTACTATAAATCACCTTTATAATAACAACTTTTAAAAATTAAATGATTACTTTATTCAATTTCATTCAACTGATACAATTCACACAGTAACTTTCTATGAAGATATAACTATTCCAACTTACTGTCAGTTAATAAAGTACAGAGAAAGTATTCTTTCACCAACAGATCACATCTCCTAGTGAAAATGTCAAAGTAACAGTAAGCATTTTTGCTACCTATATAAAGCAGGAGCTGCAAGCAAGCACTTTATTAACAAGGATTTATTTTAGTATAACAGGGTTAAAGTAAGGAGAAATTTCTTAGAAAAGGAGAGGTTCTCTATTCAGGAAATTGTAATTAAAATAACAATGCAAGCATTTTAAATAATCTAGGATCACAAACCTGTGTGTAAGTACAATTCTTCTTTTTACATTTGCCACATGTAAATAAGTCAGTCTGAGTTCCACCTGTCTTAGCCATCTGATGCTCTCTGATGGCTTCTTTGGTCAAGTTTTTCCGCATCTCTTTTAGCTCATCACTAGCCATTTCCTATGAATGAAGTGGCAATATCATACAGTTACACAAACATACACATACACATCCAATATATATATTATAGCCTGAATGCTTTTATATTCAATTAGCTTTATATTAATAAAAGTAAAATTAGCTTGTAAAGTTTTGTTTTTTGTTTTTGGTCCGGTCATGGGGCCTGAACTCTGGGCCTAAGCGCTGTCCCTCAGTTCTTCAGCTCAAGGCTAGCGCTCTACCACTTGAGCCACAGCACCATTTCCGGCTTTTTTCTTTTTGCTTATGTGGTGCTGAGGAATCAAACCCAGGGCCTCAGGCATGCAAAGCAAACGCTCTACCACTGAGCCACCTTCCCAGCCCTAGCTTGTAAAGTTTTTAAGTATATCTCATATTTTTCCTTAGATGACTTAAGACTTTGTCTCCTTTAAAAATATTCCTTTTAAATACTCTTAAATTTATATATGAAAATTGGATTCAAGTTTTGTTTTCAAAAGTTACGTTAAAAAAAAAAAAGAGACCTATAGAAATGAGTACCTGTAGTATGCAGATTGTGTTCTCTACCATTTCCCCACTCCCCCAAACCAGCGACCTTTGTAAATGTTTAGATTTGTTATAAGACAAGAAGTATACAGGATATGCCAGGGTCACCATTTTGTGCCAGAAAGTCCAGAAGCTACCAGAGTATTATGATTAAACCAAAGGGACATAGGATGAACATGAAGGAGTATCTACTGGTCAAAATAGAACAATTTCTTCAGTCACCAAAAGGAATTACTATGAGGCAATATTTAGAAGGGCACCATATGCAAAAACCAGAAATAGCTACCAGGGCCATTAACCAGGGAACCAACTCATTGTTTTGATAACTGGTAACGAGAGAAAAAAATTTACAAATTTATCCTGCCTCTTAAATTTTAACTAACAGGTTGCGTTAATAAGAGAAAATGTTGCTTTATCAAACAAATCTAGCTGCAAAGGGAATGACAAAATTACAACAATCACTCTCTTGCAGTGGTTAACCCTACTAAACAGTCAACTCAAGATCATCTCAGTGAGTGAACTTGAGCAGAAGAGGTCAATGGAAAAGTTTACAATGGAGAAACCTTATTATTGTATGAACCCTGATGGATCCCAGAACATTATGAGGAGTATATGTCTCCAGATGCAGTGGAAGTGAAGATCATCACTTATCAAGAATTTATGCAGAAATAAGGTTGAACTTAAATGTAATTAATCCTACAAGAATTGGTTAGTAGCTTTCAGGATAGAAAAAAACAGAGAAGACAGAAAAATGATGTCCTTAGGAAGAAGCAGATAAAATCACAATGTGGGATACAGAATTAGTTTCTCCAAGTAGGAAAATACATTCTTCAGATTTAAAGAAACAAGCATATAAATCAACTTCAACACACCAAAGTAAACGTAGTGGGTAGACTTTAGATTCTGATATAAAGTAAAGTGAGCCAACATTACATAGTACTTTATTGGGCATGAGGAAAGGTAATTTATCAGAAAAAAATATTTTTAAGGATTCTTCCTAAGTATACAGAGGTGAGAGGCTACAATGCCTGAATTTTCTTGAAAATAAATTTGAGAAAAGCAAAGTGAGATGAAAAGGATGATAAATTCTCAATACTTATATTCTCTTCTTTGTGAAGGCTTAAATTTAATGTGATTCTTTAAAAAATTGTAAATATAGTAATTTTATTAGCTATGTAGAAAGATAAATCCCTTCTCAAGATACTTAATAGATTGGTGCCACACTGTAATCTGCATCTATAAATTTCCCTACATAAATTTAAGAACAATGAATAAGATAAAACTAATTTGGGGCTGGGAAGGTGGCTCAGTGGTAGAGCGCTTGCCTTGCATGCATGAGGCCCTGGGTTCAATTCCTCAGCACCACATTAGCAAAAAGAATAAAAGCCGGAAGTGGCGCTGTGGCTCAAGTGGTAGAGCGCTAGCCTTGAGCTGAAGAGCTGAGGGACAGCGCCCAGGCCCAGAATTCAGGCCCCACGACTGGACCCCCCCCCAAAAAAAAAAAAAGATAAAACCAACGTAAGTATACTTGACCAATATTTGTAATTAGAGATTTCATTATTTTAGATAAATTCATAAAGACAGTTCTAGTTTTAGATGATTTACTGTTTGTCACTCAAACAACAATATCATATAACAGTAATAAAAGGGTCAAAGCATTGATGTCAATAGATTCAATAACCGTAAGTATTTGTATATCAACTTGCTATATATGCACTATTAACATAGTACTTATTTAAATAGGCTTTCCACTTGTTATCAGGGAATCACATCAAGAAACTTTACATACAGACATGCTTACCTCTGCTGTCATTCTAGCAAATAAATCAGGAGAAATGTTGCCACACAGTACATTTTTCCTTAAGTTTGGATTCTTTGCATCTTTCAGATTTGATATCCTACTTCGTACTCTATTCTTATATTTCATATCTGTGTTCCTTATTTCTTGATATATAGGTATTTGACCGTTGAGGAAAAAAATATAAATTACATAAAAAGAAAAAAATTAAATTATAAATATAAGAATATTTTTTCTATTCTGCCAAAATAAGAATTCCTGAAATTTCTAAGCAGTTATAAAAATTGCTTCCAAAATTTAAATAAAAATAAGGCTCTGGTTCTACCTAGTTGAGATATAATCAGCAAATAGTACTATTAGTACTTTAATACTTAAGATGAGTAATTTTTTTAATGTTTAATATCAACAGCATGCAAATCAATAAGGTTTAAAAAAGTATAACTCAGATACGCTCAATCTAAGTGAGCAAATTTTTGGAAAGGAGCTCAAACAGGCAAACTTTAACTTGTCCAAATATGAATTTCACTAAAGACACTAAGTCTCAATGACTATGGCCATGATTCTCAGTCTTCTGAGAAGAGACCATTCAAGGTGGCTCAGCAGGTTAATCTCTTCTTCCTACTGAGCACAAAGATGCTTTAGCAAGTTCTTCTGCACAGAAGGCCAGGCCACAGAAGAAACTGAGCCCTAGAGGAGCTCTCTGCCTAAGAAGGCCAAGATATTCTCTGTTCCCCTCACCATATGGTATCCAACATAAACATATTTCCCTTCACAATCAGGATTATGTATGCTTTGCTAAGATCTCCAACTAAGAAATCTTTACCTGTGTGTGTGTGTCCCTAACTTTTTGCACAATTAAATTCAAATGCTACTTCCCCAACTTTCCAAGGCAGAAAAACCAAAATGCCTTGAATAGCCTTGAATACTATGAGGTTTACTTTTTTTTTGGGGGGGGAGGGGGAGAAGGGGGTGCTGATTTCCTAGGGCTTGAACTCAGACTTTCTTGCTTGGCCTGGCTTCAAACTGTGATCCTCAGACTTCAAGCTTAAGCTTCCTGAGTAGCCACCAGTGCCTACCTTCAGGCTTACTTTTGAACAACAGGACAAGCAAATGGAATAAATTTCTTGGCAGAATGGAAAAATTGTTCTTATCCTTATTTAATTTTTAACATTCTTTCCAATCAAAATAATACAACCAAGAAACTGAATAAACCTTTGAATTATAAACTAGAAGGAAAAAATTACAATTAACATAGCAATTACATAAAACAAGGATAAATGTGCATGCAAAGGATATCTTCCTCAATCTGAGATCCTAGTTCTTCTTCATCAGCTCCAATAGCAATGTAGTCATCTAAAACAGGTACAAAGAACTGTCAAGACACTGTAACTTACATGTTAAAAAAAAAAATTCCAGTGCAGAGTTAAGTACATGATTCCTATTTCTTCAACCCCATTTGCCTCAAGTCCTTTTAGTTTAGTCTTGTTAGAATCTGGCCTCTTACTACCCACTAGACTCCTCCTCTGGGATTCACCTAATATCCATAGTGCTCCTGCATTGATGACTCCTTTTTCCTCAGGAGTGAGGAAGTAATTCATCTAGCAGGCAACTCCTCATTTCACAATTCCATAAATTCTGGTTGCTCCAGCAGAGAGTAGAGAAAGTTATAGAAAGAACTGTCTTGTCTCCTGTGACTCAGGCTTCAATGCAAAGAAACCATTTGTTTCATCTGCCAATCACATATACGGACACACTCAGAAGACTCCTATACAAATATTCAAAAGGATAGAAGGAAATAAATAGAAACTAGGAAGGAAAAGGGAATATTTATATAGAGAAAGACAGTAAGGAAATCAAAGTTGGTCAAACTAGCTATGATTCAGTATAATAAAAAAGAAGAAAAAGGGTAAATTTGTAAAAGATGACAATAATTCCTATATAAGAAACTTTTCTTTTAAACAGAAACATACACATTTTTTATACTTAGTTAGAATATATTTCAGTTATATATGAGACTTTAAAGACAAAATTCTACATGCTAAGTCTAGAGAGTATGTAAGTTCCTATAAAAATGTCAAGATCACTCTTCTAATTTTAAAAATTAAACACAATTATGAATATTCAATTTATAGGTTATACTAATATTTAACAATTCAGTATTGTTAACTCATAATCTAAGGGTGGTATAATCAGGAAAATGAAAAAATGCAGGGAAAAGTTTAAATTAGTATGGAAGATCTATATAGTAGCAGCAGTATATTTCTTGGAATTATATAGTAGTAAGTAGCAAAAAATACTATAAGGAATTACTTATAGTAATGAGTAGTAAAAACTTGTTTCTGAGCTAAGCAGGGTGGGAGACTATTGAAAGGAAAGCTCATAAAACAACATTTATGGAGATGAAGCTCACAGTAGTGGTATGCTGAAAGCCTGAGAAGCAAAACAACTTACCTCCTGTTCGAAGAGCAGCAGCAAGCATCTCCCTACACTTTAATCGTACGGAATCAGAAGTGCTCGGTGCCCGAGGAAAAGATGAAACGTAAGTATCTCGAGCATTTGCCTCATCCTTTCTGCTGCTTATGTTGCCACTGGAACTACTAAAATACACATACATGCATACAGACACACACAAAAAAATCAGGTAGAACTCTCTTAAAATAACATCACCATCACTCTCTAAAAAACAAAAACTTTTAGACTACATAAATAAGATAGTATTTCAGTGATTCTTACATAATGAGGAAAAACGTTGCCTACATATAGACTAAATGAAATTAGAGATAAATCACATTCTATTCTTTAAAACACCAAATATTTACTTTGTCCTTTAAAACAACACTACAGTGTTTACTATATTGAATTAGACACACTACAGCTTTCCATAAAAAGTACATATAAAGCAAGGATCTTGGTGTGAGGAAAGCTTAATAGGATGAGAATATGGGGTGAGGGAAGAAAAGCTTAAATTGCAACGCAAGATCTAGATGACAGCTTGCAACAAATTAGAGGGAGAAAAATAAAAGGGCTGAAAAGACCTATTTTAGTTATACAATTAGTGTTCCAATGAGTCAATATTCTCCTTATACATGTATACTGTGAAATCTTAAATACTATAAACCAGTTTCCTAATTTTTTCCAAGAAACATTGACAGCAGGAATAACTTTCTAGGCAGCCTAATCATTGTGGTTGCTTCTGATTAACTTTTTGTATTTCACTTTCAACAAAACAAGTTATTTCCAGGTTATTTCTGATTAGTTCCAATTATATTGCATCACATTGGAGTTATTTGTGTTAAACATTTGAAACACTGATTAAATTGTTCTCCCTCAATAGATGTAACTTGTTGCATTTTTTTCAAGGATACAACTTCTTTGACTTTTCGCCAAAAATATGATTTTTAAAGCTCAAAGACAGACTACAATGGACAAAACCATCATTTGTGTCTAGTAACTGTAGTCAATACTCCCTGATACTCTTATGATCATCTGCATTCACATTACAATTACTGTCTACATACATAAGGCTTTTCAAATAGTCTTCCCTAACAGATCTGACTATGGCTTAATGCTCTTTGTATTTTCAATATGCACCACAGTATCTGTCGGTGGTAAATAAACACATTTTAATTTCTTAAATATTTTAATTAAATGCTTTAATTAAATTGCCTCTCTTCCTATATTCAATCGCTCAGTGTGACCACTGAAAACTGCCCTAGTACACTGACAGCCTTACCTCATTAGTGTCATTGTGACTGGCTTCAACTTCTGCTGCCTCTTAGATTCTGCTGCCTCCTTCTAATCATTTAAGCATATAATTTCCTCAAAGTCTTGCATCCCAATTACTAACAACTTAGATCTAACTTCCTTTATGTTATACTTCAGATTAGTTTCTCCAGTATTGTATTTTTTCCTTTTGTGAGTAGATACCAACCATTTTAACAGATTTCAGAAAATAATCTCAGAATAAAAAATTATAAGAAAAAAACTACATTAATTTGATTAAACACTGCTATTTAACCCTATGTTCATCAAGTGCATTTAGTATTAATATACATTTTTTTAAAAAAACAGTGTATGGAATATAAGCATTACTTTTAAAAAAGGAAAACAAAATACTTGTATCATGTGTTCTACTTGCATGTAGACTGTGTTAAACTGCAACTACATAAAATTCATAAATATACCAATAATTTCTTCTTGCTTTAATGCCTACTTATTTTCTTATACTTCATATATTCAAGGCATTAAGCCAATGAGTTCTGAATAAAAATTACATTAAAACTTCAGATTTAGGAGAGGTAGAGTGGAAAGGAATGGTAGGGGAAAAACAAAGGAGGAGGTAACAATGCCGGATAGGAAATGGACTTATTACTTTGCTCATGTAACTGTAACCCCTCTGTACAGTATCTTTACAATAAAAATATTTTTAATTCAGATTTTAAAAATATGACTATTAAAATATTTGTGACATTATGGCTTATATACCAATGTCATATAAAAACAGCAAAAAAACAAAACAAAACAAAGTATTGCAGATTAAAGGATACCAAACAGATATGATGACTAAGTGAAATATGTGATCCTGGGTGATATGTTGAAAAAATACTTTCCCTTGTAATAAATTATGTTATTAGGACAACTACAGAATATAGGAATAAGTCCTACAGCAAGAAAAAAGTATTATTTCACTGTTACTTTCCTATTATTGATAACTGTACTATGGTTTTATATTTAAAAATGTACTTGTTCTTAGAAAATACACACTGATATATCTAGGAGTATACAGGGCAAAACATCTGCAATTTAAAATAAAGTTAGTTTATGTATATACACACTTTGCATTAGGACTTATGGGAGGTCTCATTCTTAATTTTCTAAAAGTGGAAAATAATCTCAAAATAAAAAGATTCAAGGAAAAAAACTACATAAATTTGATTAACCACTGCTATTTAACCTTCATCAAGTACAGTTAGTACTAATATATGTATTATTTTAAAGTGTATGGAATATTAGTATTACTAAAAAAAAAAAAGGAATATAAGATCAACTTGGTGGAAATTGAAAAATAAAGTCAAAACTGATAGTAGGCCTAATGTCCTAAATACCTCTAAGGCAATAAGTGGGTTACACAGCAGCAGTCAAAAGCTCATAACATACAAGCAAGATAGTACATGTCTATAATCCTAGCTATTAAAGAAGCAGAAGGAGGAGGATTTCTGACTAAGGCCAGTATGGGTATCTCAAAGTACCTGAAGAACTTGTTAAAAATAGAACTCTGGGCTATCACAAGAATTCTTGATTCAGCTGGGTGCCAGTGGCTCACTAGCTACTCAGGAGGCTGAGATCTGAGGATCACAGTTCAAAGTTAGCCTGGGCAGGAAAGTCTGTGAGACTCTTATCTCCATTAAACCACTAGAAAACCCGAAGTAGCGCTGTGACTCAAGTGGTAGAGCACTCGTCTTGAGCTGAAGAGCTGAGGGACAGTGCCCAAGCCCAGAGTTTAAGCCCTACAACTGACAAAAAAAAAAAAAAAAGAATTCCTGATTCAGTAGTTCAGAGTGAGACCTAAGCATTTCCATTTCTAACATGTTGTTACACTCTGCTTTTCTTTTCTTTTTTTTTTTTTTTTTGGTCGGTCGTGGGGCTTGAACTCTGGGCCTGGGCGCTGTCCCTCAGTTCTTCAGCTCAAGGCGAGCGCTTTACCACTGAGCCACAGCGCCACTTCCGGTTTTCTGGTGGTTTATTGGAGATAGGAGTCTCACAGTCTCTCCTGCCCGGGCTGGCTTTGAACCGCGATCCTCAGATCTCAGCCTCCTGAGTAGCTAGGATTACAGGCGTGAGCCACCAGCGCCCGGCTACACTCTGCTTTTCTAGGGACCGCACATTGCTCTAAGTCAATGTCAACAGGTAAACTACATGCTTCCCCCAAACCAGAAGAACTACTTAGATGTAATCTACTATACAAATATCATTTGCTATGGCAACATTTTGGATACTGCACAGGTTCATGGTATGTGACAGCAAAAAAAAATAATGCAAAAACCTCAAAGGAGCTGAGACAATTTGAGCCCATCATGCCTGTATTTCACGTTTTAAGCTTCTGTGGTAAATGGCTAAATTTGTAAGGGAAAAAAGCATTAAAAAAAGAGCATAAGATTCAGAGCAAAATAAATCTAAAACAAGAAACATGGTCAAAAGAGGAAGAAGTCATTAGAATCCCTTATCTGTACCTTCATTATCAGTTTTACAGCAAGCCTGAGCAATCAAATATAATGGGTATAATTTATATCATTTCTTTTTACTATGTAGTCCTCTACCTCTCTTTAAAATTCTAGGAAATCTTGCTTAAAACCTTAGGATCATTGGCTATATACATTTTCTAATTTCCATTCGATTGGAAAGCAGAGAGAGAAGTGTAGATCATCAATAATGGAGCAGGTAACAAACACTATGGGACATCTAATGTATAATTTCCTTGAAGTACCTTTCCTCTCTTGCTTCAGGGCTATTCTGGGATGGAACTGCAGGTTCTTTTTTCTTTTCCTCAGAGTCTTTATCGGTCGATGGTCCATCTGAAAAATGTATGAAATCCCATGTTTGCACTTGTTAAAAATAAAATCTGATATACATGTTAACAGACTATATAGAACAAAAGGAAGGAAAGAATATGGGAAAAATATGAGTACTAACATTTTTTTAAATGACACTACAAACAATAGGTGATAATTTAATAATTTTTCATGAAGTCAAAAATTTATAGTAGTATAAATATAAATACAAATAAGTTATCTCCAGGATAGTGAATGAAACATTTTCACAGAACTAGAGGTGTGGTTCAAAGAGGTAGAATGCCACCCTTGAAATGGTAAGACTTGGAAAAAATTATATTAAGTGAAATAAGCCAGGTCCCATGGTTTCCCTTATTTACAATAACTAGTATATGTCTGAGACAAGCAGAAAAGGTCAGATAAGATGATGTTAGGCAAAATGAACCCCAAGACAAGGACACAAGTGGTTTTTCTCTTTCTTGTTATTGTTTCTAATGTATTTATAAGGTGATTTTTTTGTTGCTTTTTATGTCCCTCCCCCACGGTATAACCCATTTTCACTGTATTTGATGTTGGTATAATTTGGGGAGGGGAAGGGAAAAAATAAATTGTTTAATTAGGGATACAGGTGGACCCATTGCAACAATGAGATGTACAAGTCGTTATATCGAAAAACGAACTTTACAACTTTGGTGGGATGGGGGGGAGTGTAGTGGTGGAGATGGGAAGGCAGGAATAGTAGAGGAAAAACAAAGGAGGAGGCAACAATGCTTGATAAGAAATGTACTCATGGCCTGGGAAGGTGGCTCAGTGATAGAGCGCTTGCCTTGCATGCTTGAGGCCCTGGGTTCGATTCCTCAGCACCACATAAGCAAAAAGAAAAAAGCCGGAAGTGGCACTGTGGCTCAAGTGGTAGAGCGCTAGCCTTGAGCTGAAGAGCTGAGGGACAGCATCCAGGCCCAGAGTTCAGGCCCCACGACCGGACCCAAAAAAAAAAAAAAAAAAAAAGAAATGTACTCATTACCTTGTTCATGTAATTGTAACCCCTCTGAAAGGTATTTTCACAATAGAAAACTTATTTTTTTTAAAAAAAATGCCATGCTCATGTAATTGTAACTCCTCTGTATGGTAGTTTCACAATAAAAAAAAAAAAAAAAAACACCCTTGAGCAAAAAAGCCAAGCAAGAGCACAAGGCCAAGTTCAAGAACCAGGTTGTAGTGAGAAGTAAAAACTCTAAAACAGGTCAATCTTAATTGCTTAAAATGTGCTACCTGCTACCTACAAGTACTAGTAATTGTCTAGAAATTGAGCTAAAGATGAAAGGGAAAGCTTTAAACAGAAGATATTCATCAACATATTCAAAACAAGTAATTTAGCAGAACAAATTTAGTAATAGGCAAGTGCTCAGCTAAATCATGACACTCATGGATGGATTACTCTGACGTTACAATGGAAAAATACAAAATATTTTCATAAAATGGCCATAAATAAGTATATAATACAGTAAAATTATAGTTAGTGGAGTAAAATCTATGGCATGGAAGGGGAAAAAAGACAAGGGTAACAAGTAACTAATGATTGTATTTGAAAATTTCTGTTTTTCCTACTTTAATTTTCCTAATACTAAGCTGGGCACTGGTGGCTCATGCCTGTAATCCTAGCTATTCAGGAGGCTGAGATCTGAGGATCACGGTTCCAAGACAGTCCGGGCAGGAAAGTCCATGAAACTCTTATCTCCAATAAACCACCAGAAAATCTGAAGTGGCACTGTGGCTCAAGCGCTCCCCTTCAGCTGAAAAGCTGAGGGACAGGGCCCAAGCCCAGAGTTCAAGTCCATGACCAACAACAACAACAAAAATTCCTAATACTAATTAACATGCAAATCTTTTCTTGAACTTTTTTGGGGGGCACTATTTGGGCTTGAACTCACGGTCTCCTCTTTGCTAGACAAGCACCCTTACCACTTGAACCACACCTCCATCCCTACCTTGCAAAATATTAAAAAAATCATTTTTTTCTAGGCTGAGTACCAATTGTTCAAGCCTATAATTCTAGATATTCAGGAGGCTGAGATCTAAGGATGAAGGTTCAAAGCCTCCTCCAGCAGGCAAATCTTAGAGTATTACCTCCAATTAACCAGCAAAAAAGCTGAAAATGGAAGCTTGGCTCAAGTGATACAATACGAACAATGAACAAAAAGGCTATGCAAGAGCACATGTCTTGAGTATGAGTTCAAGGCCCAGCACCAGCACATACAGTTTTCTAAAGAAGAATGTAAACTCTAATAAATGTAAGAGCAAAACTAGCACAGCTGTAATGTCTTTTTTTTTCTCTCACAAAAATTTAAACACTCTTCTTCCTCTCTTCTTTCTTTTGGTGACATTTGTTGTTGACAACTCTTTTTTTTGATACAACTTTCAAGGAGGTTAAACATCCCTCCTACATACACATATTCTGAGGCACTGCTTTTAATACATCTAGATTCAAACAGGAAAAAATACAACAACCATTTTAACAAGCCAGAATAACATAAAGATCAACTATACCTAATAACTTTTTCCACGATTTGATGAGCGACTTTGCTAAAGATGTAACTTCTTCATCTGTACTCTGCTTACGAATAGCATTAACTGACATTCCAATTCTAGTAGACTGAAAAAAAATTGTACAGCAATTTTATTTCAAACAAATTAGTACATCAAACAAATTAGTACATCATCCACATCTTCTTTTTCTGATTCCCATCTCTGCTTTGAAATCTTTTTAAAACTTGAATTATTTGAGCCAGATACCGGCTCATGCCTACAATCTTAGCTACTCAAGAGGCTGAGATCTGTGTATCATTGTTTGAAGCCAGCCCAGGCAGGGAAGTCTATGAGACTCTTATCTCCAATTAACCATCAAAAAGCCAGAAGTGGAAGCTGTGGCTCACTCAAGTGGTAAAGCACTAGCCTTGACAAAAAAACAAAACAAAACAAAAAAACATTAAGGACAGAAGCCAGGCCTTGAATTCAAGCTCTGGGGCAGTAGCATAAAAAAACCTACATCAATTACATGAATTATCCTAGAAGACTAAAGGTACATACACATCCAGATTAAACACTGGTGATTACACACACACACACACACACGCACACACACGCACACACGCACACACACGCACACACGCACACACACACACACACACACACACACACACACACACACACACACACACACACACACACACACACACACCACTAGTGTCTGTAAACATACTACTCAGTAAGTCTGATTAAATGAAATCAGTATTTCCAAAGGATAAAATACAAAATGTACTTTTATACAACTAATTATACACATCTGTTTCATTGCATTTTTCTACATGAATGGTATCACAGAGCACAAGAGCAACTTATAATAAAGGAATCCACACAATAACTACCATCTGCAGAGGTTTACATCCACTTTTAGGGAGATTAGGGAGTATGAGCCTGTAACTAGCATATAATCACAGATACTAAAACAGACTTCGCAAGATAAAGGTAATCATATGGTACCAAATTTGACATATGGTAGTAATAAGCAAGTGGCCAGGACATCACATTCAATAGACATTCTAACAACCCTTCAAAGTTGAGACCATTATCCTTATTTTTAAAGATGAAGAGACTGGAAGTATCAATAATAACCTGTCCAGCTTTACACTATTACGAATTAGCAAAGTTCAGGACTTTAATATTGATTTGTCTACCTCCAAAGTCTATGCTCTTTCAAACTCATCAATGGTTTTCAAACTGTGCTGAAAGAACAAAAAGGTTCAACTATGGATGAGAAGTAATGAATGATAAATTATTTAGTAAGTTCAGGTTATTAGCGGACAATCTTTCAAAACATACAGTCTAAGGAAGAAATCCTTAGAGGTTAAAAAGAGAACTCCTGCTGTAAGTTTTGAGGTAGAAAAATAAATTGGTACTTAAAGGTTTCCTTCTAAATTATTCAGTTCTCCACAAAAAGACAGATTCAAGAAAGACGTTTTGTTCAAGAACTGAATATATGATTGGATGGAGTATTCTAAGCTACATCTTGGAAAGCTGAGCAAAACAGGTAAGATTCAATAGCAGAAAGATAAAGGGGACAACATAATTTTAAAGACTCCAAATAGTTTGGGGTTAACAGCATGTTTTCTAGAAGAAACCCTATTTCTTTTTTTGGGGGGGGGGTTGGGGTCCGGTCATGGGGCCTGAACTCTATGCCTGGGCGCTGTCCCTCAGCTCAAGGCTAGCGTTCTACCACTTGAGCCACAGCGCCACTTCCGGCTTTTTTTCTTTTTGCTTATGTGGTGCTGAGGAATCGAACCCAGGGCCTCATGCGTGCAAGGCAAGCGCTCTACCACTGAGCCACCTTCCCAGCCCCAAGAAACCCTATTTCTGTAATGAGTGGAGAAAATAACTTCAGTTTCTAAAGCAGTTCTGTGCATAAGAGTTAACACAAATTAACAAAGAAAATGGTATTATAGGACAAGCTTAGAGGAGACCAAAGATAATAGATGAATAAACTATACTTTTGGAGGATTGCTTTTAATTACAATGTTTTAATTACTAAAGTCAATGGTTATCTTGCTTTGCACCTAAGAAATCCATTCTGAGCATACAGTTGTCTATCATAAACATGTTCAACTAAGGAAGAGATTGTCCAATCAAAATAAGAAGAAGTAAGGTTGTTGAGGTAGACTAAAAAGTAAAATTAGGATATACACTTTTTGGTCTTTAGGAAATATTCTGAGTGGAATGGAATTAAGAGAGGGACTGGCTAGGAAGTCATTTAGTTGAGTTACCAAGTTTGTATTTGTCTTTAAAAATTCTTTAAACTGGGCTGGGAAGGTGGCTCAGTGGTAGAGAGCTTGCCTTGCATGCATGAGGCCCTGGGTTCGATTTCTCAGCACCACATAAACAGAAAAAAAAAAAAAAGCCGGAAGTAGCACTGTGGCTCAAGTTGTAGAGCGCTAGTCTTGAACCGAAGAGCAGAGGGACAGTGCCCAGGTCCAGAGTTCAGGCCCCACAACCAGTAAAATAAAAAAATAAAAAAAAAAAATCTTTAAACTAGCTGGGTGCTGGTGGCTTACACCTATAATGCTAGCTACTTAGGAGGCTGAGATCTGAGAATCGTGGTTTCAAACTAGCTTAAGCAGGAAAGTCCATGAGACTCCTATCTCCAATTAACCAGCAGAAAACTGGAAGTGGAGCTGTGGCTCAAAGTGGTAAACTGCCAGCCTTGAGCAAAAAGAAAAAGAGCTGAGGGACAGTGCTTATACCCTGAATTCAAGCCCCACTACCAGGGGAAAAAACAAAACAAAACAAAACCCTTTAAACTCCAGGGGCTGTTTCTGAAAATATGAATATGCTAAGATTTACAAGATGTGATAGGTGGGCTATTAAAAAAAGTACTCAGTGTGCAAACAGCATTGGGACTATGTGGTTAATCAGTTGACTATATAATGAATCATTAAAATAAGCTATACATTCTGATGTACTGAGAAATCATGTGCCTTGGCACAAGGTTTCAATGGAGCATCAAATGTTCATTTAGAAAGACAATATACAATATACCTTGGCAATGAGAGAGAGCCATAGCTGAGTCAAATTAAGGGAATCAGTTACATACTGATAGTGAAACAAAAAAAAAGAAGACTAAACATAATAGACACTTTAACATCACGCAAACAAGCAGAGTTTTCAGAAGAAAAATTTCCTTCATGATCACTCATGAGTTTTTGCCAAGATGACTGAAAGGTTACTACTACATCAATCAAAATCAACCCTACTCAGTGCAGAGGACTGAACCTAAATAAGACCTTGCTCAGTAAGCACTCTACCCACTGGACTATGATCCCAGTCAAACCATTCAACCTTTGGTAAAAGTCTATACAGCATTTTATGCAGCTACTATAAAGCATATACAATATTAACACAAATAAGAACTACTAAAAACTTTGTGGAAAAAAATCAAAGATGACCTAAATAAAAAGACATCTTATGTTGAGGGATTGGAAAACTTTAATGTTAAGAGTAAATACTAATTAAATTCAATGCAATGCCTACAGCAAACTTATCTGCCTTATGTGCATAAACCAACAAGCTTTTCCCCTTAATTACAGAAATTCAAGGGACGCTAAACAGCCAAAACAACCCTGGAAAAAACATTGGATATTTAAAAATGTAATATACTAACATACCTGCTCCCTTATTGAAGTATGAAACAAGATCTAGTAAAGATATAATAGCCATATGAAGAGCAAAAATGGACTTCAATACATTTTTCAACAACTTCAACTGAAGCTAAAATGTTTGTGATTTCTTCAGTTACACCCACAATGCTACTAATATAATTGAAATTTAGTGCCTTCAAAATTGAAAGAAGTGTTCAATTTCAGCTATACAATAATGAAAATAAATATATAACTTGCTCTCCCACCATATCATATACTCCTGTAATTCTTAAATTCTGACTTAATGAAATAAGAAATATCAAGGAAGACACTAATTCATAATAAAATATGTACAATGGAAAAACAGCAGATTTGAGTTACTGACTAAATTTTTTAGTAGTTTGGCTTTTAAGGTTTTATGTTTTTAGTTTTGATAGAACATTAAAATAAGAACTCAGGGGGCTGAAGGTATGGCACAGTTGGTAGAGCACTAGCCAATGAGCAAAAGCATCAGCATCAAGTCTCAGACCAAAAAAAAAGAAAAGAAAAATAAGAATTCAGTAATGAATCTATGTAATGTCTACTAAACATTCAAATGTCTTATATACTTGGAAAAGAGCAATAAACAGCCATCCCACCCTGAGGCTATGTCATGCTGGCAGCAGCTATTGATGACAGACCAAGAAATGAAAATGTTGATGAGATATACAAGACACTATGTTGAAAAATAAACTTTACAATTTAGGTGGAAGGGGGGGAGTGTAGCTGTGGAGATGGGAGGGAAGGGAAGGGGTGGGAAAAACAAAGGAGGCAATAATGCTTGATAAGAAATTACCTTGCTCATTACCTTGCTCATGTAACTGTAACCCTTCTGTACAGTGTTTTCACAATAAAAAACTTACTTAAAAAAAAAAAAAGAAATCAAAATGTTGAACATCAAATCAGGGCCACAAGTTCAACACTATCTCATATTGCGCTTTCTCGGTCAACCCTGGAGATTCATGTTTTATTCTTCTTGAGAGAGTATTTTTAATAATGGCAACTTAGGAGATCATTGATGTATGATGCCATCTTCAGCAAAAAAACAGAATATACCCCAATAGGACAGTTAAAAAACAAACCTGTACTAAAGATGTTTCAGTATTTTACAATTACCAGTTCAAAAACAATTATTCATAGAAATACATACCTGTAGTAATTCCAGAGTCATGGGAATATTCTTAAGCTCTTTGAGCAAATCCAATGCTCCAGCCTATAAAACAAAATAAGGTCATATTGAATTCCCATGGCTCTAAAGATATTAGGTAGGCAAATAACTCACAATGGCCCATTTACTCATAGATGCATACATGTATATGTATGCATAGTATTTCAAGTAGGGTTGAAAATAAGGATCATAAAAACCAACTTAATGAGTTATGACCAGCACTAGTTATTTAACTGGTGTATACTGTTGTGTGAAAGTTTCTTTTTGGTAGTGGTTTAATATGTATATTCTGAGAAGAAATGTAAGACTCCTTACTACAGTGGTATAACACACTCAGGTTTCCATACAGAACACCTGCCTAGAGAAGGAGTCAACCCTGAGAAAGTGGGTCCCATAGATGTTGCAGTGCCTCTAGCATTCACTCAAGCATAAGGTGAATAGAAAAGGCATATTTTCAGGGAGGGGATACAAAATTCACACTTGTCTCTCTGTATCTCCCAGTCTGTTGGGGGTTTTTTTTTGTTTTTTTTTTTTTGTTTTTTGTCGGTGGGGATTGAACTCTGGGCTTGGGCGCTGTCCCTGTGCTCTTCAGCTCAAGGCAAGCTCTCTACCACTTGAGCCACAGCGCCACTTCTGGTTTTCTGGTGATTTATTGGAGATAAATTTATTGGAGTTTCACAGATTTTCCTCCCTGGGCTGGCTTTGAACCGTGATCTTCAGATCTCAGCCTCCTGAGCAGCTAGGATTACAGGCATGAAACACTGGCGCCCAGCTCCCAGTCTGTATTTTACAGTCTCACAAGAACACTGCTACCTACTTGGTTCTTGCATAATAGTAAAGAACAAGCTCTGAAAGAAAATTCCTAATTAAGGTCTGTGCTAAGCTCATAAGCCTACCCATTTCCAGTTCCTACTAGGAATCAAAAACTCCTATGTAATGATCAAGATAGATTACTAAGACCCATGGAATATTTGTAGAAAGCACCTCAAGTAAAAAAAAAAAAAAAGATAAGCAACAGTGCCACCTACATTTTTTGATTAAGCATTTGAATTTGATATTCATTTAATCTCATATTTCAACTAACACATTCACTTAGTCCTATTTAAATGTGCACCTTATGTACTATATTTGAACATTCATTATTACAGATACCAGCAATACAGAAAAAAGTTAAGTGACAACAATATTTAATTTTCTTTTTTATTTTTAATTCCAGGCCTTATTTTCTTTTCTTTCTGGGCCTGAGTGCTTCCCTCAGCTCTTCAGCTCAAGGCTACTACTTCTCGCTTTTTTCTGCTTATGTGGTGGCTGAGGAATTGAACCCCAGGTGTCATGCATGCGAGGCAAGCACTCTACCACTGAGGTAACTTCCTAGCCCCTCAGGCCTTATTTTAATTTACAGCTGGTGCTTTACCACTTGAGCTAAACCTCTAGTTCTGACAATGTTTTCTTCGGTTTTTTTTTTTCCCTCAAAATATTGTTTATCAAAAGGATTCCTTTAGAATTGGCATTATAAATCAACTTTTACATACATAAAATAGAAAATACTAGCAGAATAAGCTTAAGTGTTGCTAAAACTATTTCACATTCAGACAGAGGCTTATGAAACACTTGGACTCATATTCTACATTATCGCTATTTACCCCATAATGCAGAACTGTTCCAAGAGTATTAGTGATAGACTAGGCATGGTGGTGCATGGTAATCCTAGCACTTGGAAGACTGAGCCAGGAAGATGACAAGTTGGAGGCCAGCTTGAAGTACAGAGTAAGACTTTGTCACCAAAAGGGAAAAAAATAAAAGAAACACACACAAAAGAATCCATAAAAGAGCTAACAACATGCTGCTTTGTATTATGAGGGGCCATTCTTCACTCTACTGATGGCCGTTCAGTTACTTCCTTGGAGTTCAAGAGTACCTCACTAATGTCTTTTAAATGTTCTTCCAAATCAAAGATATCAACTACAAATTCTGATGCTAGATTTGATGTGCTGTTTGTGAAAATACACTACTACAACCATTTGGCCAATGATACGTATAAAGTCATCTTCTTTTCCAAAATAATAAAATATGAAAATCACCCTTCATACAAATCAATGAAACACAATGTATCCTAAAGGATGAGGCAAGCAACAACTTGCATAGTGTTACATTTCATAAGTGTGAAACAAGAAAAAATTTCCAGTCATGTGATCTTTTTCCCCATTCGAAGCGTTTAAATTCAGGAAGAATTATAAAACAGGTTATAACACTTTTTGATCCTTCCTGATGTGAAGTTCTATAAATTCTTTTTATTTAGAGGGAATAAAAAACTGCAAAACATTGTTACAGAAGAAAAAGATGTTGAGTTAAAAGTTATTAGTTAATAAAAATTTCCACAGAATTGCATTTTTATGAGCAAATACAAACACACAGATGTGTATACCAAAATGAAAAATCTTCAAAAAAAAAAACCCCAACATATATAGGCATGTTTCTTACAGAGTTTTTTGTTTGATTTCGTTTTGGAGGTAGAGGTAATACTGGGATTTGAACTCAGGGTCTCGCTCTTGCTAGTCAAGTGTTCTATCACTTGAGCCACATCCCCATCCTTTCTTATATGTTTTAGTTTTGTTTTGTTTTTTAGATTTGTTATTTGGGATCTGAACTCAAGAAAGCCTTAAGCATGCTAAGCAGGTGCTCTAGGACTTTAGTCATGCTTCCAGTTCTTTCATAGGTTTTTAATGAAGTTATTTGGCAGCAAAACAACTTCAATGGATGTAAAGCTACTCATGTCCTATTTATTCTATTTATCCCACCTAGAGTACTCTGTTTCACTTCAGAAACATCAATGTCTGATTATGAGGAACTGCCCAGATCCCAACCATGAGAATTACACAATGTATGATGGTGCACTGTATCTTTTTGATAAAATCTGAAAAATTTGAAATACCAAATATATCAGACTCCAAGGGTTTTAATTAACTGACTAGTTCTGTACCCTCTATCTACTAGGAACATTTTTTTTTCCAACCACATCTCCATGGTCTTTCTGACCTACTTCAAATCAGAAGATGATCAAAGACTTAGATTCAAAGATGAAAATAGAAGGAAAAGAACCAACACTTAAAGGAGTTCCTTAAAACACAGGGTCTCTCCAAAGCTTATATAAGTAACTCTGTTGGTCATATATGAAGTTGATTACTTTAACTCATCAGAAATGTGACAGTTTAAGTTACTTTCTAAGGCAATAGATTTGTATTACTTTTGTTATTTTCCCTGTCTACTCATACCTCTTTAGTGAGACAGTATTTAGAAATATAGGCCATAGTAGGGAGGAAAACTAACACTCATGGATAGCTATTATAACATTCTCCCATAATTATCATGTATTCTAACCAGTTAAGATAAATATTTCACTCAAAGTTCTTTAAAAAAAAAAAACTATGATTATCTGAATGAGTGAGATTAGCAAAAAGCAGATAATTATAAACGGATTCAGTAACAACTATCTTTGAGCATTATTGTGTGCTTAGTATTATTTTAAATACTTCACATGTATTATCTCATTCAAACCTTCAAAACAGACCCCACAGACACAAGTACTCTAGCACCTCCATTCTGCAAGTGAGAAAATCAAAACTAAGGTATATTAGGAAACTTGAATATGGCCATATGATTATTAACTTTAAAAGGTAAGGTCTATTCCCATTTCTACCAAATTACTGCATCTCAACAAATACTCTTAATGCTGAGGATAGAATAGAGAGTAAGAAAGAAACCCCCACTGGCTTTATGGAATTTAACTTATTTTGTTTTGGTGCTGGGGATTGAACCTATAGGCTAACACAGTGTTTTAACACTAAACTACATTACCAGGCACACAGAATTCTAAGACAAACAAACTTTTGAGCATGTCAAATTACTACATTATATATTATCAATTATCCAAATAAAAGAATATTAACCAAGAAATGGAAACTGACCTGCTCAAGGTCTTAACAATGGAAGCATTAACAGCAAGGACAAGAAATTCAGGGGTTAGGGATGTCACTTAGTGGTGCAGCACTTGCCTAGCAAAGCCTGATGTCCAATTCCTAGCACTACAAAACCAAAAAACCTACCCAAAACAAAATACTATAAGCCCTTGATCTTATACCATTGCCCTTTCTATCCAGTAGCTCACCAGTGTCAGCTCTGCTCTATGAACTCAAGCACATAGCATTACCAAACAAAAAGCTGTATTCTATTTTCCCAATCACCTACCTCCAAATGTCAAGTCTTTTGCTATGGATAATGATGCAAGAGAAAGAAAAAACTAACTTCCAAAGCCATATTTCATTCACAGAACTGGCTGAAAAATAAAATTACACTGTTGGTTGGTATCCATTAACAGAAATAAGTGCTTTTACAAAATATGGTGTTTAAACTTGTACAGAAGCCCAGTATACACAAGACTAGTAGACAAACATCCCTCTTCACAAGATTTTTTTTTAAAAGGAGCAAGTAATACGGTACTTACAATTAAGTATGAGTTATATACATGTGACAGATTTAGATCTAAATCCATGTTCTTGTCATTTCCTAATTATAAGTACTTGTCAATGTTCCTTGACCTTTTCAAGCTTCAGCTTCTTATATATAGATAGGTGAGCATAATAAGTACACTGACCCAGAGTAGTAAGTGAAGTGGTCACATTCAATAACACAAATGAAATATCAAAACAGAAGAAAGGCGACAAGAGTGGTATAATCCTAATGATATAATCCTTAATAACTCAGGAAGTGTGAGGCAAGAGGATCTTGAATTTGAGGATGGCCCAGGCAAAGGTAGCACTAGATCCTGGCTCAAAAACAAAATACAAAAGAAAAGGAGTAGGGGTATGGCTCAAGTGGTAGAATACTTGCTTAACATTAGTGAGACCCTACTTCAATCCCTAGTACCTCATAAACAAAACAAAAGACCTGACACACATGAGACAGCTGATATACAGAAGTATTTACTTCTACTGTAACATTCTTAAATAGCCATAAGGCAGCATGTTAAGTGAGTATATTTACATTCGATGAGTTCAAATCTTAAGATTTTTTTGAAATTGCAAGGGTTTAAAAAAAATTTTTTTTTTGAGACAGTCACTGTAGCCCAGGGTAGCCTCTAACTTCCATTCTCCCTGCCTCAGCTTTATGAGTGCTGGGATTACAAGTTTTTTTTTTAATGGAAACACCAGCTGGACATGGTGGCACACACCTGTAATTTTAGCTACACAGGAGGTGGAGATAGAAGGATCATTAGTTTAAGACCAGCCTGGATTATACAGTGAATTCCAGGCCTAGGCTACATAGGAAGACCCCAACTCAAAAATAATAATAAAGAAAAATTTTAAAACACTATACAATTTTGAGTTGCAGCTCAGTTACAATTTTACTATGCCATGCCAAATTTGTAGTTTTACTATGCCAAGAGCACAAGGAAAGCAACAGAAGAAAAACTACATAAATTCACTTCATCAAAATTAAAAGTTTTGTACTACAAAGCACACTATCAAGCGTAAAAAGACATTTGCCACAACAGGTGACAATATCTGCAGATCTGATAAGGATCTAGTATTCAGAACATAAGAATGTAAGCCAGATATAATTGTGCATGTCTGTATTGGGAACACTCAAGAGACTGAAGCAGAAGGATCAAGATTTGGAGGCTAGCCTGACCTACAGAGTGAGTTCAAAGCTACATATCAATGATTGTCACAAAAACAAAAATGAACAAAAGAACAGAATATTATTACTTGACCAGTATGCATTGAGTCCCAGAGTAGACTCTAAACATCTACCTGAAACAACAACAAAAAGTAGGAGAAAGGGGCAATGGGGAAAACGAGGCAAAAGATCTGAAAATATTTCTCCAAAAAAGACACACAAATGGTCAACAAATAATGAAAAGATACCTAATATTTTCAAATGTAAGAAAAACTCAAATCAAAACTGCCAGATACCACCTTATACTTAGGAAAACTATAATAATAATTTTTTAAAAAACAGATAATATCATATGTTAGCAAGATGTGAAACTGGAACTCTTATGCAGTGCTGGTCGAATGTAAGTTAGCAAGATGTGAAATTGGAACTCTTATGCAGTGCTGGTCCAAATGTAAACTGGTGCTGTTGCTTTGGAAAGCAATAGTTTTTACTGGGAAGAGAGGAGGGAGCAGTTTCTCAAAAGGTTAAACAGGGCTGGGGAATGTTTGCCTAGCATATACAAAACCCTAGGTTCTACCCCCAGCCCAGCAAATTAAAAAAAAAAAATTAGACATAATTACCATACAATCCAGCAATTCTACTCCTAAGTATACACCCAATAGAAATGAAAAAATATGTCCATACAAACACTGGTACAGAAAAGTTCTTAGCACTATTCATACTGCCAAAAGTGGACCAGAAGTGGCTCAAGTGGTAGACTGCCAGCAAAAGGAGAACCAAAACAACACACAGTCAAAAGTGATAACAATCTAAATATGTATCAAAAGATGAGAAAACAAATGTGATATATCAATAAAAAGAAATGAGGTATAGATACAAGATATAACAGACTGCTCTTTAAAACATTGTACTAAGTATGGGAATATCACTATGAAATCCCCCATGTTGCAATTAATATACACTAATAAAAACAGGAGGAGGGCACATAGTACTAAGCCAGGGATAGTAATATACAGCCACAATTCCAGTTACACAAGAGACCCAGATAAAAAATTCAGAGTCTAGGGGGAGTTTGCATTTTCTCAATTCTTACTTTTAGAATGGGGATAAATACTTACCTTGTAATGTTGTGAGCAACAAATGAGGTAAAGTAGATAAGTACTATCCTTAGCAAAATACCTGAATCAGATTAACAGCCCAGTGGTAGCTGTTTTTGTTTTAGTGTAGTATCTATAGAAGTATTAAGACAAAACAAGATCCAATAATAGCATTCGAACTTGACAACCAGATTTCATTTGCAAAGTGTAAAACAAATACAAAAAACAATTTTTAATAGCTCATAGCTGGACAATACTGGTTCATACTTGTAATCCTAGCTACTCAAGAGGCTGAGATCTGAACAGCAAAGTTCTGAAGCAGTGCAGACAAATCTAAGAGACTCATCTCCAGTTAACCAGTAAAAAGTTCATTTGTTTGGCAAGGTGAATTATACAATCTCAGTTTAGGAGGACGAAGCAATAATATTCCACATGAGCTTCGGAGACCCTTGTGCTACACCTAACTAGACACTATCTCACCAAGAAAAGGGAAGAAACCAAAACACCAACTCAAGAAAATCAGAAACTACAGATTTAAAAAGGGGATGGGACAATATCTATCTATCTCCATCTATCTACCTCCCTCTTACCTATCTTCCTACCCTAAAGAGCTTCTGTCAAATACTTTGGGGAAGGGAAGAGTATCATCCTGCCCTTTCACTATATTTCATCAGCCTGTTAGTTTCAAATATAAGTGTGTGTGTGTGTGTGTGTGTGTGTGTGTGTGTGTGTGTGTGTGTGTGTGTGTGTGTGTGAGTTTTACCTTTTATCTTTTTCAGAGCAAGTCTTCATAATGAAGTTTTGAACTATCAGAAAACTTAGATTTGAGATGAAAATAGAATTTAAGGATTACTGGGGCTTATGCACTCTTTCTTTCCCAGATGGATTACAGGGAAAAAAATGAAATACCCAACACAGCCCTTTTTCCCCCCTCCAAACTTATTTGTGGAAGTCTAAAGACCTTCGGGTAGAGAAAAAAAATTCCCAAATGAATCAAAGTAAAAGCAAATCATTTAAGGTGGGTGAATGAAAGGGCTAAATCGGTAAGAAAAAAATAAATGGCCTCGGTTCATATATGGAACAGAAAACAAACAGGAACTACTTTAAATGGCCCAAATTGCAAATACAGATTATCAGGGCATGAAATTAAATGCTGGGCAATGCACCTGTTGAAGGAAGAGGAACAGAGGACGTTAGAAGCCCCAAGGATTTACTATTAACACTAATTCCTAGTCTGGCAGTGATGCTGTCCATTAGAAGACTTGGCTTCTGACTTAATCCACACCTCACAGTAAGTGCTTGTCTTAAACAGGAGAACTTAACCTCTAAATCAGTCTCTTAATCTGGAAAAGAGACACATTTTATGTGCCCATGTCTGTGTTGTGAGTTACAAAAGCATTCTGCACAGATGGTTTAACTCTATAGCGCTGTATGAACCTGAGCAACTCTTCCATTTTTTTTTCATATTAGCATGGTGTGGAATTTACTTCATAGATGGGAGATAATTATTTCACGTATTTGTTCGATGTGCTAACACAGAGTAACACACGTTCAGGTGAAATTGTGGCAGTTCAAGCTCAGTAAAAGGCTTGCAAGTGGCATTCACAGGTAGACAAAAAAAGAAAGAAAGAAAGAAATGTAGTGTGAGGACCTCGTATAAACCATAAAGAACGTGGCCACATAAGTACATCCAGGGCAAGATGACAGTACCCAGAAATGAAACTTGTCTGGATCTCGTTTACCCGCAGCAGCAGCACCGTGGTTTCAATATACTCTTACCAGAGCTCTTTGTATTCTATCCCTGTGGAGATCCCCTTGTTTAAAACAAAAAAGGGGGATGGGGGGTGTGCAAACAAACGAAAAGAAGAACAACAACAACAGAAAGTTTAGCCACTTTCCAAGAGCCCGGAAAATGTATTTCTTAATTCTCTGAGTGCTAACTGTGCCTGCAGCACAGCTGAGACAGCCCGTGCAAGCTCGGCCCCGATGGGGAGACTCACGTGTGAGCACCCAGACGTCGGGTCACCGCTCCCCCCCGAACGCTGCCCCGTCCGCGGCCGAGGCTGCGGCCGGCCGCCGCCGGGGCCTCCGCTCTCCAGCCTTTCGGGCACCTTCTGCTGGGTAGTTTTTACTACTCTGGGAGTTTAGCCTCGCAGGGGAAACGGGCCCCGATTCCTAACTCAACGGGGCTCTGGCGGCGGTGCCAACCAGGAGGGAAGCCGCGGGCGGGCCGGGCCTGGGCGCGCGGGCCCGGGGCCGGGCACGGCCGCCCCTCGGCGGACGCGGACGCCGGCTCGCGCTGAGAGGACCCGGGCCGGCGGCGTGGGGCCGGGGAGACGCCGCGGGCTGCGGCTCGGCCCGGCCTCGCTCCCGGCCCACCCGCCGCACTCACCGCGTTCTTCTTCTGCACCATCTTGTCCATCTTCTTGGCAATGCGAACCACCTCATCCTCCATGGCTCCGGCAGGCCTTCCCCGCAGCCTGCCAGCTGGGGACAAGAAGGAGGCGACGCGAGCACTGAGAAGGGCAGGAAGCGAGCCTCGGCGGTCTGGTCCAATCCGGTCCGGTCCGGTCGACGACTCCGGTACCTCAGGCCCGGGCCCAGGCCCTTCCCCTCACAAGCCAGCCCGCGGCAGCCGTGACAGAGGCGAAGGCTCCGGCCCGCAGGCAGTGCCAGTCGAGCGCCGCGCGCCTCGAAAAGGCGTGACCAATCTACCGCCGAGGGTGGAGGGGAAGGGGCGGGGAGAGCCGAGACTCCCGCCGGGTTAGCCTCTGTTCTCCGTTCCCGCCCACGGGGCTGGGGCGAGTCCTGAGGCGCGGCTCCCGCCCGCGGGAAGGGCGGGGGCGGGGGACGGAGGCTGAGCGTTCGTCTCGGCGCCCCGCGAGATTTCGCCTTCAGGTCTCTTCCCGAAGGGTGGGGTGGCAGAACCCGCCGCGGCCCGCGAGACGCGCAGACCTTTGGCGCGTTTTTAAACGTGTGGGAACCGAGCTCCTTCGCCAGGATAGACAGCCACGGGGCGCCGAAGGGATCCCGTTCCCCAGTGTGTCCCCCATGTGCCGCAGATTGGACCCCAAGTCCCCCCCCACGAAACGTTGACGTCGTTTGAAACCTCCTTGGCTGAGACTTAAGCTCGGAAAGCGCGTTCTGCGGGTAGTTGCGTGGTACGGGAGAAACGCCAGAGCGAGGGTGGAACGGACGCGTCGCCTGCCCGGGGGAATGGACCGGGAGGCTGACGCGGCTGCAGCCGCAGGCCGGGTAGAAGATTCCACGCGCGCCGTCACGTGGCGAGGCCCACGCGCGCTGGTACAGCAGTTACCCATTCCCAGTTGAGTTCCCTCCGGTGAAGGCTCACCCACCGATGACAGGCTTTCCCTGCCGACGGGACGGCGAGCCCCCTCGCTCGGTCTCTCTCTGCGGAGGAAGGGTCGTTTAGACTCTTTTCCTTAAGTTATTTCGTTTTATTATTACCTTGAACTCCTATTGAGGTAAGAATTTGGAAAATAACAGATCCTAAGGTGCTCTTTTTCTTCTTTTGAGGTTTGGCTTGTCAAATTCTAGAACTAGACTTCCTTTGTCCAAAAAGCAAATACAGTGTTCATGTAGGACTATTGGCCAGATAATTGTATTGTTCCCATATCCACTCTGGTTGAATCTCCTCTTGAGCATCAATTATGGTCATTTAGTGACTACTAGAATTCTTTTTAAATTATGTCACTTTTGTGTTTTCTCCTAATAATAAGTCACTTTTCGGGGGGAAGTGTCTGTCATAGGTCTTGAACTCTGGGGCTGGGCTCTGTCTTTGAGCTTTTTGGCTCAAGGCTAGCACTCTACCACCTTGTGCCACAATGCCAATACCCACAGCACCAATTCCAGTTTTCTGGTAGTTAATTGGAAATAAGAATCTCAGCAACTTTCCTGCCTGGGCTGGCTTTGAACCATGATCCTCAGATCTCAGCCTCCTGAGTAGGTAGGATTACAGGCGTGAGCCACCAGTGCTTAACACCTTTTAGTGTTAAATCTCAAAAATAATCTCCAAATGAAGACCATGGACATTAACCATTACCATTTTAACAATATTGTCTTCCAATCTATAACAATGGCATGTCATTCCATTATTGTAAATCGACTTTAATTTCTTTTGGTAATGTTTTATCCTTCAAATTTTTTGAATTATTAGCTTTAATAGAGCTTTTAAAGGACTTTCAATGGTATCGAATTTTTTTATATAAGGTTGCCTCATTTGTAAACAGCTTTTCTTAATTCTTTGCGATTCCTTTTCTTTTTTCTTGCCAATTTCTGTCAAGAACTTTCAGTACACTGTTGAATGAAATAGGCAGACAACAATCTGTTAGAAAGCTTTCCATCTTTTACCATGAAGTATGATGTTAGCTGTGAGTTTTTCAGACACCTTTCATGTTAAGGACGTTTTCTTCTCAGCTAAGCATTTCTATCATTACTGGGTATTGGGTTTTGTCAGATGCTTTATCTGGATTAGTTGATATTCATTCTATATTAAACTATGATTATAGACCTAGAGATTTTTTTTTACTAGAATTTCACTGAAGAGTTTTATGTCTATATTGATTAAAGATTGTGGTCTGGAGTTCTTTGGATGGTTTTGTAACAGGTGATACTGGTCTCATGGAATGCATGAGGAGATGGTCTTTTACTTTAAAAGTGTTGAAAAGTATTGTCAAAGGAAAAAATAACAACTTAGTCTCACTTGTTCTTATTTTCTACTATATCTTACATGTAATTTTCTATAAAGTAGAGTGTTCTAATAGGCTGGGCAGGAAAGGTGACTTTTATGAGACAAATGAAAAGAAAAGCTATGAAACGGGCGTCACTGGCTTACACTTGTAATCCTAGCTACTCAGAAAGCTGAGATTATGATTTGACGCATGCAGAAGTTGAAAAAATGAAAGCAGATTGTTCATTGAAAAATTGTTTTTCTTACATGATGGGATGGAATGACAGAGCAATAAGTAAAAATGGGCAATTTTTTGGTACAAGAATTAAGGACAGAATTTCATTATCATGCTAATTGTACTGGTCTGTTTGGGAAATTTGGCTGATTTCTCCCTAGTCCTGAAGTTTAGCAATGTGAAATAAACACTCTGATTTGGTAACTAGAACTTTAGCACGAGCAACTCCATTTTGATTTTTGGCCTGGTCTATTGGGATCTAGTGTCAGAGTTTAATACAAAACAATGGTTTATAATTTTTATTAACCATTCTTTATTTGATGGAATTTACTACTGAAACCCTCTGATCTTAGGCTTTTCTTTATTGGTAGTTTTTATGGAGGATCCCCATTTAGGGAGACATGACAGAAATACCAGGGTCCAGGTAAAATGCAAAATAGGCCAGATGAAATACAGATGTAAAAACTAAGCTCTCAGGATTTTTATGCATGTGCCAAATTCAAACCATGGTCTGAATTCTGCCACGGAAAGGTAGATAGCCAATCAGCAAAATTCCAGCTATCCCCATAAAACCTGTACCCAACACCATAATGGCACAGCAGCAGTAACAGCAATAACAGTGCTGTTCTTTACCTAGCTGCCCAGCATTTTTCTCTAATAGTGTCTCAATAAACTTTTCCTTCTCTTATTCTAACCCAATGGTTTTCACAATCTCTTGGCTTTTTTTTTGGCTAAAGACTGGCACTTGAAGGAAAGACTTGGAGGACTTATTTTATAACAGGACCTTTAGTAATACTACTTAGATGTGGAAGAAACTTCAGGTCTCTGGACAGGATGACTCCATGGTGAGACCCAAGATTTCCTCCTCTCAGGTTTCTGGAACTAATCACTCTTAGGAGTAAAGGACCTAAAATTTCTATAGACTCTTTGGTAGAATGACCTACTTCTGAAAATGCAGATCTCTGGCTAGGGCAACTGGTGAAACAAAAACAATCAGGGCAAAAGGACTGCCTGCAATCTGTAAGAGTGAAGAGCCTGTCATCTCTGTTTCAAGTCCTCACTGCCAATCCAAGAGAGAATTCTAACTCTTTCATACTTTTACTTCCATACCCTATCAACTCCAAGGACTTTATCTCTGCCCTACAGAAGGGTGCTGCTGCCATGTATAAGAAATGTTGATGCTAGAGGTGAATAATGGTTGTTCATTGTCCCTCCTTTTCTCTGGTCAGAGCTAGTCTAGACCTAGTACTTTGACTTCAAATATTGGGGTCCTCTCAACCCTGAAATTGCACTACAGGGGTCCACTCATCCTTGAGAATGTTCTCCTGATTTTGGGGTCCCTCTGATTAAAGAGGATACCCCACTAAGGGTAACACACCCAATTCTGTCCCCCATGTGCATCTAGGCCCCTTTTCTGCTGCTGGAATGCCCACTGACAATCCCTTTTCCAATGTAGGATAAGCCACATCCACCCACTTAAGACTCATTCTTGGGGCACATTTTCCAATACTGAGCTAAATTTGATGCCTTTTTTTTTTTTGTAATGTGGCATGGCTGGTTTACAAACTGTCAGATTGAGAAATCTGCCTTCAGAACTGCATTCTTAACTGTAGCACCATTTTACAACTTTTCTGCCACAATTTCTGTAAATGTTCTGAGATTCCTTCTGTTGAGGCCTCATGTTCTGTCAGGATCAGGATTTCCAGAAAAGATGTCAAATGTGTCTGACATGAGTCCTCAAAAGTAAAGATTCCTTTGATACTCTAAATGATCCTAGCTTTCCATTGCCCTGTTTGCATGATCCAAACTGTTCATAGCCCTCTCCTGTCTTCCAGTTCCTAAGATGCATCCATTCTTGAAGACTTAAACTTTTTCTCAAATCTCTGGAGGCTTAGGTAGGCACTCTAAACTCTGCCGTATGCAGACAACTATGAGTTTCTGTCCCCTTCACATACTAAGTCAGGACAGCCATTTAATGCCCAAGTTTTCAAACTCCACAAAGATCCAATGGATCTTTTTTCAACTCTGTGATATGTTCCCCCCATCCCTCAAAATTAAACATCTCTTTTTCCCCCCCTCTAGAAACTTCTATTACTCTTAACTTTCTGGACAGACTTTGCATTTTGCCCTCTGCCCAATGGAGTCATTTGCTCTCCTCAGATATTTTTTGTGTTGCTGGTTAAAATCCAGATGAAAAAAGTTTCTATTTGTGTTATCATGTTACCCAAGCTATCAAAAATTAAAGGAAATAGGACTGGAGGTGTGGTTCAAATGGTAGAGGGCCAGTCATGAGTGAAAAAGCAGAGCAAGAAGACAAAGTCCTAAGTACTGGCACTAGAATTAATAAATAAGTGAATAAATAAGTAAATTTCATTTGAAAATATTAAAGGAAGCACAGTCTAGTTTGGAAGGAGAACTTCTTAAATTGGTTCTATCACCTTTTTCTGGGAATCCCCCCGCAAAAGAAATTCCCATTTGTTTGTGTTTTCCACATTTGATTTGTGCTTATAAGTTGTATATAGCATGGCTTATATTTCATCTGAAAGTCTTTTGGAAAAATCTTGTGGTTGCCTCCCCTAGTGGCCATACTCCATAGAGACCATCTCTCTTCCATGATGACACTTGGATGTCATCTTATTCCCCCCCTAGGGAGAATTGTAATTAACCTCTGGCCAAAAGATCTGAGAATACACTAAATTAATATACTTGTTTATTGGTAAGATTTTTGTACACTAGTCTATCAATCATCAGGCAAAACTTCATTTGTCTCTGGAAATGCACAAAATATCTGGCGTGGTGTTGTGGCTGATTTTCATCAGAGGGGTCAGTCGTGGGGCTTGAACTCTGGGCTTGGGCACTATCCCTCAGCTCTTCAGCTCAAGGTGAGCGCTCTACCACTTGAGCCACAGCACCACTTCCGGTTTTCTAGTGGTTTTTATTGGAGGTAAGAGTCTCATGGGGACTTTCCTGCCTGGGCTAGCTTTGAACTGTAATCCTCAGATCTCAGCCTCCTAAGTAGCTAAGATTACAGGCATGAGCCACCAGCACCCGGCCTGAGGGCTTTTTCTAATGTATACTTCACTCCTGTGTATGTCATACATATGTATGTGCAAATATCTTTAGAAATATTTCTTAAAAGTACTATAAAGTTAATATATAAAAAGTTATAAATAAGCCGGGCGCTGGTGGCTCACGCCTGTAATCCTAGCTACTCAGGAGGCTGAGATCTGAGGATCGCGGTTCAAAGCCAGCCCGGGCAGGAGAGACCATGAGACTCCTATCTCCAATAAACCACCAGAAAACCGGAAGTGGCGCTGTAGCTCAAGTGGTAGAGCGCTGGCCTTGAGCTGAAGAGCTGAGGGACAGCGCCCAAGCCCAGAGTTCAAGCCCCACGACCGACAAAAAAAAAAAAAAAAAAGTTATAAATATATAAAAATTATTCTCCTAAGAAAAAATAGAAATCTTATCTCAATCAGGTCTAGCTAAAATTTAGGCATTCAGATACTAATCCCCAAGCTCTGGACTAAAGAAAAAAGTGATCTTTTTAAAAGTCAAATGGAAGTCATGGCTATCTAATACCTACCAATAGGAATTAAATTTCAACCTATTAAGCTTGGGAATCAAATATTCAAACTATAGCATGATCCACGCACATCATTCATTTTGGTCTTGATTTCTTTACTATTTTGGTGTTTGGTGTGGGTTTTTTGTTGTTTTTTGTCTTGTTTTTCTGTATCGGGGCTTGACCTAAGGGCTTCCTGCTGTACCACTTGGGCCATGCCCCAGCATTTAACTCTTCTGTGTTGTTGATGTTGTTTTTCAGATACATAGAGCATTGGACTTTTTGCAAAGATCACCAATCAGACCATAGTTGGTCTTTTCTTCACCTGCTGAGAAGCTGGGGTTATAGGCATGTAGTACCTCACCCTGTCCTAAATTTTGTATTATTTTGCTTTTCACTAAATCTCAGTAGAGGTTTTGTTTATTCTGTTAGTAGTAACTTCTTCAAATCTGTTTTCTTTCAAATCTAGAAATTTTTCAGGCATTTTACCATTAATTATTGCTTGGTTTTCCTGCGGTTTTCATTCAGCTTTATATTGACTCTTATTTTTGTAGTCTGTTAACTTCCCTTCCCTTTGTTAAACTTGCTTCTGAGTAAATTACTCAGAAATATCTCAGTTCTCGGGTTTAATATAGTTTATATCAATCTTTTTTTTTATTGTGAAAATACTGTACAGAGGGGTTACAATTACATGGGCAAGATAATGAGTACATTTCTTATCAAGCCTTCTTATGTAGCCTCCTCCTTTGTTTCCCCTTCCCATCCTCCCCTCGCCCTCCCCACCCAATCCTCCCCCACCACCAAAGTTGTAAAGTTCGTTTTCCACATAAAGACTTGTACATCTCATCAATCTTTTTTTAAAGATCTTTTTAATGTAGGCATGTGTGCCTATCATCCCTTTTAGAACTGCCTTTGTTCTATACTATCTGTTCTAGTATGTTGTGTTTTCATTTTCATTTGAAAAAGCTTTGTCTTCAATATTTAGTGACTAGATTATTAAAAATCTGTAGTTTCTTTTAATTTTTAATTGTATTAGCTTCTTTTGATTTTTAATAGTACTATTACGATCTGATAAAATACATTATTTTTCACATTTGTAAAGACTTGCTTTATGGCCAAAATGTGATCTATATTAAAGAAAGTTTCATGGGCTGCTGTGAACATGTAGACCACCCCAGTTGGATGAATATTGTTAGTGTCTATCGTCAATTTAATTAATAAACTGTACTATTAATTAAGTACGTTGGGTTTTTATGGATGACTTACCTATTGATAAGACTGGAATGGGGGGAGGGCAAAGTTGGAGAGATGGGGAGGGAAGGGATAGTAGGAGAAAAACAAATGAGGGGGTAACAATGTGTTTGATAGGAAATGTACTCATTACCTTATTCATGTAACTGTAACCCCTCTCTACAGTATCTTTACAGTAAAAAAAAATTTTTTTTAAAGACTGGGATACTAAGGTTGCCTAATATTGTTTTATCTGTATGCACCTGTCTATGTTCAGTAGTGTTTATTTCATGAATTGAATGTACCAACATTTTGTGTACATAAACTTCTAATTGGCATTTCATAATTGAAATACCAATTCCTTGTAGTACTATATAGTAACCCTGTTTATCTCAGTTTTTATTGGGTCTCTTTTGTCTGATTAGGTATAGTTATTCATGCTTCCTTTCAGCTTCCACTTTCTTGGTATATTGTTTACCATTCATTTCACATTCAGACTGTATGTGTCCTCTCTATTGAAACATCTCCTTTGTAGATAGCAAATACTGAGATCTTGGTTTTTAATCAATCAGCCAATCTGCATCTTTTGATTAGTTAAGGCTATTTGTATTTAAGGTTATATTGAGAAGTGTTTGCTAATATCTATAGTTATGTTGGAATATTTTTCCTTTGGTTGATACTATCAACCATTAATTTTTACCATTAATTATTGCTTGTTTTTCCTGCGATTTTCATTTAATTTTATATTGAATCTTTTATTTTTGTAGTCTGTTAACTTCCCTTCCCTTTGTTAAACTTGCTTCTGAGTAAATTCCTCAGAAATATCTCAGTTCTCTTGGGTTTAATGTAGTTTGTATCAATCCTTTCACTTTTATTTATTTTGGAGGTTACTGGCTTACTGAGTTGGAAATAACTAATTCTTTCTAATTCCCATGTATTCATCTATTTTTGAAATTGATTCTTTCCTGAGCTCTGGTGTTTGTGACTGTCTTCTGCACTCCTATTTGAAAGATTAAATATCTTTAACAATGCTGGGCTAGTGGTCATGAGCAGCTTATTGTGCTCATCATGGAAGGTTCTTATTTCTCCTTTGATGTTGAAGGGTAACTTAGCTAGTCAGGTGCCAGTGGCTCATGCCTCCTAGCTACTCAGGAGGCTGAGATCTGAGGATCATGTTTCAAAGCCAGACCAGGCAGGAAAGTCTGTGAAACTCATCTCCTATAAACCACTAGGAAACTGGAAGTGGTAGAGTGTTCGCCTTGAGCTGAAGAGCACAGGGACAGCGCCCAAGCCCAGAGTTCAAGCCCCATGACCCACAAAAAAAAGGGGGGGGGTAACTTGGTTGGACTTAATATTCTTAGTTAATATTCTATACTCTCAAGCCAAGCTCAGAGAGAGAACCAGAGCATGTTTTCTCTCTTATGTGGAAGCTAAATCTAAAATACAACTGGACATAAAAATGTATTAAAAGATTTATGCATTTACACATAAATTAAGGAGAATACATTTAGGGTAGGAACCAAAAGGCAAAACTCCTCTGAACAACTAAAGTACTATGCATCAAAACAAATTCCTGGAAATAGAAACATATTTTTGTGTGTGTTTTTTTTGTGCGGGGGTGGGGGGGAGAGGAGGCAAAAGGTAGGCACAGGAATGGAGGGAGTAAGGGTGAACAAATGCAGTCAATATACACTATGAACTATGGCCAGACACTGATGGACCACGCATGTAATCCTAGCTACTCAGGATCTGAGGATCATGGTTCAAAGGCAGCACAGGCAGCAAAGTCCTTGAGGCTCTTACCTCCAATTAACCACCAGAAAAACCAGAAGTGGAACTGTGACTCAAGTGGTAGAGCACTAGCCTTGAGCAGAAGACCTCAGGGACAGCACTCAGGCCCTGAGTACAAGCCCCATGACTGACAATAAAATTTAAAAAGTAAAAAAAAAAACCACAAATGAAAAACAAAACCCTTGCAACTTGTAGTCAGGGAAGGGAAATGGGAAATGAAGATGAGGGAAAGCTAAGAAAGGGGTGAATTGTCCAAGAAGCATTGTACTCATCTGATTTATGGAATTTAACCCCCTTGTTCAATGCACCTCTGGATCTAGCCATTGATTTCCCCAGAGCTTTGTTAAAATGGTAAGCCTTATAACACAATAAAAAAAATCTGAAATTCGTATATCTGAAAAATGTATACAAAGGGCAGCTCTGCTTTCTCCCCTCCTTTTTACCCTCATTATTTCATTTTTTTCTTAAATACAAATTCTAAGATGTATGATCTTACTTACTTCTACCCCTTTCAGCTCTTTATACTATTTTTCATCAGAGAATGTATCATGAATCCTTTCCAAATGAAAATATTATGCATTCATTCCGTTCTCGTAATTCCACAGCATTCCATTTAATTTGAATTTATTTAGCTGGTCCATTCTTATGTATTTGAGTTTTCTTCAAGAATTTTGTACCTTCTCCACCAAATTTTTTCTGTTGGAAGAAGTATTTTCATTTCTACACCTCTATTTTTCTATCTTCATTTTCTTTTTTGGGGGGGTCCGGTCGTGGGGCCTGAACTCTGGGCCTGGGAACTGTCCCTCAGCTCAAGGCTAGCACTCTACCACTTGAGCTACAGCGCCACTTCCGGCTTTTTTCTTTTTGCTTATGTGGTGCTGAGGAATCGAACCCAGGGCCTCAGGCATGTAAGGCAAGCGCTCTACCACTGAGCCACCTTCCCAGCCCCTCTATCTTCATTTTCATGCCTTTCCTTTTATATTCTTACATCTAAGAACTATATTACTTAAATGTTTTAGCAGTCTAACCTTTCCTCTTTTGTCACCAGCTGTTCATTTGTAGTGACTGTTTCATTTGGTTTGCAGTTTGGGGAGTGCAGCTCAACTTCAACAGGGCTGAATTTATACAGCTCCTAACTGTAAACTTTGACTCTTTGTATCTTCCACGTGCGCTAAAGGCTAGCTGGTCCAGAAGTTCTTGATGTTAATTTTTGTGTTACTGGCCCAGAGAAATAGTATATTCAAAATCTAAAGATATGTACACATAAGATCCTGCCTAAAAACATTTCAGGGGGAAAATCACTTTTCCTAATCTAGCACCCAGCCCAATATATGAACAAGCTTGTGTGTGTGTGTGTGTACGTGCATGTGTGTGTGCGCGTGCATGCGTGTGTGTGTGTGTGTGTGTGTGTGTGTGTGTGTGTGTGTGTGTGTGTGTGTGTGTGTGTTCGTTCTTAGGGCTTCAGCCCAGGGACTAGGTGCTGTCCTTGAGCTTTGAACCTGAACCAAAGCTCCACTTCCAGCTTTTTAAATGTTTAATTGGAAATAAAACTCCTGAAAGTGGAGATATGGCTCAGAGTGATAGAATGCTAGCCTTGAGCAAAAAAGCTCAGGGATAGCATCAAAGCCCTGATTCAAGCCCCAATAACAACAAAGTCTCAGGGACTTTTCTGCCCAGAACTTGCAGTCCTCACAGATTTCAGCCTCCTGAGTAGCTAGGCACCCAGAAAAGTACAAGGTACCAGAAAACAAGCTTCCTTTTATTTTCCTGTGCTGGGGCCCAAACCTTTCCCCTTGTTTACTTTGTGTGCAACTCTTGGCTTTATCATGGTGCATTATTTCCACACCTTACCTCATCTGCGCCCAATGCACACATGTAAGTGTGTTTCATTGGTCTCTCTGGCCACTAGAGATTACAGTTTCTCTATGGCACAATGACTTGCATCATAACATTACTCAGCATTTCTAGGTATTTCATATCAAATAAACTTTGTGCTGCTAAAAACCTCTGATATCACCCCAATTGTGCATAGAACAAGGTTGTAAGGGACGTTAATTTGAATCTTAACAGCTCTGTAATCACAGGTACATTGTTTATATCCTGTCTAATTACATGATCATATGAATAAAGGATCTAAAATGTTTAGTATAAGTCTGGTATTGCCTTATTTTTTTTTTTTTTGGGGTCCGGTTGTGGGGCCTGAACTCGGCCTGGGCGCTGTCCCTCAGCTCTTCAGCTCAAGGCTAGCACTCTACCACTTGAGCCACAGCGCCACCACCTCCGGCTTTTTTCTTTTTGCTTATGTGGTGCTGAGGAATCGAACCCAGGGCCTCAGGCATGCAAGGCAAGCACTCTACCATTGAGCCATCTTCCCAGCCCTTTTTTTTAATTTTTTAAATTTTTTTGTCAGTTGTGGGGCCTGAACTCTGGACCAGGACGCTGTCCCTTAGCTCTTCAGCTCAATGTTAGTGCTCTACCACTTGCCACAGTGCCACTTCCGGCTTTTTTTTCCTATGGTGCTGAGGAATCAAACCCAGGGCCTCATGCATGCAAGGCCCTCTACCACTGAGCCATCTTCCCAGCCCCGCATAATTAATTTTCTACAAAGTAAAAAAGTACTTAGAAGGTAATAAATGTGTTGTATATCTTGTTTTAACAGTGTCAAAAAGACTGACTACAATAGCAAGGAAATTTCCCAATCATGTATGTGTGTTTATGCCATATCTGTAACCTCAGTAATCTATCGGCAGATACTAATAGCAAGCTCTGATCATTGTTAACACAAAGTATTTTTTCATAGTGATGATGGAAAAAGAAAAAGAATCAAATGTACTGCTATGGACGGTAAATCTACAGAGGATATTAGACAACTGTTTTTGGTGTAGAACTCTCTTGCCATGAGGATTATACCAAAAGTAAACAAACAGACTCACTTAAAGCTGAGCTGGTCACTTTAAATATTCAAAAAACTGAAAGGCTTGGACACTGGTGGCTTGCACCTATAATCCTAGCTATTCACAAGGCTGAGATCAGAGGAAAGGCATGGAGACTCATCTCCAATTAACCACCAGAAAAACCAGAGGTTTTTCAGTGGTAGTTCACTCTCTTTGAACTGAAGAGCTGAGGAACAGTACCCAGGCCCAGAGTTCAAGCCCCATGACTGACACCCCCCCCCTCAAAAAAAAAAAAAAGCAACTGAAAAACTGACAACACAGAACAGAACAAATCCTCCTATACTAGGAAAGGTCAGAAGTCAATAATGTAATACATGGAGAAAAACTTCCAATATAACTGATTTTAGGACACTAATTTTAAAATTCCAGTGAATTCTTTTTTTTTTTTTTTTTTTTTGCCAGTCATGGTGCCTGAACTCTGGGCCTGGGCACTGTCCCTCAGCTCTTCAGCTCAAGGCTAGTGCTCTACCACATGAGCCACAGCACCACTTCCAGCTTTTTCTGCTTATGTGGTGCTGAGGAATGGAATCCAGGACCTCATGCATGCAAGGCAAGCACTCTACCACTGAGCTACCTTCCCAGCCCAAATTCCAGTGAATTCTATACTAAAAGAAAAGGAAAAAGGAAAAAAAATAAGATTCTTAAATAGGTTAAGAACACTGAAAACAAAAACTTTTTAAGCAGATTAAAACACCATGAGATTCTATCATCCCTTTTTCTATTCTAAGCTTATCACACCATCATCAAAATCTCTTTTTAGTGGCTTAGTGTTTGCCTAGCATTCATGAAGCCCTGGGTTCAATTCCTCAGTACCACATACACAGAAAAAGCCAGAAGTGTCACTGTGGCTCAAGGGGTAGAGTGCTAGCCTTGAAAAAGATGCTCAGGGACAGTGCTCAGGCTCTGAGTTCAAGTCCCAGGACTGGAAAAAAAAATATCTTTCCTAATGTATTTTCTTATGATTACATTGTTAGTTTTCTTTTTAATTATAGATACCCATTCAAAGTTAAACCCAAATGTTAAAACAGTCCTGCATAATATACACCCGTATTTGAGGTATAGCGGGAAGATCAAGAGTTTTAGTCTACCTGGGCTATATATCAATACTCTGAAAACAAAGCAAAAACAGAAATACTTGAAATAACAGTCACAGAAAAGTCAGAATTAAATTTTATTTCACATTGATAGAAACCGTGAAAAACATTTACATATTCCCATGTTACACCACATTTCACTGGGATATTTCTTGCCATAAAGACCTTATTGGTTTGTGTAACTGAAATGTTTATGTTCTTCAAGGCAAATGACTTAGTAAATGATCGTTGAAATTTTTCAAATCCAGACACAAACATATGGCTTCATTATTAACATCCTGTATAATCTATTACTAAATTCCATGATCAATTAGCACCCATTTATAAAGATGCATTCTTAACATTGTTTTGGTCAGTTGGAATACAGCAGAAAAATTAACACTGTTCAGAAATACCAAGCACATATCTTTGCTACATATTAAACTGTGTAGTATATATTAAACAGTAGTATAGGTTCTGATCTTTATTATCCATAATTTGTTTTTAAGTAATTTTTACTGTTAATCCAGAAATTTTTACTTAAAAATCAAATACTTACTATTTCTAGGTTTGCTCAAAAGATCTTTTCTTGGTACTAGTACCTAGGGATTGAACTCAGGGCCCAGCGGCTGTTCTTTAGCTTTTCCAGGCAAAGCTGGCACCCTACTACTTAAGCCACAACTCATTATTTTTGGTGGTTAATTGGAGATAAGAATCTTACAAACTTCCATGCCCCAACTGGCATCAAACAGTGATCCTCAGCTCTTAGCCTCCTGAGTAGCTAGGATTATAGGTGTGAGCCATCAGTGCCTGGCTCAAAAGAAATAATTTTTAAAATTCATTTGACTAAAGTAAAATTTTCAAGTAAGTCTGTTCGCAGATAGAAATAATGTAGAAGTTTCTAATGAAACACTCATTTTCTACAGTAATGGGTTTCAAACATACATACAGAAAAGGTAAACTTAAAATTCTATGCTACATACCCAATCATTTAATAATTTGATTTTAAGATCAATCTTAAACATCTCTGAACATACCAGAGTATTAGCTATCCTTTTTTTTCAACAAGAAACTAAACCATATAATCATATTACCTAAATATTCTAGTAATTAGATCTAAATTTGGCCTAAGGTGTAATTTGAAATTCGTAGTACAGGAAGTTTATGTTTGACTTCTTTTATAATATACATAGATTTTAAATACCATGTATCTGTGATTCAGAATATAAAATTACAGCATATCTTGACAGATGTCTATGTCAGGGAGTCAATATTTGGTCTACTGTAAAAGTCAAGAAAGAAATTATTTTTTTGAGAGGATAGAAGGGTATTAAATAGAAATGATATCTGGGAAAAAGCCTTGTCCCTCAAATAAAAAGGCCATTAATTCAAGAGTACAGTATTACTCTTTTCTGATATTTAAAAGCATTATTCCTAGTGTTAGGAATAATACCATTACCATCTAATTCTTATGTATTACAGTAATTACATATCCATGAATACAGGTATAAAAATACAGACACTGCATGACAGCTAAGCAATTGTGGAACAACTCCCTAGACTAAACCACAGCATTAATACATCATTTATACTTTAACTGCTTGTTTACATCTGAACAAAGTTTCACTAAGAATACTAGTAGTTTTTAAATGATATAATAAAAACTCTGATTACAGTTTTATTATTTTCTAAATTATATTTGAGAAAAACAAGCTGATGGCTTCACTTATTTTACTACTATATTCTGGATTATCTTATACAAATACATGTATAGAAACTTAAAAGATCATATTCCCATGGGGAGACATTATTGAATCTGAATCATTGTATGTATTTGCAAAACATTTTACCACTGCAAACATTAGAAGTTTTAAGATCAGGCATGGGAGAAGGTTTATAATTGACTACAGTGATGCTGGTGTACTTCCACACAAGGCCTCTTAGTGACATCAATCAATTGGAGGTAGGAGTTTATCAATGAATTGTTTGACATCCATCATTTCCTGTTTGGAAAAAGTAATTTAATAAGCAGGTATATAAGTCAGAAATTAGGTCATGAAAATATCATTAAGTAAACCCATAGATAAAATGAGGCCATATATATATATATATATATATATATATATATATATATATATATATATTTTTTTTTTTTTTTTTTTTTTTTTTTTTTTTACAACTACAGTGAAAAGACATACAAAAAAATGGAGGCCCAGGGTGTAGCTCAGTGGTAGAGCACTTGCCTAGCATACTCCAGGGCCTGGGTTTCATTCCCAGCCAATAACAAACAAGCGGGGGAAGGTGCAAAAGAAAAAGAAATAAGAGCCTCCAATAGTTGTTTTTGTTGTTATGGTACAGAATTTGAACTTAGGGACTTGCACTTACTAGGTAGGCACTCTACCCAACCCATGTGCCTTTAATAGAAATTTCAGAGCCGTCTCTATAATGTTTACTTAGACTGAAATGATAGTTTTCACCTATTATCTAGTTCCATGAAAATAACATCTTCTTATTCTTAAAAACAACACTAAGGAGTGAGGAAGTTTAAGAGACAATCTCTATGCCAAGAAATGTCAGTAACTATGTAATTAGTAACAACTATATAGAGAGAGTGGAGAAGCCTAGCTTTTATCATTTTTCTCATTAGAATGCAATGCTAAATCCATAATATGAACTATTTGTGCCTTTCATAAGGTATTGCATACAACTAACCATTTGAAAGAAAGTATGTACCTATAATAGCCTGGAAATACAGATGAACATACCAAGTCTTTATTAGAAAACAAACTCCAGGAAACCTCCAGTAATCTGGCTTTGTTCCCCATCTCCCTCAAGCCCACTTCAAAGGCATCCACCTCACCAGATCAGAAATTAGCTCTGTAGAGGGGCTGGGAAGGTGGCTCAGTGGTAGAGCGTTTGTCTTGCATGCCTGAGGCTCTAGGTTTGATTCCTCAGCACTACATAAAGAAAAAAGCTGGAATTGGCGCTGTGGCTCAAGTGAGAGCGCTAGCCTTGAGCTGAAGAGCTGAGGGACAGCGCCCAGGCCCAGAGTTCAGGCCCCATGACCGGACCCAAAAAAGAAAAAAAAGAAAAAAGAAATTAGCTATGTAGAGAACTCTCAACTTCGTAGTTACTCTGATAGTGTCCTCACCAGACCCTGAGGCCTATGACACCTCCTGCTGCTCATTTCATTCAGTGTCCTCAAATGTGTTAACACAAACACCTTGCTGGCCCTGAAACAGACACATGCTTCTTGGTTACTGTTTTCTGTCTGTATTGATAATTATATATGACCTTTAAAAGATGTTATAAATATCCAAATGGCCATTGGCAGGCATGAGAGAAGGTTCCCTACTCCTCAGTGGGGAACTCCTAAATGAGTATGCAAGGTGCCAGCTCCTAACTGACCCTCCCTTTTCTGGATGGAATACTTCATTTTAGTGGGAGAGCACTTAAAGGATTCCTGGCCCTCTTATCATTCGGTCCCTAAAGCAAATGACTTAGCCAAGCAAGCTGAGTGGTTGTGAAATAGTGTTAGCTTGGCTACTTCACTGCTTAGCAGTTAATCTCTTTTTATTACAAGACTTTACAAGTTCCCACACCTATCCCAGCTTCCTTTGTTCTCATCAAGTGACCCTATTTCTTTATTGAAAAAAAAGCATCAAAATGAAAGCTCTTTATCTGTTACACTTTTCCATTATCTGTCTCAATTCACTAGTGTTTTCTCCTTGTTTTAGATAAGACAGTCCATCTATGGTTTTAGTTCTATCATATGATCTCAAAGATTCCCTCCCTCCCTTTCTTCCCTTTTCCTCTTCTTGTCGTTTTCCTTTTCCTTTTGGTACTGGAGATTGAACTCAGAGCCTCACACTTGCCAGGTAAGTACTCTACCTTCTTGAACCATACTTTCAAACCTTTTTCTTTTAGTTTGACTTTCATTTTTTTTGTCTGTTAAATTTTTCCCCCTTTTTTTACTAGCATACATTAATTGTACAAGGAGTACTTCATTGTAACATTTCCATACATACATACAATGTATCCCAATCAACCTTACTCCCTTCTCTATCAGTCCCTTACCCCATATCTCCTCACTTCTAAAACATTTTGACAGGTTTCACTGTTCTATTTTCTTTTTTATTGGTTGTTGGGCTTGAACTCAGAGCTTGGGCACTGTCCCTAAGCTCTTTCACTCAAGGTTAGTGCTCTACCACCTTAAGTCACAGTGCCACTTCCATTTTTCATGGACTTTCCTGCCCAGACTGGTTTCAAAACACAATCCTCCTGAGATCTGAGGATCACGGTTCAAAGCCAGCCCAGGCAGCAAAGTCTGTGAGACTCTTATCTCCAATAAACCACTAGAAAACGGGAAGTGCCGCTGTGGCTCAAGCAGTAGAGCAGTAGAGCGCTCGCCTTGAGCTGAAGAGCTCAGGGAAAGTGCCCAAGCCCAGAGTTCAAACCCTACAACTGACAAAAAAAAAAAAAAAAGCTAACTCGAAGTACCTACCTGTTGACATGAACTGTGCATCATGCCTTCATATGTTTTGAAAGTCACATTGGCTGGATTGACCAATGTTTTCAGTTTTTCAGCAGTCAGACAACCAAACATTAGGGGAACTAAAGGGTCACAATCTCCATGGCACTGGAGAATAGAAATATCTCTATTAGCTCCAGTTATAGGACCCTGCAAAAAAGCAAGACAAAATAGTATTATTGATGCAAATATATAAAAAGCATTATATTATAAGACTGTAGATATGCACCTTATCACTTATATTTGGCCAAATGAAATTCCTTGATCCCTCATTCCTTTACTTAAACTTCTAAAGGATAGATGATTATTTTGCCTTGGTAGCCAATTACATCTTAATTCACCTTCCTATTTTCAGTATCTTAATATGTAAGGTAATTACTACTAACATACATCAGGCAAATGAATGTGTTAATAAATATTATGTGTAATATACCAGCTACTATACAGAGATAAAACTCTAAATTTAAAAATGAATTGGTCATTGCCTCACTATTCACAATAGCCAAGAATGGAAACAACCCAGATGCCCCACAAAAGATGTGTGGAGCTATATACAATGGAATTTTAAACAGCCATTAGAAAGAATAAAATAATGTCGTTTGCAGGGAAACGGATGGAACTAGAACAAATCATGTTAAGTGAAGAAAGTCCAGATCAGAGAACAAGTACCACATGTTCTCTCTGATATGCAGAAAGTTAAATCTAAAATGCACTGGGATATGACAAATTACACAGGATTCTAGATACTCGCATATACCTAGGAGAGAATCACAAAGGTGTAATACCCAAGCACCTCTTCAGATAGATAGATAGATAGATAGATAGATAGATAGATAGATAGATAGATAGATAGATAGATAGATAGATAGATAGATAGATAGATAGATAGACGGATGGATGGATAGATAGATAGATAGATAGATAGATAGATAGATAGATAGATAGATAGATAGATAGATAGATAGATAATATACAATTCAAACTACATAGATATGGAAACAAAGGACTTTAAATTTTTTTGATGATTCTGTATTTTTTACCTTATACACATTGTATTCATGTGCACATCTGTGGGAGGGGAGGACACAGAATCCGAGGAAAAAGGGTGAAAAAGTGGAGCACAATGGACATTGATGAAAATGAACTATACAACTCATGGGTGAAGATGGGAGGGAGAAAGGGAATGGAAGAGAATGAAGAAACAGGTAACCATACAAATGGAAATATACTTATTACCTGATGCATATAAATGTAACCTCCCTGCATGTCACTCTATAATCAGTAAATTTTTTAAAAAGTGAACTGAAAGTGGCACTGTAGCTCTAGTGGTAGAGCACTAGCCTTGAGCACAGGCTCAGGGACAGTGCCCAGGCCCTGAGTTCAAGCCCTACAACCGACAAAAAACAAAAAAACTGAACCGAAAGCCAGGTGCCAGTGGCTCACACCTGTAATCCTAGCTACTGAGCTGAAACCCAAAGGATCACAGTCCAAAGCCAGCCCAGCAGAAAAGTCTGAAAGACTCAACCCTGAATTAGCCAGAAATAAAAAAATCTCAGCTAGGAGCACAGCTTAAGTGGTAGCGCACCAACTACAAGCTGAGCAAGCCTTCCTCTGAGTTCAAACTCCAGTACTGGGATGCTTGCAATCTAGTATTCAGGAAGCTGAAGTGGGAGAATATCATAAGGACAGCCTAGGGCAAAAAAGACTCTGGGGGAAAAACAAAAAAAGGCTTCAAAAAAAAAAGCAGGCTTCAGCACACATGCCTAGCACACGTAAGGGGGAAAAAAGCCGTAGATTCAATCCCCAGTGCTGCAAAAAGGAATTCAAAAATAATGTCCACACCTCCCATGTGTTCTGTATATTGGCTCTATTGTTTGAATATTTAGAAATTATATCTGCCTGTGCACTGGTAGCTCACACCTGTAATCCTAGCTACTGAGGAAGCTGAGATCTGAAGATCACAGTTCAAAGCAGGAAAGGCTATGAGATTCCTAATTCCAATTAACCATCAAAAAGCTGGAAATAGAGGTATGGCTCAAATAGTCGAATGCTAACCTTGAGCACAAAAGTTCAGGGACAAGCCCTAGCAGACAGACAGACACACACACACACACACACACACACACACACACACACATACACACACAGAGAGAGAGAGAAAGAGAGGGAAAGGTAGGGAGAGAGGGAAAAAGGTACAAAGGAAGGAAGGAAGGAAGGAAGGAAGGGAGGGAGGGAGGGAGAGAAATTATATCTGATAGTAAACTTCTGCTACCAAACACTAAATATTTTAAACATTAAAAATACTCTGTTAAAACAGCCCTATTTCATAATACTCTAAAATGTACCAAATCTTCAAATATTATGATTCATAACAATAGACATTTCTTATTGCATTTCATGTAACCCACAGTAAAGACATTATAGTATATAGATATAAAGCCCAGTAATACAACAAAAAAACTTTAGGGAAATTCTCTTAAACTATGATTCATGAAAACCATGAGGTGATGAGTGGTGCATGTTCACCATTTGTAACCAGGGTACTACTGTGGTGTAGGATGTGTACAATGGGAGAGGCTGTGTTCCTGGGGAAAAAGGAACTCTGTACTTTCCACTCAATTTTACTATAAGCATAAAACTGCTTTTTAAAAACAACGGCTTATTAAATAAAAGGATGAACTCCCCAACATTATCTATTATCTCTTAGCTCTGCAATTTTATGTTATGCACATCAACCAAGCTACCTGTGGAAACGAAGTCCGAAGTGGAAGCCAGCAACTCAGTGCAGTGACGCCTGCCAGTTTCTGCTGCATGGTGAGAGCAGTGTATAAAGATAAAGCTCCTCCCTGAAAAGAAAGCAGGGACTGACTGGAACATGCATTCTGTCTGCAGCAGGAAAAATTTCCCTTTCTTAATGATGTTCATAAAGTAACAAAATAGTCCAGCACTGGTGGCTCACACCTATAATCCTAGCTACATAGAAGGTTGAGATCTGAGGCTAGAAGTGTTAAGCCAGCCTGGGCAAAAATGTCTGAGAGACTCCATCTCCAATAAACCAGGAACAAAAAACAAACAAAAAAGCTGCACTTGAGGTGTATCTGCAGCACAAGTGCATCAGCCAGGAGTGAATAAAAAGGCAGAGACTGGAGTGTGAGGAGAGAGTGAGTTCAAACATTACAAGTAAGGTAAGCCATATTCTAAATGTGTAGTTACCATTTTGTCCTCTGAAAAGTCTTAGGCAAAAAAATCTAACCTAGAAGCAAATTTGTATTGTTTTCTAAAACAGAAATTCAAGGTAATGACTGTATAGCAGTCCTATCTACTACTGTTTAGCAGTAGTGTCTGCCCATACCCTGTCTTGGGAACTACATTCTTACTAGCCATCTCCAGGCCCCATAATTCTGTCCATGCCCATAAGTCATGGGGCATGAGAGTCTTTCTCCCAGGACTATGGACTACCAGTCTCTGCGTGGCTGGAATGGTAACATGTAGAAGCTAGAAAGCTCCAGGATGCAAATGCTTCAATGGCCGACCAATGATGGAAAGATAGAAGAAACAGTTGAGCAGAGAGACAGGAAGGTTGAAAGAAGAGTCCTCATGGCTTGCTCAATCCTAGCTACTTACTGAAGCCTTGCTCTATTTTTATCTACAGTTCCCTAGATATAATGCCAAAGACTCCTGACCTACTCCTTCTTCCTAAATGTATTAGGAATCGGTTTCTGTAGGCTATAATTGATGAATTATAAGTAATAAAATCTGTATGTCTCATTTTAATCAAACATCATTAGTCTCTATCCCCATATTGTGTCAAGACATTATCACTACAATCGCCAAATCAAAACCTTCTAACTAAATTTTATCAACAGCATCCCTTTTTATTGAATTTAATTTTTTTATTTTTTTCAGTCACGGGGCTTGAACTCTGGGCCTGGGCACTGTCCCTCAGCTCTTCAGCTCAAGGCAAGTGCTCTGCCACTTGAACCACAGCGCCTCTTCCAGTTTTCTTGTGGTTTATTGGATCAGAGTCTAATGGATTTTCCTGCCAGGGCTAGCTTTGAGCCGTGATCCTCAGATCTCAGCCTCCTGAGTAGCTAGGATTACAGGCATGAGCCACCAATGCCCAGCAAATTTTATTCTTAAATGATTCTAGAACTTTGAAATGTCCCCTAAGTTCTTGATTGAGGAGACTTATAGATTAGAAGCTACTGTATTGGGGAATGAGTTACATGAGCACAAGTACTGATAGAATCTCAGTCTAAAGAAACTGGCTGTGCATTATTTACTATAGCTAAGATATGGAACCAACCCAGAAGCCCCTCAGTAGAGGAATGGAAAATGTAGTACATATACACAATGGAATTCTATGCCTCCATCAGAAAGAATGACATTGCCCCATTTGTTAGGAAATGGAAAGGCTTGGAAAAAATTATATTAAGTGAAGTAAGCCAGGCCCAAAGAAACATAGGTCCCATGGTTTCCCTTATTTGCAATATATAGTATATGTCTGAGTCAAGCAGAAAAGGTCAGATAAGGTGATGTTAAGGAAATGAACCCTAAAATATGTATTCAAATGTATTTTTTCTTTCATGCGATTGTTTCTAACACATTTATAAGATTATTTCTTTGTTGCTTTGTATGTCCATCCCCCACAGTATAACCCCTGCTTTCACTGCATTTGATGTCAGTATAATTTGTGGAGGGGAAGAGGAAAAACAAATCATTTAAATAGGGATACAGGTGGATCCATTGCAACAATGAGAAGTGCAAGTCATTATGTCGAAATCGAACTTTACAACTTTGGTGTGGTGGATTGGGGGGGGATGGGAAGGGATGGAAGGGGAAACAAAGGAGAAGGCTACAATGCTTGATAAGAAATGTACTCATTATCTTGCCCATGTAATTGTAACCCCTCTGTACAATATTTTCACAATAATAAATAACTAAATAAATAAAAAAGAAACTGGCTGTGGAACTATGTATATTGCAGCATTATTTACCATAGCTAAGATATGGAACCAACCCAGATGCCCCTCAGTAGATGAATGGATCAAGAAAATGTTATATAATGGAATTCTATGCCTCCATCCATCAGAAAGAATGGCACTGCCCCATTTGTTAGGAAATGGAAAGACTTGGAAAACATTATATTAAGTGAAGTAAGCCAGGCACAAAGAAACAGGTCCCATGGTTTCCCTTATTTGCAATAACCAATATATGTCTGAGGCAAGCAGATAAGGTCAAAAGCTACATGCACACGACCAGATAAGATGATGTTAAGCGAAATGAACCCCAAGATAGGGACACAAGTGGTTTTTTCTTGCTTGCTATTGTTTCTAAAGTATTTCTAATGTACCATGTGATTTTTTTTGTTTCTTTGTATGTTCCTCCCACACAGTATAACCCGTTTTCACTGTATTTGATCTCTAATTTGGGGAGGGGAAGGGAAAAAACAAAATGCTTAAATAGGGATACAGGTTGACCCATTGTAACAATAAGATGTACAAGACACTATGTCGAAAAACGAATTTTACAATTTGGCGGGGGGGGGGGGGTAGTTGTAGTTGTGGAGGTGGGAGGGAAGGTATGGTAGGGAAAAACAAAGGAGGAGGCAACAATGCTTGATAGGAAATATACTCATTACCTTGCTCATGTAACTGTAACCCCTCTGTACAGTATTTTTACAATAAAAAAGTATTAAATTTTAAAAAAAGAAATTGGCTATGGAGAAAGTACAGAAGGTTGGAGAAGAAATACAAAGAGGAAGACACCAAAGTAAACATTACATACTTTTATCCATACCTATCTTATAGGCCAAAGAAGGAAAAAAGTTCTCCTTTTCCCTTTCTTATGGTTGCCACTAGTAGCTTTCTCTAAGAACAAGGGCATATGTTATTAACTTAGAAACCTAACTACAATGTATTGTGCTTATTTTTTAAAAGTACATTCCAGGCTCCAATCTATTATTTAATGAATAGATTTTGCAGGCATTCTAAAAGGTAATGAACACTGAGACCAGGAAACTAGAAAAGCCAAAAAAAAAAAAAAAAAAGTATACTAAGCAGAAATTAATTAGTTCCACTCTAATCAAATTTTATTCCATACTACTACAAGATTCTACAGCTTCTTAAAGAAAAACTCTTCTCTAGAAAAAAGAAACCATAGAAACCATACATTTCTATATAAATAAATATACTGAAAGTACTGACATATCTTACCTGAGAAAATCCTCCTAAAATAATTCTGTTAGAAGGAATGCCATTCTTTACCTCTTGATCTATCAAAGCTTTTACTTAAAAAAAAAAAAAAGAAAGAAAGTTACTACAAATACTTTAAAAATTAAGTATATTTATACAATTTAAAATAGGAAAAAAAAATAAGAACAAAGTACATTCAAGATAGAAATGGGAGTATGAGCCTCTGTTCAGTAATTCGCTTTGGAGAGGAAAGAAATAAGAAGTATTTCATAGGCCAACTCTATTGTGAGGACAGAACTTTTCATTCTGGAATTCACTAGGCTTGCCTATCTAGAAGGGCCTGGCCTCTTCCTGTCTTCCACAGAGAAGACATTCCATCTTCCCTTACTTGAGGTCATACTTTTACCATCTTTTATGCTTAGGCAAAATCTTAGCTTTAAGATCCTAGCTGGCTGCCGGTGGCTTGTGCCTGTAATCCCATCTACTCAGTTTGAAGCCAGCCTAGGCAGACAAGTGTGTGAGACTATTATCTCCAAGTAACCATCAAAAAGTTGGAAGTGGAGGACTGGGAAGGTGGCTCAGTGGTAGAGTGCTTGCCTTGCATGCATGAGGCCCTGGGTTCCATTCCTCAGCACTAGATAAGCAAAAAAAGCCCGAAGTGGTGCTGTGGCTCAAATGGTAGAGCACTAGGCTTGAGCTGAAGAGCTGAGGGATAGCACCCAGGCCCAGAGGTCAGGCCCTTTGACTGGCAAAAACAAAACAAAACAAAACTTAGAAGTGGAGGCATGGCTCAAGTGTTAGAATGCCAACCATCTAAGCAAGGCAAGAACGTGAGGCCCTGAGTTGAAGCCCCAGTGTATATGTGGGCGGAGGGGGGAAAGGGGAGGAGAGGAGAGCTTTGATTTATGTTTTGGTGAGTCCAAAAGTCAATCTTCATGGTTTGACATTCCCAATCATCCAATGCCTCTTGAATGTATTTTCTTCAATCTCAAAGAACTCTAAAATTGTTTTCTTTCTTTTTGTGTCAGGCCTGGGGCTTGAATTCAGGGCCTGGCAGTGTTCCTGAGCTTTTGTGCTTAAGGCTATCACTTGAGCCATAGCTCCACTTACAACTTTTTGGTGGTTAACTGCTAGGTTGGCTTTGAACCAAGATCCCCTGAATAGCTGGGATTATAGTATGAGCCACGACACCTGGTTTTCTAAATTCTTTTTTGTTGTTATTAGTCATGGGGCTTGAACTTGGCCTGAACACTGTCCCTCAGCTCTTCAGTTCAAGGCTAGCTCTACCACTTGAGCCACTGCATCACTTCTGGTTTTCTGAGTAGTTTTTTGGAGGTCAGAATCTCATGGACTTTCCTGCCCAGGCTGTCTTTGAACCGAGATCCTCAGATCTCAGCTTCCTGGGCAGCTAGGATTACAGGCGTGAGCCACTGGCGCCCGGCTGGCTTTCTAAATTCTTAATGATAATAAAAAGGACTTTTACTGAGTTTTGGTTTTTAATGTATTTCAGAAAATTTTCAAACAAATTCAAAAGTAAAAAAGAGCAGTGTGATAATTCTCCACCTACACGGCATGTGGGTCAGTTCCCAGCTGGGTTCTTTCACCAGTGCTGCCCACCCTCAGGAATCACCACCCAGAACATTTCCAATTCCAGTCATCAGTGTTCTAGTTGTAAACATCTGCATACATTTAAAAAGAAGACAAGGAAGCTTCTCTGTATTTTTTAAAACTACATCATCCCACAGAAAGTTAATGTTCTGTTTTTACACACCAAATAAGCCAACTTATTATTACAAAGGAGAATGGAATACTAACCAGAAAACAGGCTCTGGATCTGGAGATTCTTAAAGTATAGCCTATACTATGTAAATCAAAGCAAGGTTCTTACGTATTCGACAGAGCTGAAACTTGATAACTATTTGTCTCTTATCTACTTTACTTCCACTGGTCACAGATATGTGTATGTGGTAAGAAAACAACAGAATGAGAATGGAAAAACAGTAAAGCATTTGTGAAGTTCCTGGCTTCCATCACCACCACCACCACCACCAAAAAAAAACAGCAACAACAAAACCCAAATTTACAGGTTGGGAAGGTAGCTTAGTGGTAGCATGCTTGTCTTGTATGCATGAGGCCCTGAGTTCAATTTCTCAGCACCATACAAGCAGAAAAAGCCGGAAGTAGGGCTGAGGCTCAAGTGGTAGAGTGCTAGTGTTCAGCTGAAAAGCTGAGGGGACAGTGCCCAAGCCCAGATTTCAGGCCCCACAACTGACAAAAAAAAAAAAAAAATACCCACATTTACAAAAGAAAGAAACAACACTACCTCTTGAATTTACATAACTGTGTCATATATAATCAGCGTCAATTTCACTACTGAGTTTCTTAAGAATAGTTTGAATGACTGTCTTTATAAAAAATTTTCTGTACTTACCACTTTCTGATGCCTGTTTAATTCCATACTCATCTTCCTGGGATTCTGGTGAAAGCCCAATAATATCAAACCTAGAAAATAAGGCCAAATCTTAAAAGACCAATTCAATTTTAAGAAAATCTATCCTTGGTGAGTATCTTTTACTAAACAAGTGTCAAAGGTACCAAAGGCTCTCTCCAGAGCCAATGGCAGGAATCTTAGACAGCACTGAGGAAAAATCACAACCTGTAAGCAGCACAGAAGAATGAGAACTTAGTCCTGCTTCCCGATCATGAAGTGCAAAAGAAATATGAGAATTTCTTGAGGGAAGAAAGAGAAGTGATTGCCTTGGAAACTATCTAGCTCTCAGGAAGAATAAGAAGTGGGAAAAATGAAGAGGTTCTAATTTAACTGATGTACCACATGTGATCATTCAAATGTCTAATTACTGGGCTGGGAAGTTGGCTCAATGGTAGAGCGCTTGCCTTGCACGCCTGAGGCCCTGGGTTCGATTCCTCAGCACCACATAAGCAAAAAGAAAAAAGCCAGAAGTGGTGCTGTGGCTCAAGTGGTAGAGCGCTAGCCTTGAGCTGAAGAGCTGAGGGACAGCACCCAGGCCCAGAGTTCAGGCCCCACGACCAGACCCCCCCCAAAAAAAACAAAAACAAAAAAAAATCAAATGTCTTACTGCCTTATTAAGCAGTAAGAGATGTTTCGCTCCAATATTTCTATTCCCTCAATTTCTCATTCCCCTACCTGTTAAGTTTAAATTTACCCACAATCTAAAGCATGAAAACTTAAGTAAGAGGATAAACTTAAAGTTATTTATGTAATTTTGCAATATAAAACTGGCTAAATAAACTGAATATACACAAGGGTACTTCTGATAAAAGACTAAAAAGTTCTTAATGAATAAACTCTTACTTACCATGAAGGCATAGCCATATTCATATTTAATGTAACAGGCATAATTGGCCTACATGAGAATATAAAAACAGACAAGTCAGATTAAAGCCAAACCTGATAAATTCTGTCAATCAATAGTTGGTAATTATTTTAGACTCATACAAAATTTCATGCTGTAGTATTTACTAACATGAACTGTTTTGTATTTTTACACCTAAATAAGCTGCTCTTTAGGCCCCCAACTATTTTCTAAAGAGAGAGAAACAACTGCAAAGAACTAAGCTAGCTAAGGGGGAAAAATTCTTTCTCAAGTCTTTATTTTACATTTGTAACTTTTCAGGACATGAGAAGGCAAAACCAGAAATCAAGACAGTTGGAAATAAATATAAGAACAATTTACTGTTCAAACAATGTAGCATTAATTTCCATATGCTCAGATTACGCTTTGCTTATTGTCTATTTCTTAGCTTTGTACCTGCTAAATAAGTTAAAGCTATGCCTAAGTGTCCCTTACATCTGAGGCAAAGCTGGCATGAAAAATAAGGGTGGGCAATCAGAAATTATCCAGGCAAAAAGAAAAACATTCTAAAATCTAGATACTCCGTGTTTCCTAAAATAAATCTATATTAGAAGTTACAAAACCTAAGTTGGACAAAAAGATATTAATATTCAACTGCTTTTCTAGAAAAGCAAGTCTCTAACAACTGTTCTGAATTACAAACCTAAAGATGAGAAATACTCACGCATGTGGGCAGATGTATTTGATATGTGAACTTCTGATACCAGCAAAGGCTTCTGCCCATCCATGCCTGGTGGAAAATATTATTTGGAAGCACTATTATATCCGATACTGTTTAAAATGACAACAAATAACAGTAACAACAGTATTTAAAATTTGTGATGTTAGCTCTTAATACTATCTCAAAAGTGTGGACTATCAGTATTATTAAACCGTATCATGGACCTAGAAACATCCCAACAGATTTTGCAGACAGTCTCATGCCTCTGGACAGGATGTGTGTGCTTCTTCCTATTTTTCACTGTACTTCAGTTTTAAAAATATATTTGTGTATTTATATCCTTTTATAACTTTATAAACAAGTTATAATAGAGGCAAAACAGAGAAGATAATTCAAATTTTGTTTGAAAAAAGGCCTCAAAAGAATAAACGAGTTTTATTCTATTTTTGCATTATTAAAAACTTGAGTTAATATTCTTCCCTTGTGCATTTATGCAAAAATCTGTGTCGGCTCAAAATAAAACACAGGAAAACTGGGAAAAAATACTTGGGCAAGAAATAAAGTCCTTTGACATATTTTTGATATTATTTCTGACTTTTTTCCATGATTACCACTTGAGAAATATGATCAGAGATGTCAGTGACAGATCACCAGCCTAAATGCAAACAAAGCCCTGGGTTCATTTCTCCAGCTCCACTCAAAGAACAACAAATGTGATGGAAATGAGACATTCTCTACAGTTTCCTGCTTGTTTACATTTTATATTACACTTGATTTTTTATATGTTATTTCTAAAGGATAAAGTAGAAGTAATTTAAGCCTTTTGTAAAATTATCTGGACATGAATGTTAAAAACTTCTGTTGGGGCTAGGAAGGTGGCTCAGTGGTAGAGTGCTTGCCTTGCATGCATGAGGCCCTGGGTTCAATTCCTCAGCACCACATAAGCAGAAAAAAAAAGCCGGAAGCGGTGCTGTGGCTCAAGTGGTAGAGCACCTGCCTTGAGCTGAAGAGCTGAGGGACAGTGCCCAGGCCCAGAGTTCAGACCCCACGACCGGACCCCAAAAAAAAAAAACAAAAAAAAACTTTTGTTAACTATTTTTCTACTTTAATCACTTTAAATCCATACAATCCCTAAAGTGTTAAAAATATATTTTAAAAAAGAAAACATTTAAAACATCAAAGTATTAATAGTAACATAAAACCAACTATATGGGCTGGGAAAGTGGCTCAGTGGTAGAGTGCTTGACTTGCATACATGAAGCCCTGGGTTTGATTCCTCAGCACCACATAATCAGAAAAAGCTGGAAGTGGCACTGTGGCTCAAGTGGTAGAGTGCTAGCCTTGAGCTGAAGAGCAGAGGGACAGTGCCCTGGCCCAGAGTTCAGGCCCCTTGGCCGGCAAAAACAAAAACAAAAACAAACAACTATACCAACTATGAACTAGACTATTCTAGGAGCTCTGTGTTTGTTCATGTGTATATGTGTGAGTTTTATGTACATATGTGAGATACAGACCATATGTAATGTACATTATACATACATATATCTTTGTAACTCTTACATATTTTACTTTGAAAACTATAAAACATTTTGGAAGAATTGAAAAGCTGCATAAATAAAAGATGTTTCGTGTTCACGGCCTAGAAGACAACATTTGTAAGATAGCAGGACTCCCTTACTTGATCATCAGTGAACATAATCTTTATGAGAACCCAGGTGAGTGTGCAGAAACTCACAAAGTCCTGGGAATTCAAGACTCAGAATAACTAAAACAATCTTTCAAATAACAAAGTTGTAAGGAGTGAAAACAGGAAGCAATAGAGAGGGTTATTCTGAGCAAAACATAATACATACACATCTTAAATACCGTAATGAAATCCCTTGGTATAATGGAAAGACACTAAGGGTACTAGAGGGAGAAGGGAGGTTTGACAGAAAGGGTGAATGAAGATGAATATGGTCAATGTATAAAAACAGAATATTAAATTGTTTTTAAAAAGAGAGTAGGATGAGGGAAAAATGATAAGAGGTTAAGCAGGGTGTGTGTGAAAATGTTACAATGAAACCTCCCTTGTACAACTAATATGTGCTAAAACAAAAAAACTGTAAAATTTTTATAAGGTTAAGCAGGGTGTGTGTGAAAATGTTACAATGAAACCTCCCTTGTACAACTAATATGTGCTAAAACAAAAAAATTGTCAAATTTTTATAAGAGGTTAAGCAGGGTGTGTGTGAAAATGTTACAATGAAACATCCCTTGTACAACTAATATGTGCTAAAACAAAAAAATTGTCAAAATTTTAAAGAACAAAGTTGGAAGACTAACATTTCCCAACTTTAACATTACTACAATATAAGAAAGATGACAGTAGTAGCCCAAGAAGTATTGATGTATATCAACTGAGAACCCATGTCAACTTAAAAATACCAGAACAAATCCACGGAGAAGGAACAGTCATTTCAACAAATGTAATGGACAGGTGAGCATGTACATATACAGAATGATACTTGACTGCTACTTCACACTGTATATAAAATTAGCACAAAATAGGCCGAAGACTTAAATATAGTAAATGAAACTTTTACTACTAGAATAAAACATGCATACATCTTAGTGACCTTGTCAGTGATTTTTGAGATACAATGGAACAACCAACAAAGAAAAACTACATAAACTGGAAATCATCAAATTTTAAAACTGCTGTGTTTCAAAGGACAATGAATAAAGTGAAAAGACAAGCAATTAGAAGAAATATTTGCAAACCTAAGTCTAATAATTGTCTAGTATCTATAATATATACTGAATAATATTACACACACACATAGACACACACACACCACAATCCCCTCCCCATTTACAAATGGGCAAAGGACCTGAAGATAATTCTTCAAAGAAGACAAGACAAATTGTCAAAAGCATAGGAAAAATACCTAACATTATATTCGTCATTAAAGAAATACAGTGAGAGCAGTGGAGCACCTCTGTATTCCTAGTCCTCAAGAGGCTAAGGTTGGAAGATCTCCAGTTTTAGGCTGGCCTGGTATAGACTTACAGTGAAACTCTGCCTCAAAAACAATGCAAATTCTATTTTATACCAGGAAAGCTATAAAATTGTCTAAAAACAAACAAGAAAAACATACAAACAAGAAAAACATAAAGAGGGCCAGGCATTAGTGGCTCATGCCTGTAATCATAGCTATCCAGAAGGCTGAGATCTGAGGATCTTGGTTTGAAGCCAATCTAGGCAGGAATCTGTGAGACTCTTATCTCCAATTAACCACTCAAAAGCTGAAAGTGGAACTATAGCTCATGTGGAAGATTGTTAGCCTTGAGCAGAAAGGCTCAAGGACCTCTCCCAGGCCCTGAATTCAAAACCCAGGACCAAGGGGAGCAGGGTGGGAAAAGGGAGGACTTAAAGAATTACAAGAGCCTGGTAAAGCTGTAGAGAAATCAGAACAAATATATATTTCTGGTGAAAATATAAAATGGTCAGGCATTGTGGACAACAATTGGGTAGTTTCTCAATAAAGTAAGTGAAATTACTAAAGGACCCCAAAACTTCAATTCTAGACAGATACCCAAGAAAACTGAAAACATACAGATAAAATGCACATAAATGCTCATAACAGTATTATTCAGAACCACTAAAAGATGAAAATACTGTCAAAGGTCCATCAGTGGACAGATGGATACATGGCTAATATACTTATGACAGGGTATTACTCCACTATAATAAACATTTTAAATTATGACATGCTGCCAAAGTGGATAAGTCTGAAAACTATTTTTTTACTCCATCTCAAAACAAACCAACAAAACTGACTGCAAGATACATCATCATACCCACCATGATGGTTATAATAATAATAAAAAAAAAGATAATAGTGTTAAAGAGGATGGAGAGAAACAGAACCCTTATACACTGCTGAAGAAATATAAATGGTGCAGCCACTTTTGAAAACCATCTGGCAAGTCGTCCAAACATTAAACATGAAGTTACCATATGATCCAGTTCAACTCCTAGGTCTATCCAACAGTACTGGAAACATGATGCCCACCCCCAAAACACATAAGAGTAATGCTCTTAGCAGCATTATTCTTCTCCCAAGTGGAAATAATCCAAATGCCCACTAAATTTTGAGGGAGACAGAGCATACACAAAGATACCTACAACTGCAAGCAAAGGATGAACTAATAAACAAAATATGGCATATCTATACAATGGAGTATGATTAAACAATGAAAAAGAATAAAGTACTTATTTGTACTGATAAATGGATCCTTGTTGATTTTTCCTAATTTAAGATACTGCATGCTAGTTATGTTCAGTGTCCTTGTGAATGAGGAACACAAGCTGGAATTCTGCAAGGTGATAGATCACATTTGCAGGTTCATCTCAAATGTTGACATAATCATGTATGTGTGTTTGTGTGTGGGCGGAGAAAAGAAGGGAAGAAAAATGAGAAATGAGATGGAGACAGAGCAGAAACCTCCACCTTCATGCAATGGGCTGAATGTACAATGGAACATATTCAGTAAAGAATTAATGACCTGGAAAGCTCTAGGTTAGTGATGTCTCATTTTACTGTATACACATATGACAGAGTGTGGTGATGTAAGCCTTTGACCCCAGAATAGGGAGATTGAAACAGATAGATTTCAAAAACAAGTCTTGCTTAAAGTTACACAGAAAGGTACTCTCAAAAAAAATATACCAAAAAAAAAATACACACCCTAGCCGGGAACTGGTGGCTCACTCCTGTAATCCTAGCTACTCAGGAGGCTGAGATTTGAGGATAGCAGTTCAAAGCCCATGAGACTCTTATCTCCAATTAACCACCAGAAAACTGGAAGTGGTGCTGTGCCTCAAGTGGTCCAGTGCTCGCCTTGATCTGAGGAGCTCAGAGACAGCACCCAGGCCCAGAGTTCAAGCCCCACAACAGACAACAACAACACACATACCTATTTTTAAAAACTTGGGTGATTTTGGGTGGTGCAATGTGTGTAAAAAAAATTATTTTCTAGCAGGTGTTCAAAACTATAGTTCTAGCTATTTAGGAGACCAGTTTGAGGCCAGCCTAAGCCAAAACATTTGTGCATGTACCTGTTATTCCAGCTAGGGGGGAAGAATAAAAGGGTGGGTGCAGTGGTGCATGTACAACAGGGAAACACAAATAGGAGGACCTAGTCAAGGCTAGTCTGGGCATAAAGAGAGACAGGATCTAAAAAATAACCAATACAAAGAGGGCTGCTGAAGTGGCTCAAGTGATACAGCATCTGCCTAGCAAGTGCAAGGCCCTGAGTTCAAATACATGTGTGTGTTTCAAAGTATAAATCTTATAGAATAACGAGTAAAAGGAGTTGGATATGCCAACAATTTGCAATTCCATATACATGAAGGTCAAAACCAGACAAAATTTATCTGTAGTAGCAAAGAATAATGATTCCTACTAGAGATGAGATGATACTAGCTAAAAAGGGAATGATGGAACATTTGGGAGGCTTTATCTACATCTGGTTGATGATTACATGGGTGTATGCATGTAAAGATTTATCCAGCTAGACAATTCAAGACTTGAATATTTGACTATATTATACACCAACACAATTTTTTTTTTTTGGGTCCGGTCGTGGGGCCTGAACTCTGGGCCTGGGCGCTGTCCCTCAGCTCTTCAGCTCAAGGCCAGCGCTCTACCACTTGAGCTACAGCACCACTTCCGGCTTTTTTCTTATGTGGTGCTGAGGAATCGAACCCAGGGCCTCGAGCATGCAAGGCAAGTGCTCTACCACTGAGCCACCTTCCCAGCCCCCCAACACAATTTTTTTTTAAAAAAGCTTAAACAAAATCACAACCAAGTCAATCAGAATGCTAAGCTGAACCAATTTAAATTAAGAACTATATAACAGCTGCAGACCAGCTGATAGATTCTCTTCTACCTGCCACATTCAATCACAAAGTGGTGAAGTATTCGGCTAATGGTCACTGGAGTTGGTTAAGTACAGTCTTTCTGGGCTCCCAGCTATTCATTGCTCATAGATTCTACTACTGGCATTAGGATAAGCAGTCTGAAAAATTAAGCTGAGGGAAATAGATAGTTGTCATGAGATTAGTCTGTAAAGATTTGGGAATTCATTTTAAGCCAAGACCACAGATACTGGGGGTTGGGATATGGCTTCAATAGTAGTGTGTGGGAGGCCCTAGATTCCTTCCCCAGCACCACAAAAACCATACAAAACCCCTCAGAGTCTACAGATAAGAATCATGTTCTTCCATCTGCTAAGAGAAATGTAAAGGTACTAACTGTATTAACTGACTCAAGTCAATTAATAGATCTATGCTAAACAACCCCTTTAATAAACCTTTTATTGCCTTTCATTTTACACTTAAATTTATTACTGCTTTTTATGTGACTGTGACCTATTATACAATGTAGTTATATTTTGGCATTAATAATTAGCAAGTTTTCTAATATTTTCAATAAAATTAAGGGTAATATTTCACAGTATGAGTATAGTTAGCATTGCAAGTAATCTACTTACATTGTGTACAATAAATAACATTATACAATATTCATAAATAGTTAACTTACTTCCACTCCCAAATAAAAATGGACCTATTTGTAACTCCCAGAAATGATCAAGCAGTCCAGTTATTCCTTGCTTCCAAGTACAAAGTGTAATAGGTATTACAATCTGCTTTTGATGAAATTAGTCACTCTTTACCTGGGCCTGTAAATGTCCAAAGACTAAGAAACAGAATTACAACTGAGCTTCTCTACCTTACCTTTTTATCCGCTTCCTTTGCTCTGAGATACTGTCACTTCACTAAGGACACTATTGGCCACTTCTAAAGGCGTGAACAGGATTGATGGATAAACATCTTGTGACAAGAGTTAAAACTACCACCAAAAACACATCTTTCTACTATGACCAGGCTCTCACTACCAATCCTGAGATGACCACCCAGATCATATCTTTGACCACAGGACCACACTTGTAATTGGACTATCTAGAAAATGATGCATTCTTCTGGCACCCTGCCCAATCTTCCTCTGTTTAAACTTAAATCTCATGGTACCCTGGAAGATGCCTCTTCCTGAACAGTGCCCATACTGCAAAATAAACCCTTTTTTTGGTTGGTCATGGGGCATTCAGGACCTGCATGCTGTTGGGATTTCTTTTGCTTAAGGCTAGTGCTCTACCATTTTGAGCCACAGCTCCACTTCCAGTTTTCTGGTAGTTAATTGGAGATAAAAGTCTCAAGGACATTCAGGTTCAAACTGTAATCCTCAGATCTAGCCTCCTGAGTGTCTAGGATTACAGGCATGAACACTAGCTAGCACTTGGCCAAAATAAACCTTTTTGTGCCCTTCACCACAACTCTTGCTCTTATTTTGCATTTTGGAGCAAATGACCAGACCTAATGGGTAGAATCCCTGGAGTTAGGTCTTTAGCCTAGAACTCCTGTTACCAGATCTTTTCAACAATGTGATCTACAAAGCACTGCTGGGTACAGTGGCTCACATCTGTAATGTCAGAGCTCAGGAAGCTAAGGCAGGGAGATTATGAGTTCAAGGCCAAACAAGGCTATATACCTTATATACCCATCTCACAAAATTAATTAATTAAGTGCAACACCTATTTGTTATTCCTATAAAAGATAACAATATAATCAATTATAAAAGGTCAATTCCCTGGCCACTGCCAATGCTGATTTTATGTATGCCATTTTAGCTTCTATCCTCTTCAATTTCTAAGAGTATCACTAGTGTATTTTCCATTTCAGGATTTGTGCTAATGACCCCAGGGGATAACTAAACAAGCCCTAAACATCATGGTATTATTTCAGCTAATTATAGCTTTGGGATTGCACAGCTACTTAAAGAAAAAAACAATTTGTCCACCTATTTATTCGACTCTGAGCGGAACATGGTTTCAATTACATTCCTTAACATGGTTAGCTAAGTGGATGACAATCTTATTTCCTTCTGTTTTACACTGTAAAAACATTTTATGTAGTTGAGAAGTAATGACTTAAATCTATGGTGACTATATGAAACAGAACAAGATATATATATATATATATTTTTTTGGGGGGGGGGGTCCAGTCGTGGGGCCTGAACTCTGGGCCTGGGCACTGTCCCTCAGCTCTTCAGCTCAAGGCTACGCTCTACCACTTGAGCCACAGCGCCACTTCCGGCTTTTTTCTTTTTGCTTATGTGGTGCTGAGGAATCGAACCCAGGGCCTCAGGCATGCAAGGCAAGCACTCTACCACTGAGCCACCTTCCCAGCCCAGAACAAGATATATTTTAAATTTAATGTTAATTTCAGAAATGTTCTAGCTTTCTGCTAGCAAATCAGGTAAGTCTCTCCTCAGATCTCAACCTCCTAAGTAGCTACAATTATACATATGAGCCACTCCTAGCAAAACTCAAAAACTCTTCCCTCTTTTCCAAAGGATCATTAATATGTACAGAGATCCAAACTGATAAAGATACATGTCTGTACATATGTGGATATATGCTTTGTTCTGTCTTCTAAAGGCTCAGAAGAAACAACTGAAAGGGCTGGGAACGTGGCTCAGTGGTAGAGCGCATGCCTTGTATGCCAGAGGCCCTGGGTTCGATTCCTCAGCACCACATAAGCAAAAAGAAAAAAGCCGGAAGTGGCGCTGTGGCTCAAGTGGTAGAGCGCTAGCCTTGAGCTGAAGAGCTGAGGGACAGCGCCCAGGCCCAGAGTTCAGGCCCCATGACCGGACCCAAAAAAAAAAAAAAGAAGAAACAACTGAAATAAGCACATACAACACCCAACTCTGGTTCCTATAGACTGTTCTATACCTGAAAGAACCAAGCCTGGTGGTGGTTTGGGGGAAAAGGACTGAGGAGGCTGAGTCCAGGACTAAAATCCTAGAAAATATTATTTCTTTTATTTTTGCCAGTTCTGAGGCTTGAACTCAGGGCCTTGGCACTGTCTCTGAGCTCCTTTTGCTCAAGGCTAGCACTCTACCACTTGAGCCACAGCACCACCTCCAGCTTTTTCTGTTTATGTGGCACTGAGAAATTGAACCCAGGGCTTCATGCATGCTAGGCAAGCACTCTACCACTAAGCCACATTACCAGTCCCCTGGAAAAGATCTTAATTGCACCAGAAAGTAAAGACATGCTCAAATAATGGGGGAGGGGAGTTGTATGTCCAAAGAAAACAGCCTGGGGCTGGGAAGGTAGCTCAGTGGTAGAGCACTTGCCTTGCATGCCTGAGGCCCTGGGTTCGATTCCTCAGCACCACATAAGCAAAAAGAAAAAGCCGGAAGTGGCGCTGTGGCTCAAGTGGTAGAGCACTAGCCTTGAGCTGAAGAGCTGAGGGACAGCGCCCAGGCCCAGAGTTCAGGCCCCACAACCGGACCCAAAAAAAAAAAAGAAAGAAAGAAAACAGCCTGAATATGTTCCCACTGGCCAAGTGTAAGACAATTTGAGCCTCAAAATAAATGATAGGTTTAAGCAACAGATTATAATCCTCAGAGTAAAACAAGAATCTGAAAGCTTGTACTGATTTAAAACCTTCAAATGAATATATACATACATAAGAGAAATAGACTCAATCCCACTGTAGACTCCAAAAAAATAGTCAAGAATAATTTGTTGTTGTTGTTGTTGTTGTTGTTGTCAGTCGTGGGGCCTGAACTCTGGGCCTAGGTGCTGTCCCTCAGCTCTTCAGCTCAAGGCTAGCACTCTAACACTTGAGCCACAGCGCCACTTCCAGCTTTTTCTTTTTGCTTATGTGGTGCTGAGGAATCAAACCCAGGGCCTCATGCATGCAAGGCAAGCGAGCTGAAGAGCTGAGGGACAGCGCCCAGGCCCAGAGTTCAGGCCCCACGACTAACAACAATAACAAAAAGAATTAAAATTTTTTAAATTTTTTTTCATTTAAAAAATTTTTTATTATCTTTAAGTAGTTATACAAAGAAGTTCCCATTCTACAAAACAGTATATGAGTACAGTGTCTGATAACATTGTCACTCATTGCTTCTAACCCACCCCTTCTCTCACTTTTTTTTTGAGATTATGTGACTACATAAATTTCACATATTTCACAGTATTGTGGAACAGTAAGTCACAAACACATTTTAACCTTCACAAGGCAAATTGTCATTATCATGATCTACAACATTTGTGAATTCTATGAGCTTTGAAAATAATTTCTTCCACATTTTTTCTGTTTATGCCAGTATTGGACCTTGAACTGAGGACCTCAAGCTCTGGTTCAGCTTTTTTGTTCATGGTTGATGTTCAACTACTTGAGCCATACCCCTAGACCAGCTTTTGCTGGTTAATTGGAGATAGGAGTCTCTTGGACTTTTCTACCCTGGCTGGCTTCAAATAATGATCTCAGCCTCCTGAATAGCTAGGATTATAGGTGTGAGTCAGTACTTACACCTGGCTCAAAGGTCATAATTTCATCTTTCTACATTTAAATATGGTAAGATATTGGGCAACTATCACAACCATTAGTGTATGCTAAATCCATGGGTGAAAATATGGTGAGAAAATAATTATCTTCATTAATATCAAGGTATCTTCCTACAAATTATTTGTAAACACCTATTAATAAAGTACACCTCTGTGGCTGTTTGTGATGGCAATTCTAGAGACAATTACATCCAGAGGGCTCTGACATAATGAATGGATTAATCACATGATGGAGTCATACTACAGAGGTGTCACTACAAGTGGTAAAAGGTAGGACGTAGGACCTTCTTAGAGAAAGGGGGTCACCAGGGGTGCATCCTTAAGGAGCAGATCCTTCTCCAGTCCCTTTCTAGATTCCCATTCTCTGCTTCCTATCTACAAAAAGTGAAGATCAGCCTCCCACCACCATAGTGTTCTATCCAAACACATGAGGAAAGGCAACCATGAACTGACCATGAGTTCAAATAAATCTTCCCTCCTTTACCTTGTTCTCTCAGGTAATTAAGTCACAGTTACAATAATACAACTATCTTAACAAAAAGAGAAAACATGTAAAGTGACCTATAATGGAACAAAAATCAGCTGGAAGCCAATGGCTCACGCCTGTAATCCTAGCTACTCAGGAGGCTAAGATCTGAGGATCGAGGTTCAAAGCCAGTCCGGGCAGGAAAGGCCATGAAACTCTTATCTCCGATAAACCACCAGAAAAACGGAAGTGGTCTGTGACTCAAATGGTAGGGTTCTAGCCTGGAGCTGAAGAGCTGAGGGACAGTGCTCAAGCCCAGAATTCAAGCCCCATGACCAACAAAAACAAAAAAAAATAACAAACACCACACTCTGCGTGATATGATACACTGAGGTAAGCATAACAACATTCATGTGTTGTTCCTACTAGAAAGGGATAAATCACAAGATAAAATCCAAACTAAGGGCCATTCTATAAGTGACTACCCTTGTATGCTTGAAAAAAACCTCAGCTGTTATGAAAGACAACTTCCAAAGTGAAGGAGAGTAAGAAAATATGATAACTGAATGTAATACCTGATGACAGATTAGATTCAGGGTAGATAAAGAACATTATAAGCCGGGTGCCAGTGGCTCATTCCTCAGGAGGCTGAGATCTGAGGATCCCAGTTCCCAGCCAGCTCGGGCAGGAAAAATCTGTGAGACTGATCTCCAATAAACCACTCAGAAAACCAAAAGTGGCACTGTGGCTCAAGTAGTAGAGAGCTAGCTTGAGCTGAAGAGCTGAGGGATAGCACCAAGGCCCAGAGTTCAAGCCCCAAGACCAACAAAAAGAAAAAAAAGGGGGGGGGAGGAGTGCAGTTGTAAAGGTGGGAGGAAAGGGATGATAGGGGAAAAACAAAGAAGGAGGTAACAATGCTTGATAAGAAATGTACTCATTACCTTGCTCATGTAACTGTAATCCCTCTGTACAGTATTTTCACAATTAAAAAAAGTATTTAAAAAAAAGAACACTATAGTCATATTAAAAAATGTGAATACAAACAAGACCACACTAAAGCTACCAGCACGACTATGTTTATTGCAGCATTATTTACCATAGCTAAGATATGGAACCAATGGATCAAGAAAATGTGGTATATATACACAATGGAATTTTATGCCTCCATCAGAAAGAATGACATTGTCCCATTCGTTAGGAAATGGAAAGACTTAGAAAAAATTATATTAAGTGAAGTAAGCCAGGCCCAAAGAAACATAGGTCCCATGGTTTCCCTTATTTGCAATAACTAGTATATGTCTGAGTCAAGCAGAAAAGGTCAGATAAGTTGATGTTAGGGAAATTAACCCTAAGATATGTATTCAAATTTTTTTTCTTTCATGGGATTGTTTCTAACACATTTATAAGATTATTTCTTTGTTGCTTTGTATGTCCCTCCCCCAAGGTATAACCGCTGCTTTCACTGTATTTGATGTCAGTATAATTTGTGGGGGGGGAGAAGGAGGATGGGAAGGGATGGGAAGGGGAAACAAAGGAGGAGGCTACAATGCTTGATAAGAAATGTACTCATTGCCGGGCGCTGGTAGCTCACGCCTGTAATCCTAGCTACTCAGGAGGCTGAGATCTGAGGATCGCGGTTCAAAGCCAGCCCGGGCAGGAGAAACCATGAGACTCCTATCTCCAATAAACCACCAGAAAACCAGAAGTGGCGCTGTAGCTCAAGTGATAGAGCGCTCGCCTTGAGCTGAAGAGCTGAGAGACAGCGCTCAGGCCCAGAGTTCAAGCCCCACGACCAACCAAAAAAAAAAAAAGAAAGAAATGTACTCATTGTCTTGCCCATGTAATTGTAACCCCTCTGTACAGTATTTTCACAATAAAAAAAAATGTGAATAGAAGTGTTGGATTAGATAGTAGAATTAGATCAGTACTAAGTTCTAGACTGATGGTCTTACTGTGATTATGCAGGAGTACCTGTCCTTATATGTAAAAATATACACTTCAGTAACAAGGAGTAATGAGTCAGTGTGTCTGCAACTTATTTGTAAATAGTCCAAAATGTTAATCTGAAAAACGTACATGGAGCTATAAATGCTATTTCTGTAACTTTCATATAAATTTGAAGTTGTTTTTAAAAGTAAATGAAATTAAAACATAACAGTAATGGAATATAATCCTCTAAATCTGAATCTGTACAAAATACTGAGCAAACAACTAGTTTGTCTATCAAATAAAAGACATGATAGCAAATAGTGATTTAATCAATAATCATTAAGAGTTGCTTAAAATACTGGATGCAAGTCTGATGAAGAACAATTTAGGTAATTTCAAAGTATCTCCCCACAACTTGCTCTATTACAAAGGAAAAATAACTGCAATAGAAAACCCTGATACTACCTTAATCAAGCAACCCAAGTTAACACCAGTAATAACAAAAATGACATCATTCATCTCTTGATATGATACAATGAATAGGACTCAGCACTTATATAACATTAATACCAAAAATGTATAAATTCATCTAGAATGAGTCAATATCAAATAAATTTAAAGATAAGGATGTTCTCTGAAAAAAAATGCCAGTGTCATGAACAACATTTCTGCCTGGGAAATTCTGCCACATGAAAAGACATTAAAGAGATGTGACAACTAAATTCAATGTGTGATGGGGAATTGAATCCCAAGAGGTAAGGGGATAGCTAGAAAGGATAGTACTAACATACAAGCAAAGTTTGCATATGCAGTGTATAATATTCTGAGTTTGAAAACTGTAGTTATATAAAAGACTGTGCTTATATAATCATAAAGCATTCAATTTATATATAACTTATATGACTTACATAGCATACACGAAATACATACTAAAGTGTTCTGAAAGTAAGCAATCACATATGCAACTTCTCAAAGGGTACAGCAAACATAGATTATATTCAATAAATACAGAGATTAGTAAATTTAGGTAAAGGACACTAAGAAATCTATTTTTTTGCAGCTCATCTAAGAATCTGTAAATATTTCAAAACAAAACTTTCTTAAATGCAAAATGTAAAATAAATAGGCTATCTTTGGGCTGTGGGATTTCAAATCATTTCTTTATAAGCATAGTTGTATTTTGAAATTTTTTACAATACAATTATTTTCCAAACCACAACAAAAGCTATTTTTATTTTAGAAGAAAAACTGATCTCATACACTATACCCTAAAATGTATTTCCTCAAATACTAACTTCACACTTCATTATAAATTATCCTTCGATCACATGTGCTTCTAAACTTTTTTTTTTTTTTTGAGGGAGTCACTAGGCTGAGGATTAAAACCGGGGCATGTTAAACTGTCACTTGTTAAACTGGTTTGTTGAGTTTTATCATGTATTCATGGAACCAATCTAGAATAAGCTTTTCTATAGTGATATCCCACACAGTGTGTTCACAACCAGAGACATTGAATTTTTTAATGTAAACTTTAGTCATGGGCTGGGAAAGCAGCTCAGTAGTAAGAGTGCTTGCGTCACATGCATGAGGCCCTAGGTTCGGTTCCTCAGCACCACATAAGCAGAAAAAGCCGGAAGTGGCCTTGTGGCTCTAGTGGTAGAGCACTAGCCTTGAGCTGAAGAGCTGAGCCCAGGCTCAGAGTTTAGGCCCCACGACTGACCAAAAAAAAAAAAGTCATGATCTTGATTGTCCTCACAACATAGAGAATCTGGCTACACTGAAGCTTTTTTTTTATTTGGACTGGTCCTTCAGGCCTAGAAGCTCTCTTACTGGGTAAGTTATAAGGTAAGCAAGCATCTCCCTGGCTTGCAGAACCACGAAGGGTTTGGTAATAAAGCAGAAGTTCTACTATTTAAGTGGCTCCTTTTTGTAAAATAAACCTGTCCTTTCCATCAGATAAATAGACAAAGTCCAATAATGTTTCTCTGAAACTCCATACTAGTCTTACTATGCATAAAATATGAAAAATCAATCTTCAGAACTGATCTATCCCAGGAGCTGGTTGTTCATACCTAATTCTATCTACTCATGAGGCTGTGATCTGAGTTCATCCATCCAGGACAAAAATCTACAAAATTCTATCTCTAAAATAACCAGCAAAAAGCTGGACTCAAGTGGCACGGCTCAACTGGCACAATGCCAATGAAGCAATCAAGCTGAGCAAATCTGAGGCCCTGCCTCCAAACCTCAGCCCTAAGTTGAAACCACCATTCTAGGAAAAACAAAAATAGATCTACCCCATCTAGCCTGTGTGAAGAACAGTAACACTTAATCTCATCTGATCTCCAAAGCTAAGAAGGTAAAGCCTGAGGTTAGTAGCTGGAAAGGGCAACTAATCTAGCTGCAAGTCTCATTCATTCATACATACATACATACACCCATTCTTTCATTCTGAGATTTTGCAACGTTGCCCGGGGTGATTCTAGGTTCAAGTGACCCTCCTTCCTGTACCACCCTGTCCCCATTGGATGCCTCATTTGAAATAATCTTCAATGAAGTTTTCACTGCTTTATTAAAATTTATCTTCTGTGTTTCTTCCAACTGCTAGTTTTAAGGACATTCGCACTTTACCTAAGTTTCAAACATAATCACAAATTTAAATACAAAGTAAAAGCCTCTCAATATGGAAAAATCTTGAGTAAAAAATAAATCACAAGCCAGGCACCAGTGGCTCATGCCTATAATCCTAGCTACTCAGGAACCTGAGATCTGAAGATTGTAATTCAAAGCCAGCTGGGGCAAAAAAGTCCCCATAAGATGTTTTTTAACCAGTCCTGGGATTTGAACTCAGGGCCTGTGCACTGTTCCTGAGCTTATTTTGCTCAAGGCTAGCACTTGAGCCATAACGCCACTTCTGGCTTTTTCTGTTTATGTGGTGCTGAGGGCTTCACGCATGCTAAGCAGGCAGTCTACCACTAAGCCACATACCCAGCCCCCCCCCCAAGACTCTTATCTCCAATTACCCACTCAAAAACTAGAAGTGGAGCAGTGGCTCAAAGTGGCAGAGTGCTAGCCTTGAGCAAAAGAGCCCAGGGACATTGCCCAGGACTTGAGTTCATGCTCCATAACTTAAAGAATAATAAATCACAATCCAAAGTCAGTACACAAAATTTGTTTGATAAGGGGTTGGGGTGGTAGATCCACGGTAAAAAGTTTGTCCAGAACACATAAGATTCTGAGTTTCATTCTCAGCACTGCAAAAGCAAAATAAAATGCTTGATGAGCCTCTGCCTCTGACTTTCAGCTTATCTTCTCTGTTCATGTATCACCTAATCCAAAATTCTGCATGTCTTAAATTGCTACCATTTCTCTTAAGCAATCAACTAATACCCAGTGTCACTTGACCAGGTGGTTCACACCTGTAATCCTAGCTACTCAGGAGGCTGAGATCTGAGGATTAAGGTTGGAAGCTAGCACCAGCAGGAAAGTCCATGAGACACTTTTGTCTACAATAAAGAAAAAGCTGGAAGTGTCACAATGGCTCAAGTGGTAGAGTGCTAGCCTTGAGCAAGAAGGAACCCAAGGACAGCATTCAGACCAGGGGGATGGGAGGGAAGGGGGGCAGAGAGAGAGGGGGGAGGGAGGAAGTAAGAGGGGAGGGGGGAGAGAGATCAACTAGTCCCTCTCCAACTGCTCTGAAATTCTAACTCCCCTGGAAAGCTGTACTGCATACCCTCTACAAAAATTCCACTCTTCTCTGCTATCCAATACCCCCAAGTAATCAAGGAGTAGTTTACAATTTTAAAATGTTCCAGAAAGAGAAATTGAAAAATTATAAATTCAAGATAGGGGGATAAATTCTGGGAGTTTCTCAAGCAGAAAAGATTGTTATCTTAACACAGAAAGAAATACCATTAGCAATCTTTGTTTATGCATTTTCAGCATTCTTAAACATAAACCTTTGACCAGTAAGCAAAGTTACATGACTCTATTTCATGAGTTATTAATAATGGCACCTACCCAGTGTCTCCCAGTCCATGAAGGAAAATAACCTAAAAGAGAAGGGAGAAAAAAAAATTTTAATCCCCCCCCAAAAAAAATCCACACTAAACTGTTACTTGCTGTAGCTCTGGGTATGGTGAAGGTAGAATGAAAAGTCTTTACCTACCACAGAATTGTTTGACAGGCAAACTGATCTTACTTTAAAAGAGCAAAATTACGAATCAGCCTTTGGACTTTGTTTTTTCCTTTTCTTTTAAGAAAATGTCTTGCTAGCTAGCCCAGCTGGCCTGGAACTGGCAGCCCACTAGCTTCAACCTCCCTAGTACTAGGATCCCAAGCAGGAGCTACCCCACCCGGCCACTTCTCCCTTTAATCCTTGAAGATAATTAAGATAATTAGCGTGGGATTTTAACACTTAGAGGTCCCACGAAGACATCCTCAAATGCAAATGGTCACGCTCTAAGAAAACTAGTTTGTCTCTGTCAAGTCACCCAAGTTTCACACATATATATATATACACTTTCTTTCCCCATCCCAATAAAAGGGTTTTCGGGAGCAAAAGTTTGAGATTCTCATAGCCAAGTTTCCTACCCACGGCCAGCATCTTTCCGGTTTTTAAGGACACTAAATCCTAAACTTTCACTGAGGACAAGAGTGCAAAGCAGAACACTGGGGCACACACCTCCCCGCAATCCGCGCACAAGCCGCGGCACGGGCCCCTCTGTCCAGCCGCGTCCACCGAGGGGTCCGCAGCCCGGTATCCCGGCCGGTCGGTGACCGCAATGCAGAGGCCCCGGGGCAGGGGCGCGACGTCCCGCAGCGTCGCGTCCCCAGGCCGGGCCTCCGCACCGAGGCCCGCCCGCCGACTGACCCGCACGTACCCACCCGGGCAGGCAAGGGCGGGCGCTCCCGCCCTCCGGCCGCCCCCATCCCGGGCCTAGGACCGCGCAGGGCCCACTGGGCCCCTCCGAGCTCCAGTGGCCGCCACTCACCGCGGCGGTGGCCTTGCGGGCGGCGGGCACAACGGCGGGCAGCGGGGCGGACATGTTATTGCCGCACATCCACCGGCTCAGCAGACAGCGCGTCGGAAGCGGAAGGGAGAAGCGGGCGCCGGCCGCGGCCCAAGGGCGTGCGAGCGGCGGAGTCCCGGCCCCCGAGTCCCGGCCCGCCCCGCCGGGCGCGCGCTCAGGCGCGTGCGCGCCGACACGGCGCCGCGCCGCGGTCCGCCAGCTCTGCGCGTTCCTGGGGCCCGCCGCCCCTCCCCCGCGGCCGCCCTCGCGCGTCACAATGTGGTGGCTGCTCCCGGGGCCCCAGCTCGAGCGCGGCCCGAGCCGACCTGCGCCCGCCCTCCTCTCCCGAACTGCGCATGCTCGGGCCACGGAGGCGCGCGTCCACTACACCCAACCCCGAGTGCGCCTTCCCGCCCTTCCGCACCGGTGTACTGGACAGCCCCGGCGGGAACAGTCGAGCTTCTGCGGCGTTCCCATTTGGGGCTACGTCCGTGTGTGGACTAGGGCTTGATCCCGCCCCTCCTGCAAATCTTCCTTCGAAAAGCAAAACTCGCTGGAGTCACCGGGAATCCACTGGGTCCCTAAATTGATCGCCACTGCTTACTGGGTGGGTGTCGGTGGCTACAATAGGGATTTAATCACAGGACTGCACGCGTGGCTGCACCGCCTGAAAATGCACTTTATGGAATGCTTAGCATTCTTATTGCATGCATGATATGGAATGGGCAAGACATAGGAACACTAAAGCCAAAATGTGGTCTTGAGCAGGCTACAATTCCTGGCAGTAAGGGAAAGGCTACATGCCATCCTTGTACGGCATTGTTGTCGGACTGGGGAACAAAACACAAGAACAGAGCACAGTCCTCTTTGTCACACTGTGGCCGCAGTACCGAGAGTTCAGGTCTCCCTGAAACTACTTTCATCATTCCTGTCCTGGATTCCAGTAGCAAGAATTTTGGCACTCCCCCCCCCAAAAAAAAAGCTGCTTAATGGGCTGGGAAAGTGGCTCAGTGGTAGAGTGCTTGCCTTACATGAATGAGGCCCTGGGTTCGATTCCTCGGCACCACATAAGCAGAAAAAGCCAGAAGTGGCGCGGTGGCTCAAGTGGTAGAGTGCTAGCCTTGAGCTGAAGAGCTGAGGGACAGCGCCCAGGCCCAGAGCTCAGGCCCCACGACCAACCAAAAAAAACGTTACTTAAACTGATGTTAATTTATTCAAAGTGATAATAACAAAACTTGCTTTTCAAAATGAACTCCAGGAAATGGAAACAATAGATTTTTTTCTTTGTTGTTTTTCTGTTCTTTTCTTTTTATCTTGTTTGTTCGGCAGTCTTTGGGAGGGCAAAGGGAGGCACAGAAATGGAGGTTCAGAGGATGAACAAATGCAGCAGTAGTACTCACCAGAAACTATGTTGAAAATGAACTGTAGGGCTGGAAATGTGGCTTAGTGGTAGAGTGCTTGCCTAGCATGCATGAAATCCTGGATTCGATTCCTCAGCACCACATAAATAGAAAAAGCTGGAAAGTGGCACTGTGGCTCAAGTGGTAGAGTGCTAGCCTGAGCAAAAGAAGCTCAGGGACAGTGCCCAGGCCCTGAGTTCAAGCCCTAAGACTGGCCAAAAAAAAAAAAGGAAGGCAGGAAGAGAGGAAGGAAGGAAGGGAGGGAGGGAGGGAGGGAGGGAGGGAAGGAGGGAAGGGGAGAGAGAGAACTGTACAACTGGTGAGTGGGACAAACGGAAAAATTGGGAGAGAGTGAGGGAAGGGGTGACATTGTCCAAAACGAAGTGTACGCATTGCCTGACCTATGTAACTAACCCCTCTGTACATCACCTTTTTAATAATAATAATAATAATAAGGAAACTCACATAACTTGTGCCAGTACATTTATGTAAGGTTTTAAGTGATTTTATTGTAATGATATAAAAGAAAATGTCTTGAGTGCTTACTAAAAACATAACATTGTAGAAAAGTATTATGTGAAATGTTTTTCTACTTACATTTTTAAATTATCTTTAAGAAGTTGTAAAAAGGAGTTCCCATTTAACAAAGCAGTTCATGGATACAATACATCTTGATCAATGTCACTCCTTTCTACAGTCTCAATTATGTGAATTTTTAAAAGTGATTTAATATATAGAATTCCAGATGGCACCAATGATTCTAGTCAATTTACTCCATGTGAGGTAGTAGGAAAGTTCCTGCCTATCCAACCCAGTATCACTTGTCCTGTAGTGTTTGCCTGAGCCCTACATGTTCAAAGGAGCCTATTTTTACTGTTCTAAATCATCTCTCTCTTCCACAAGTAAGGGAATAAAGTAACTATAAAATTGTTTAAACAGGTGGACCCATTGCAACAATAAGATGTACAAGACATTATGCTGAAAAACGAACTTTACAACTTTGAAGGGCCAAGAAAGGATGGGAAGGGGAAACAAAGGAGGAGGAGGCAACAACGCTTGATAAAAAATGTACTAATTACCTTGCCCATGTAATTGTAACCCCTCTATACAGTAATTTCAAAATAAAAAAAACTGGAAAGAAAGGCAAAATTATTCTACAGACAATATGATTGTACTTTTAACTCACTAAGAAAATTCAGTAGTAGAGACACTTACTACTAAATCAATACACACACAAAAGAATGTTTTTCCTAGATACAAACTATCTCTAAGTTTAATCGAACAGAGGAAAAAATACAATAGAAAGTTAAATATATGTAGATAAGCATTGTGGTATGGTTGGTGTATAAGTGCATGTTTAGTCAATATATCTCAATGAGTTTGGAGCTAAAGAAATACCCAAGAAGTCATAAATATATCCACCACCTCCCCAAAACTTTCTCCACACACTTTTTATTATTGTAGGTTTTGTTTCTGGCTTTTGTTTTGTTTTTGTAAGAACACAACAGAAAGTCAATGTTTGAGTATTTTAAGTCTTCCATATAGTATTGTTAGAGGCACTATGCCATGTAGGATATCTCCAGAATTTATTAGTCTTGCAGAAGTGGAACTTTGTACCTTTTAACCATCACCTCCCCATTTCTCCTTTTCCTCAGCTTCTGGCAAGCATCATTCTGCTCTCTGCTTATGTGATCTTGATTATTTTAGATTCCGCATGTAAGCTAAATTATATCTTTCTGTGTCTGGCTTATTTCACTTAACAGGATATCCTCTTAAGTCCTTCCACTTTGTCTCCAATGGCAAGATCTCCTTCATTTTATAAGGCTACACAAGCCTGGTGGCTCATATCTGTAATCCTAGCTACTCAGGAAGCTGAGATCCTTGCTAGAAATGGAGCTGTGACTCAAATAGTAGAGTGCCAGCCTTGAGCTAAGCAAGAGCACAAAGCCTTGAGTTCAGGTTCTACTACTGGCGCGTGCACACGCGCGCGCGTGCACACACACACACACACACACACGACTGGATAATATTCCATATAGTATATATGTTACAGTTTATCTGTTGATGAACATTTAGTTTACTTCCTTATCTTGGCTGTTATGAACAATAGTACAATATGGGAGTGCAGACATTTCTTTAAGTTAATGATTTTAATTCCTTCAGATGGATGTCCAGAATTTGTATAACAGTTCTGGGTTGTTTTTTGTTGTTGTTGTTGTTTGGGGTTTTGTTGTTGTTGTTGTTGGTCATGGGGTTTGAACTCTGGGCCTGGGCGCTGTCCCTGAGCGATTCAGCTCAAGGCTAGCGTTCCTCCACTTGAGCCCCAGAGCCACTTCCAGTTTTCTGGTGGTTAATTGGAGATAAGAATTTCATGGACTTTCCTGCCCAGTCTGGCTTTGAACCTTGATCCTCATATCTCAGCCTCCTGAGTAGCTAGGAATATAGGCATGAGCCACAAGCGTCCAGCTTAAGGTTTTTCTTTTTTTTAAGGAACTCTATACTGTTTTCCAAAATGAAAAGGAAACACCAATTTGCATTGCTATTGTCTGTCCAAAGTTTCCCTATTCCTTACCTTCCTGCCAAGACTTGTTATCACTTGCTTTTTTTGGTAACTGAAATTATCTTTTTAATTTATCAAAGCATCTTCACATGCTCCTTTCATTTAAACCATTAATTATCCTACATGTTAAAAAGTTATGTAAGTTAATAATATTGTTTTCTTTCTATCTCAAGTTCATTCCTATACTTGGGTTTAAAATAAATTGCAGAATGATAAAAAGACTTAAAATAACTTAGAACAAATGGGCGTGCTGTGCTTTAGAATCAGTATTTGACCTGTATAGTGAAATAATGATTATGAAACTCTTGTGACAGTATTGGGAAAATATTTCTGTACCACAAAAAGGGAGAATGCCCTTGACCAGAATCTCCAAACACAGGAAATCATGACAGAAATGTCAAGGTGATACAATAGGGGAACACACTGTGATTGTTAAGGGACTAAGCATTACAAGAGGTACATATACTCTTTCTTCAGGTGGAATCCAAGAAGTAGCATAAATGGCAGGAACTTCTACCCCCCCTTGATCATGTTACTTCTTCTGCACCTGATTCCTCGATAACCTGTCCTCTGCTTAGTCCCAGCTTTCGCTTTCTATGTCTGGGTTGGTTTTTTTGCCCTACACCATTGTTGCATAGGACACTTAATAGTTACCTAATAAAATGCCTGGAATTAATTGATGAATGACTAGAGAGCCTTTACTGTATGGATGTAATAAGAGAGAAGACTTTAGACCATTTTAAACATTTACTTCAAACTCCAGAATATTTGTAGTTAGCTATTGGGCATGATTATGACCTGCACTTGATATAAAATGTGTCACATACATTGTGTCATTTATTCCTCACATTACCCTAGTACCAGGTATTATCTCCATCCCAGCCTTCACTGGAAAAAGGTTAATGTCCAGAATAATGGAAGAGTTCCAAAAGTTAGCTAACAAACAACAGTAAAATAGTAAATGGACAAATAATAGATTCAAAAGAAGAAATACAAATGACAAATGAATACATGAAGAAATTTTCCACTTCCTAAGTCAGAAAGGAAGTGCAAGTCAGTATTATACTGAGTTTCTATCTCACCTAAGTCATAATGACACCTATAAAGAAAACTAAGTATAGTAGGATTCAGGAAAGAAAGGAAACATTATGTGCTATTAGTGGGGATGTAAAAAAATTAACTCATTGACTATGGAAATCAATTTGGAAATTCCTTTAAAAAATGAGGATCTCGGTATACCACTCCTAGCTATATATCTGAGGGAATGTAAATTAGCATACAATAGAGATACCTACACATACATGTATATGACAGCACTATCCACAATGGCCAGACTATAGAATCAGCCTAGGTGCTTATTAAATAATGGAGGATAATGTGGGTTATATATGTATATATATATACATATATATATATGCATACAATGAAGTATTACTTAGCCATGAAAAAATAAATTATATTATTCATTGGAAAATGGGTGAAAATGGAGATCATCATGTTCAGCAAAATGAGCCTGATTGAGAAAGATAAATATCACATTTTGTCTAATTTGCGGAACTTGGGCTGGAGGTATGGTAGTCATAGGCCATCAGATGTAAGTTTGCCCCCAAGGCCTTGACAGCTTTCCAGGGACTATTCTTTGCTGTGGTCTTTCGGTGCTTGCTATACAAATAGACTCCCAGTATCTTGGAAGTGCAAAGACACACTGCATATTCCACACAGCCTTTGACCTCCTCAGTGATGCATTCAGTACCAGACATCATGACTAATGTTTCTTTTGATAATGGTCATTTCAACTGGCATGTAATGGTGATGGTACTTCATTGTTGTATTGCTTTTCATACCCTTGATGATACTGAACATCTTTTTCATTTTCCCTTTAGTCATTTAATGTCATTGTTTTTAATGCTGGGGATCCAACTCAGTGTTGTTGTGCATCCTTAGCAGCACTTCCAGTTCTTTCAAGAAATATCTATGCAAACACAACAAATCAAGGAAAGGTTGGACAAATGGGATTGCATGAAATTGCAGAGCTTCTGCCTGGCAAAGGACATAGCTAGCAAGATCAATAGAAAGCCCACAGATTGGGAGAAGAGCTTCACTAACCATACAACAGACAAGGGTCTCATATCTAAAATATACCTGGAACTCAAAAAATTAAATCCCCCCAACAACAAATCTTCAAAGAAACAACTGCCCAATAAATAAGTGGGCTAAAGACTTAAATAGAAACTTCTCTTAAGAGGAAAGAAGTATGGCCAATAGACACATGAAGAAATGCTCAACCTCCCTAGCCATAAAAGAAATGCAAATCAAAACAACACTGTGATACCACCTCACCCCAGTTAGAATGGCTATAATCAAGAACTCTAATAACAACAGATGCTGGAGGGGATGTGGACAGAAGGGAACCTTACTGCATTGTTGGTGGAAGTGTAAACTTTTTCAACCACTTTGGAAAGCAGTATGGAGGTTCCTCAAAAGACTCCACATACAGCTCCCCTATGACCCAGCAATCCCATTTTTGGGCATTTACCCAAATGTTCACAAGACCACACGAAAGCTACCAGCACAACTATGTTTATTGCAGCATTATTTGCTATAGCTAAGATACGGAACCAACCCAGAAGCCCCTCAGTAGAGGAATGGATCAAGAAAATGTGGTATATATACACAATGGAATTCTATGCCTCCATCAGAAAGAATGACATTGCCCCATTTGTTAGGAAATGGAAAGGCTTGGAAAAAATTATATTAAGTGAAGTAAGCCAGGCCCAAAGAAACATAGGTCCCATGGTTTCCCTTATTTGCAATATCTAGTATGTGTCTGAATCAAGCAGAAAAGGTCAGATAAGTTGATGTTAGGGAAATGAACCCTAAGATATGTATTCAAATTTTTTTTTCTTTCATGCGATTGTGTCTGAGTCAAGCAGAAAAGGTCAGATAAGTTGATGTTAGGGAAATGAACCCTAAGATATGTATTCAAATGTTTTTTTTCTTTCATGCGATTGTTTCTAGCACATTTATAAGATTATTTCTTTGTTGCTTTGTATGTCCCTCCCCCACGGTATAACCTCTGCTTTCACTGTATTTGATGTCAGTATAATTTGTGGAGGGGAAGGGAAAAAACAAATCGTTTAAATAGGGATACAGGTGGAAACATTGCAACAATGAGATGTACAAGTCATTATGTCGAAAACAAACTTTACAACTTTGGTGGGGGGGAGGAGGGAGGGGAAGCGGAGAGGATTTGGTGGGGGGGCCGGGGGGAGGTTGGGAAGGGATGGGAAGGGGAAACAAAGAAGGAGGCTACAATGCTTGATAAGAAATGTACTCATTATCTTGCCCATGTAATTGTAACCCCTCTGTACGGTATTTTCACAATAAAAAAATAAAAAAGAAATAAAAAAAGAAATTATGCATATCCTTTACACAATTTTTATTTTTTCTTTTTAGTTTGATGTGATCTCACCTGTTTACTCTTGTTTTTGTTGGCTGTGCTTTAATGCCATATCCAAAATAGCATTGACAAGACAGTCAAAGAACATCTATATATTTCTAAGCTCTAAGCTTACATTTAGAATTTGGTACTTTCAGTAGATCTTTGTGCACAATATAAGGGCTCAATTTTATTATTTTGTATGTGGATGTCCAGTTTCTCTAATACCCTTTTGTCAAAGAGAATGTCCTTTCTCCATTATGTACTTGTGGTCAAAAATTGGTTGACTTAGAGACAAAGACAAGAACCACATGACCATCTCAATAGTTGTAGGAAAAACATTCCACGAAATCTAACATCTATTCATGTTAAAAAGCTTTGCAGAAGCTAGGTAGAAGGAACAGTCTTTAAAAAAAAATATATGACAGACCAATAGTCAACATCATACTGAATGGAGAAAAACTAAGACCTTTTGCCCTAAAATCAGGAACAAAGCAAGGACGCCCACTCTCTTCACTCCTCTTCAATATAATTCTGGAATTCTTAGCCAGAGAAGTAAGGCAAGAAAAGGATATAAAAGAGATTCACATATGGAAAGAAGAAATCTAGCTATCCCTGTTTGCAGATGACCTGATCTTCTACCTAAAGGATCAAAAAATCTGTATCTCCAAGCTCCTACAGCTGATCAACCACTTTGGCAAAGTAACAGGATACAAAATTAACACACAAAAGTCAGTAGCCTTTCTGTATGCCAAGAATGTATAAGCAAGAAGGGAAATCATGAAAATAACTCCATTTGCAATAGCCTCAAAAAAATCCTAGGCATTAACCTAACTAAAGACTTAAAAGATCTTTATAGTGAAAACTGTAAATAGTAAAAACTGCAAAACACTTTCCATACTCATGGATAGATAGAATCAATGTTGTAAAAATAGCCATACTGACAAAAATGATATACAAATTCAATGTAATCTCCATCAAAATTCCAATGACATTATTTACTGAGATAGAGAAAACAATCTAAAATTTCATATGGAACAATGACCTAGAATAGCCAAAGCAATTATAGGGGGAAAAAAAAACAATGAGAGTAGCGTATCACAATATCAGACTTCAAACTCTACTAAAGAGCCACAAAAAAAAAAAAATCTTGGTGTTGGCACAAAAAATAGACCCAAAGATCAATGGAACAGATTAGAAGACCTAGAAATAAAATAATACACTTACAGTTATCTGATATTTAACAAGGGAGCCGAAGACATACAGTGGGGAAAAATAGCCTCTTCAAGAATTAGTGTTGAAAAAACTGGGCAGCCACCTGCCGAAAACTAAAAGTGTATCTGTGCTTGTCAACATGCACCAACATCAATTCAAAGTAGATCAAAGACCTCAATGTCGGACCCGAAACTACTGCAAGAGACTGTAAGAGAAACATTAGAATTTACAGGTATAGGCAGAAACTTCTTGGATAGAGTCTCAAGTCCAACAGGAGAGAAACTCAACAAGTGAGACTACATCAAACAAAAAGTTTCTGCACAGAAAAGAATATAGTTACTAAACTAGAAAGACAACTAACCAGTTGGAAAATAGATTTTTACCAGCAATACATCTGACAAAGACCTAATAACCAATATATACAAGGAACTAAAGAAACTAACCCCTCCCAAATCTAACAAATCAATCACTAAATTGAGAAGGGAGCTAAGGAGAGACTTTTCAGAAGAGTTAAGAATGTCAAAGAAACACACAAGGAAATTCTCATCATTTCTGGCCATAAAGGAAATGAAAATCAAAGCAACTCTGAGATTCCATCTCACCCCAATTATATTGGCCAACATTGTGAATTCAAAAAACTACAAATGTTGGGGCTGGGAAGTTGGCTCAGTGGTAGAGCACTTGCCTTGCATGCTCGAGGCCCTGGGTTCGATTCCTCAGCACCACATAAGAAAAAAAAAGCCGGAAGTGGCGCTGTGGCTCAAGTGGTAGAGCGCTAGCCTTGAGCTGAAGAGCTGAGGGACAGCGCCCAGGCCCAGAGTTCAGGCCCCATGACCGGACCCCCAAAAAACAACAAATGTTGGTAGGGATGTGGGGAAAATGGAACCTTACTGCACTGTTGGTGGGAATGTAAACTAGTACAACCACTTTGGAAAGCTGTCTACAGGTTCCTCAAAAACTAAACATAGACCTTTCCTATGATCCAGCCATACCACTCCTAGACTTCTACCCTGAACACCATGGGCAAAATATAAGAACACCTGCACATCCATGTTAATTGTTGTACTATTCACAATAGCTAAGGTATGGAAATGACCCAGATGCCCCACAACAGATGTGGAGAACCAAAAATTGTCCTACCTATATACAATGAAATTTTACACAACCATTAGAAAGAATAAAACAATGTCATTTGCAGGGAAATGGATGTAACTAGAGCATATCATATTAAGTGAGGCAAGCCAAGATCAGAGAGACAAATGGCACATCTTCTCTTTGATATGCGGACATTAGATCTAAAATGCACTGGAATATGACAAATTATACAGGATTCTAAATACACACAGTGAGACCAAAACAGGATACTCTTAGGAGAGAACCACAAAGGCACAATGCCTAAGCACTTCTTGACATTTATATAAAATAATGTACATACTGAAATGAAATCCCAATAATTTTTAGTTTTTGATGAGTCTATCTTCTTTACCTTATATATAGTGTGTTTACTTATATGTCTTTAGAGAGGGGGTGGGCACAGAACTCAGAAAAAAAGTGAAAAAGTGCATCAGTGGAGCTCACGGACATTGATGAAAGTAAATCATATAACTTGAGGTGGAGACAGAAGGGAGGGACTAGAGAGAATGAGGGAACAGAAGACATTGTACAAAAGGACATGCACTCATCTGAATCATGTAAACGTAACCCCTCTGCACATCACCTCTATTATAACAGTAAATATTAAAAATTGGTTAACTTTTATGCATGAATTTATTTCTGGGATCTCAAGCATCACTGATTTGTCCATTTTTATCCTAGTACTGTACTGTTTTGATAACTACAGTTTGCAATATAACTTGAAATCAGGTTGTTAACCATCTTTTGTGGTTGCACATAAATCTTAGGATAGTTTTTTTTATTTCTATACAAATGTTCCATTGGCTTTTTAATAAGCATTGCATTAAATCTGTAGATTGTTTTCGGTAGGATGAACATTTTAACAATAATCCTTCCAGTTCACGAATATAGGACATCTTTCCATTTCAGTTTGCCAGGTTTCCGTAAACAGATTTTTCATCTCCTTGGTTAAATTTTCTCCTATTTTGTTTTTGATGCTATTGTAAATTGTATTGCTCTCTTCATTTCTTTTCCATATAGTTTGGTGTTAGTGGGTATTAATTCAACTAATTTTTCTATGTTCATTTAATATCTTACATATTAGTACATTTATAAGTTCTAACAATTTTCTTAATAGAGACTATGTGTAAGAGGCATTTGCAGAGATGCTTTTGCTTTACATAAGTAAAGCTTGAATGTGTTACATGAAGAAAAATATGCTATTAAGGAAAAGATAGCTGGATCAGAAGATAAAATATTATTAGTTTATCAATTTTTTCAGAATTAATCTAATGCAATGCAACCATCATTACAATCCCAATAGATTATATTCCAATTAAAAAGTTATGCTTTAAAAAAAAAGTTATGTTTTACCTGTCTACTTGAGAGGGTGATATCAGAAAGATCTGTTTATGAATTCAAATTTCTCAATATTCTTTAATAGTTTATCCTTTTGTATTTAAGAAAATTTTGCTTAACATGATAATCACTAAAATTTCTTTAAAATTCATTCCATATACAATTTTTCTCTCATATTTGGTATATATCATGATTCATTTTGAAGTAATAATTCCACAGTAAATTCCACAGTAAATAATAATCAGTTATTTTTCTTTTTTCCCTACATAACTATCTAAAATCCCAAAGACTGGTAGCAAATTTGCCCTGGCCCACAAGATCAGCTTCCTGAGTATGTCTCCAAAAATGGTTGGTGATAACAGACCTTATTTGAAAAACAAACTAAAAGCAAAAGGAACACGAGCTTGAGACCAATTGTTCAAAAGGAGGAGGCAACAATGCTTGATAAGAAATGTACTTATTACCTTGCTCATGTAATTGTAACCCCTCTGTACGGTATTTTCACAATTAAACTTATTAATAAAAAAAAAGAAAGAAAAGAAAAAAAAGAGACCAATTGTTCAATATCCAGCATGGCCAAAATAAAAAATAAAAAAAGATTGGTGGTGACATTTCCATCTCCATAGAGATAGAAAGTACAGTGGAGAATTGGGAAGGATTTTGAAGGAAATAGGGTGCAGCCAAACAAGCAAGTGGAGTAACCTTGAGGCCTTGAGTTCAAATCCCAGAACTACTAAACTGTAAACATTAATTACTTTTCATTCTACTATCTCTTAAGCCTTGGTAACCTCTACTTCCACAAATTTGTTTTTTCTAGATATTTCCCGTAAATAGCTTCAATTTTTATGCTGTTACTAGGGTTTGATCTTAGGACCTCATGTTTACTCTGCTGGCATTCAACCACTTATGTCATGCTTCCAGTCCAGTTTTTTCTGGTTATTTGGAGATGGCATCTCATGAGTTTTCTTACCTAGATTAACTTTGAACTACAGTCCTGCAGACCATAGCTTTTTGAGTAGTTAGGATTACAGGGGTAAACCACCAACAGTCAGACAAATAAGGTTTTTAAAATCTGGCTGTTTCACTTCTTAGCATATGTGTTAAAAATGTATTCATATTGTAGCACATCCCCAAATCTATTCATTTTTATGATTGATAATATTCCACTGTATGCATGTATCTATCCACGTATGCTTGTATTTATTTAACACAAATAGTCATATCTGCTTTAATCACTGCTATAAATATTTCTGGATAGTTAACAGTTGTCTATGATGTATATATATATATATGTATATATATGTCTCTTTGGTTTCACTTATTCTTTGTAGAATTATTTCATTTTCTTGATTATGTCTACTAATATTTTCCATCAAATTTGGGGAATTTTCAGTAGTCAATATTTTTTTGCTCCTTTCTTTTCTCCTCTCCTTTTGGTATTTCCATGTTGCTGTGTTTAGTGGGACTAATACTTCTCTAAGTCTCTGTTCATTGTTCTTCATTTCTTTCTCTTTTCCTCATACTGCAAAATCTCTATTAATTTATATGAAAGTCTGACAGTTTGTTCATCTGCCAGCTAAACATACTAGATTTCCTTCTAGTGAAATCTTGTGGAGAATGATTTTTCAGCTGTACATTTAATTTTTTTAAGAACATGCTTTCTCTTTTTCTCTCTCTTTCTCTCTTTAATATGGATAGGCCAAGATTTTTGCAAATCAAAATATGCTTCTTTTTTTTGGGGGGGGGGGTCCGGTCGTGGGGCCTGAACTCTGGGCCTGGGCGCTGTCCCTCAGCTCTTCAGCTCAAGGCTAGCGCTCTACCACTTGAGCCACTGTGCCACTTCCGGCTTTTTTCTTTTTGCTTATGTGGTGCTGAGGAATTGAACCCAGGGATTCATATATGCAAGTCAAGCGCTCTACCACTGAGACACCTTCCCAGCTCCTGCTTCTTTCTTATATCATACACTTTAAAAATTTGTAGCTTCAGCTGGGTGCCAGTGGCTCATGCTTTGTAATCTACTCAGGAGGCTGAGATCTGAGAATCATGGTTCAACGCCAGCCCTGGCAGGAAAGTCCGTGAGACTCTTATCTCCAATAAACCACCAGAAAACCAGAAGTGATGCTGTGACTCAAGTGGTAGAGCTCTAGCCTTGATTTGAATTGCTCAGAGACAGTGCCCAGGCCCAGAGTTCAAGCTCCCAAACACATGCGTGCACATGCACACACACACACACACACGCACACACACACACACACACACACACACAATTTGTATCTTCCACCCTGTTCCAAAGCCACTTGCATAGTCTAAGATTTATTATAGCAACATTACACTTTCTGATGCCAAAATCTGTATTCATTTGCTAAAGCTCTTATAACAAAGTATTGCAGATATAAACAACAGAAATTGTTTTCTTACAATTCTGCAGTTTGGTAGTTTGAGAGCAGGTGCTAGGAAAGATTGGTTGTTTCTGAAGGAAGTGCCTCCATTGGCTTATAAATGGCTGTTCTTTCTGTGTCTTCATATTGCCTTCCCTCTATACAACTCTTGTGTTCAAATAATCTATTCTCTTTTTCTTGCTATTATAAAGGTGATATACAGAGGAGTTACAGTTTCATAAATCATGTAATGAGTATATTTGTATTTGTACAATATCACCCCTTCCTGCTCTCTCCCATAATTTTTCCCTTCTGTCCCCACCCACAAGTTTTATAGTTCATTTTCAACATAGTGTCTGTTAGTACCATTGCCACATAAATAATCTGTTCTAATAAGGTCAAAAGGGGATGAGAACATGGCTCAAGTGGTAGAACACTAGCACAAGTACAAGGTCCTAAATTCAAACACCAGGACCTAAAATAATAATTATTATTTTGCACTATAGCCTATCCTAATGATACCATTTTAATATAACTACCTCATTAAAGAACGTATCTCCAAATATAGTCTTATTCTAAAGTATTGGAGCTTAGAATTTCAACATAAGTGTTAGGTTTTTAAAAAGAGGTTGCTGAGTAAGAACCACACCATACATGTGGTATTCAGGTAGAGGGTAGGTTTATTCAGTAGACCTGCTGGGACCAGGCCAGGTTGGCACTCCACTAGGCTGGCAAAGAGGGCTTCTGGCCCTGAGCTAGACCTTATCTAAGGTAGGGGCGGGGAAAGGTGTGGCCAGGTAAAGGGAGGTGGGACCACGTGGGAGAAAGATGTGGCCACATCAGATCCAGATGTAACCTCAGAAGATGCAGTTGTGACCTCTTCCAGGTGTCCTAGTTGCCTCGGTAACACAGATACTAGGTAGGGTCTGCTCGCCATCCAGGAGTAGACCTTACAATAATGATTCTGAGACAAGCACAATTCATTTTATAACATGAACATGTATACTAGATGCAAAGTGGGGAGAGGGTTATCATTGCCCAGTTCTCTCAGTCAGCCACCAATAGGGATACAACATTTTCCTACAAGTAGGGACTAAGGGACTAAGAGAACCCAGTCCTCATAGCCATATTTGCCAGACTAGAGCTTCTGTAACATGAAGCTGGGGTATTAGAGATACCAGCAGCCAAGCCACTCAAGGAGGAGCTATAATTGTAAATTAAGATCTAAGAGGCAAAATAGAATTTTTGATGACTTCCTCTTAGTAGCTGTCTAGAGTAGGTGATGTTACTTTAAGTTGAGGAAGGAGATATTGATAGAAGTGTGTGTTAGCTCACAGGATACAGCTCATTGCTGTTCTTACCCTGATTTATTAGATTTTCTTGAATTAATGTTTCCTTGTATGCTCTATATCCTTGGGATAGTTTCAGGAGACTTTAAATTTGAAAAATAGTTCTCATGATATCCATAGTTGTTTCACTGTGGAGATGTTCTCCTTACATTGTCATTCTAGAAGTCCTGGTGCTTCTTTTTTTTTTTTTTTTTTTTTTTTTATTGTGAAAATACCGTACAGAGGGGTTACAATTACATGGGCAAGGTAATGAGTACATTTCTTATCAAGCATTGTTGCCTCCTCCTTTGTTCTCCTTCCCATCCCTTCCCATCTCCCCCCCCCCCAGCCCCCCACCCCGTCCCTACCCGGCCAACGTTGTAAAGTTTGTTTTTCAACATAACGATTTGTACATCTCATTGTTGCAATGGGTCCACCTGTAAACCTATTTAAACAGTTTGTTTTTGCCCTTCTCCTCCACAAATTATACCAATATCAAATACAATAAAAGCAGGGGTTATACCATAGGGGAGGGACATTCAAAGCAACAAAGAAATCATCTTATAAATATGTTAGAAACAATCACAAGAAAGAAAAAAAAACATTTGAATACTTATCTTGGGGTTCATTTCACCTAACATCAATTTATCTGGCATTGCCCATTTGTTAGGAAATGGAAAGACTTGGAAAAAATTATATTAAGTGAAGTAAGCCAGGTCCAAAGAACCATAGGTCCCATGGTTTTTTATTTGCAATAACTAGTATATCTCTGAGACAAGCAGAAAAGGTCAGATAAGTCCTAGTACTTCTTAAGTTGCTTCTTAAGTTAGTTTGTGCAGGGTGAGAAGGAAAAAAATATTTAAAATGGAAATGTAAAAAATTTTCCATTTGGTGGAAATTTTTCATTTAAACTGGAAATATAATATTTGATTTTTCATAATATATGTAGGTATGACCAAGTACTTCAATAAAATGGAAAAAAAAACCTGTTTAAGAATAAATGAAAACCCTTAGCTTAGGACCAGTTCTTACTCAAACTATCAAGATAAAAATTTTCAGCTCCTTCCTTTTTCAAAATTAATTTTGGGAACTGCAGGTATGATACAAGTGGTAGAGTAATAGCTGTGAACAAACAAAATTTATTTTTGATAGTGCCAGAGGCCAAACTCAGGACCTCACATATGCTATGCAAGAGCTCTATCATTGAGCTTTATAAGCTCAATGAAATTAGCAAGCTTTATGATTCTGTGGAGTTTGTTGTATGAGCTACACTGGCTCTTTTGTATACCCTTATATTGAGTCCTTGTCTCAATGTAAGCTTTATCCTGATATGAAAGGGCTCTATTGTTATCTTGTCCCTGGCTGCTTCCTCATATCTTAATAATAACCATGTCTCCAGCTGTTTTCTTCTCCTCAGTATTTATCTTCACAAACCTAGTCTGTTCTTGGTCTAATTCTAAACTGTTTACTTGTTGGCTTATAGTAAATTTCTGCAATAATCTAAAAACAAAAATCCTTTTCTGCAGGTGCTGGTGGCTCACACCTGTAATCCAAACTACTCAGGAGGCTGAGATGGGAGGATCATGGCTGGAAGCCAGCCTGGGTAGAAAAGTTCCTGTGAGATTTCATCTCCAACTAATTACTCAAAAAACAGACGTGGAACTGTAGCTCAAAGTGGTAGAAAACTAACCTTGAACAAAAGAGCTCAAAGATAGAACCCAGGCCATGAGTTCAAGCCCTGTGACTGACAGGAGGGAAAACAACAACAACAACAACAAACAACAAATCTTTTCTGCAATGGTGGCTCATGCCTATAGTCCTAGTTATTCTGGAGGCTGAGATCTAAGGATGGTGGTTTATTTATTTTTGTTTATTTTTTTGGGGGGGGGTCCAGTCATGGGGCCTGAACTCGGCCTGGGCGCTGTCCCTCAGCTCTTCAGCTCAACGCTAGGGCTCTACCACCTGAGCCACAGCACCACTTCCGGCTTTTTTTCTTTTTGCTTATGTGGTGCTGAGGAATCGAACCCAGGGCCTCATGCATGCAAGGCAAGCACTCTACCACTGAGCCACCTCCCCAGCCCCTAAGGATGGTGGTTTAAAGCCAGCCCTGGAAGAAACGTCCATGAGACTTTTCTCTCCAATTAACCACCAAAAAGCTAGAAGTTGGGCTATGTCTGAAGTAGTAGAGTGCTAGCCTTGAAAAAAGTAAAAAAATAAAAAAAGCCCAGGACCAGCTCAGCACCAACATCCAGCCCTGACTTCAAGCTGCATGACTGGCAGCAGCGCACGTGTGTGTGTGTGTGTGTGTGTGTGTGTGTGTGTGTGCGCGCACACACACACACACATGCACACACATGCACCTACACAAAGAAATCCTTCTCACCTATTCTCTGACAAAATGTTAATGAGTTATTTATTTTCTCTTTTGGGCAGATAAGATGAAGTGGTTTCTGTTTTTTGGATTTGTTTTGTTTTGTTTGTTACCAAGACTTGAATGCAGAGGGTTAGCTTCTGGACCTTCTTACTCATAGCTGGTACTCTATCACATGAGCCATGCCTCTAGCATAGCTTTTTGCTGGTACTTGGACTTTGTGCCTCTCTTTTTTTTCCAGGTCTCAGACTCTGGATTAGCTAAGATTTCAGCAGTGAGACACTGGTGCCTCATTGTTTTGTTTTTGAGACAGAGATTTGCTTCAAAGCCCAGACTGGCCTCAAACTGACCAATCCTATTGTCTCAGCCTCCTAACTGATGGGTTTACAAGCTTGTACCACTATACCCAGCACTGTTTTTGCTGTTTTCACCATTGCAATAGCAAATAATTAGCAGATCAAACGCTACATTTTTGCAGTGTATTATTTTTATGGTCATGTGATGAATTCAGTCCCTTTTAGTTTCAGTTCCTTACTCCCAGTGTCTGCTCACTTGAGTATTTTTAAAAATAATGAACTAAAAGGAGTTAATCTATGTTGACAGAGTATTAGACATTGGTTAGATGGGGGAAGATTATTTGAGAGTGTGTGAGGCTTTCCCAAAGAACTTTAAATTGTATCATCTTTACAGGGTTCGTTTCAGTCTTCTTTCTAAGCCTGGGGTCAGGATGGACCTGACTTGTTGAAATAAATGTTTAATTTCAAGCCATCCTTGATTTAAACATGAGTTAGAATAATCCCCAAATATATGGGTTTGAAATGAATACCAATTGTGTGATTATCATGATGAGGATATAAAACTTCCCTAGACTTAAAGAATCACATACCTAAGCCGGGCGCCGGTGGCTCATGCCTGTAATCCTTGCTACTCAGGAGGCTGAGATCTGAGGATCAGGGTTCAAAGCCACCCAGGCAGGAAAGTCTGTGAGACTCTTATCTCCAATAAACCACTAGAAAACCAGAAGTGGTGCTGTGGCTTTAAGCAGTAGAGCACTTGCCTTGAGCTGAAGAGCACAAGGACAGCACCCAAACCCAGAGTTCAAGCCCCATGACCGACAAAAAGAAAGAAAGAAAGAAAGAATCACATGCCTATTTACTGCACTCCCTTAATCGACATTTTTAAGACACAAATGAATTTCCTCAAATTATTCTGATACTTCTATAGGCTTAATCAACAGGCTGAATATGGGAAAACAAAGATAAAGTTTACAATTAGCCGCAAACTTATGCTCACCAATGACATCGCATAACCTATACAACAAAGATTTTATTTACTTCCAACAAGGGCAGTGCATTTTTTTCCTTGTATTGCATTTATTCAATATGAATTTATACCACAATTAAAAAGTTATAGGTTCCAAGCTCTTCTGGCTCATGCTTGTAATCCTAGCTACTCAGGAGAACAAGATTTGAGGGTTGTGGTTTAAAGCCAGCCTGAGGTAGGAAAGTCTGTGAGACTCTTATTTCCAATTAACCACAAAAAATGCTGAAAGTAGAACTCTGGCGCAAGTGGCAGAGTGCTAGCATTAAGTGAAAAAGTTAAGGGACAGCACCCAGGTCCTGAGTGTAAGCCCTAAACATTTTTAAGCCCAAAACTTTTTTTTTACATTCAACTAGAAGTTTTTATGTATGTATTTGGTTTATTTCATATGAGAAAAAAATCTTTGTATGCTAGTTGACTGCTCCAAATCATTTATTAGAATAGTTCTTACTACCCCTGAAAACACATGAAAAACAAATGTAACAACCTAAGAATACTAGCTGCTTTCTAACTTAAGTAGCAGAAGCAGGGCTGTCCACATCATACTCCTGACAAGTATACTATTTTAAAGGAGATGCTGGGAAGTGTCTATGACTGGTTTCTTCAAGGGCTCTTCAAATTGTTTGATCTTAGCTGGAAGACAAGTAATTGATATCAACCATCTACAAGGAAAGACTGAGGGAAAAGAGCTGGCAACATTTTGTTTAAGACTGGACTAGAGGATTGAGGTTCAAAGCCAGCCTGGCAGAAAATTCCATGAGACTCTAATCTCCAATTAGCCACCAATAAGATAGAAGCGGAGCTGTGGCTCAAGCAGTAGTCTCTCATCCCTCTGAACATTACCTTGTTTTTTGTTTTTGTTTTTTTGGTGCCAATAGACTGCTCCTCACATGATTCTGGGCATGAGACCATCCAAAGATGTTGATTTCCGTCTCAGAGGCTGTCTTGACTATATTCACCAAGGCCTGGCTCATCCTTTTCATTTGGTAGAATATGGTCTAATTTAGACAAAGGTCTCATTTGCCAGCCAATCCTCAGGTAGAAACCAAAGGGTGGCTCAGTTCCTATGTAAGAAATCACCAGGGACAGAAACAAACCTGGGATGGCAGAAGTGGGGCCCTAAGCAGCATCTCCAGTGTTGAAATAGATCAGTCTGAGCAGACACAGTGTGGTCAGCCATGTTGGACCCAGGCCTAGAGACACTCTGCAAACGCTCTGCAGAAATTTAGTATTTAATGTAAAGAATGATTTTATAGGTAGGAGAAAAAATTGTATATCTTTCTGTAGATTGGAGTACAATTTGTAATTATATTTTGCAACTTTTTTTCCCCAAAGGAACTGAAGTTCTAAGTAAAACTCAAGATCTAGAAGTACAGGTATTTCCATCTAGGCTTTGTGGTCATGTTCATGAGCTTAAACCTGTGTCATTTCAGTTTTGCTCTGAATCTTCACAAACTTCTTGGAGCCATACATATATTCTCTCTTGTCCCCTTTTCTTGGTCGTATATGGTCTAGAAAGACTATGGAAAAACCTATTGATAAAAATGAAAACAAAGTGGGGTGTAAGGTTGCAGACACAAGTGGATTACCAACAAAACAACCAACGATTCTCTGATAAAAGGCAAGACTAATATGATTCTCCCCAAAAGAACTCAATTTTTTTTAAACTGTACTTGATAATATGAAGCACTTGCACTTTCTTCCTTTTCTCTCCACCCCACCCGCAGCCCTTGGGCTTGAACTCTGGGCCTGACCTGGATGCCATTCTTGAGCTCCTTTTAATTTTTGCTCAAGGCTAGCACTCTACCACTTGAGCCACAGGGCCACTTCTGGAGGTGCCATGGCCCCTGTCGCCTCTGATGCCTCCGCCACCTCTTCCCCCTCCTCCCTCTCCTCTCCTTCCCCCCCTCCTGCTCCTCCTCCTGCTCCTCCTCCTCTGTGTGTGTGTGTGTGTGTGTGTGTGTGTGTGTGTGTGTGTGTGTGAGTGTGTGTGTGATTATTTAGAGGTAAGAGCCTCAGACTTTCCTGCTTTGGCTGGCTTTGAAACCACAACCCTCAATCCTCAATCCTCAAATCTCGGCCTACAAAGTAGCTAGGATTACAGGCATTAACCACTGTTACCCAACTATGAAGCACTTTCCTTTTAGTCATCTGAGCTTTTTTTTTTTTTCTGAAACTAAAATTCTATGGTATACATTGATACACACATATAATAATCTGATAATCTGGAAATACATAATATTTATATTTTAAAATGCACTCAGTGGGTCTGGGAATGTGGCTTAATGGTAAAGTGCTTGTCTAGCATGCATGAAGACCTTGGTTCGATTCCTCAGTACCACCTAAACAGAAAAGGCTGGAAATGGGCGTGGTTCAAGGGGTAGAGGGCTAGCTTTGAGCAAAAGAAGCTCAGGGACAGTGCCCAGGCCCTGAGTTCAAGCCCCAGGACTGGCTTTAAAAATGCATTTAGTTCTGCTTAATCAGCTCGCTCATTCCCGAGTGTCTTCCTTAACGTAGTTCTCACTTGGGTCTTGTTGCTGTTGTTGTGCTGGTCCTGGGGTTTGAACTCAGAGCACTTGAGCCACAGCTCCCTTTCTGGCTATCTGGGAGCTAGCCGGGAAACCTCAGGGATTCTCCTTCCCAGGCTGACTTCGAACTGCTAGGCTAAGATTTCATCGCTTGAGCCACAGGAGCCCAGAATATCTCTTTAATGCAGGGCGTCTTCGACGCGGACTCCGGTTTTCGTTCAGAATACCGAACGGGACCGAGTGAGAGCCAGGCACGACCCAGGAAAACACGACCGTAACCGGGGAGAACGAACCCCAAGCCACTCCCAGCAGCATCCCGGGCAGCCCCGGAAGACCCCGCCCTACGCCGAGTTCCCGCGCACAGCGGCGGCGCGACAGCGGAGGGCCGTGGCCGTAAAGCGCAAAGCAGCACGGCGCGACTACGTGGCCACGTGACCTCGGGGGTTGCGCTCCGGGCGCCCTTGGAAGTCCTCACGCTGAGGGGGTCATGGCCGGTCCCGCTCGAGGCGGCGGGGCCCGGTCTCTCGATCTGCTCCGGGTGTTGCCTCGAGTGTCCCTGGCCAACTTGAAGCCCAATCCCGGCTCCAGGAAACCGGTAAACAGGCTGGTGGCGGTGCGGGGTTGCGGTGGATATCAGGGCAGCGACTGCGGCCTGGCGGGCCCGGCCTGTCACGCCCGGCCCGAGGTTGGCGGGAACGGCTGTCCGGGCTGGGAGCTGAGGCGGCCGCGGGCGTCCGAACCCAGCTCCCCTGCCCCGCGCCCCTGCCCCGCGCCCCTGCCCCGCGCCCCTGCCCCGCGCCCCTGCCCCGCTCCCGCATGCGCATGAAGTGTATGTTTGGAGCGAAACCACAGAATGGTTTTCAAGTGCTTCTTAGAATCTTGATCATCATAGTAAAGATCTGAATTGATTTACCGTCTACTGTCTTCTGAAACTCACCGGATGGAGGGCGAAAAGCTGTGCATTGTGAACGCGCTGTCATTGTAACAGATTTCACCTGCTTTCACGAAGCAGTAGGAACAAGGAAAAGCTTTTCTTTGTGCAATAGAATTCAAGTAAAATAAAGCGGATAAAATTACATATTTACGATTCACTCCAAAGTAGTAAAGCATTTTCTTGAATATCGTAAACTTTTGTTTATATTTATTCCTACAGTTGTAGGATTTCCCCCCAGCTTGCCTGCGACAGAACCCTTATTATTCCCGTCCCATCTATTGAACTTTGTATTTGAAACACATCTTGTATTTTATTTAGTTGCCCAAGTTTGTAGCCAGGTTTTCAGAGACAGATTCCAGTAGAGTGTGAGGATGGTTGAGCAGATAAAACGGTGCTTGGCACACAGCACCTGCAACCAGTACTATTTGTGTGAACGAAGGGAATAATAATAAAACAAAGTAAAGAGATTAAATACACTTTTGTAGAAATGTATCTGGAGATCCTAAAACTCTCTTCTTTCCTTTAGGAAAGACGTCCAAGAGGTCGGAGAAGAGGTAGGAAATGTGGCAGAGGCCATAAAGGAGAAAGGCAGAGAGGAACTCGACCCAGGCTGGGCTTTGAGGGAGGCCAGACACCATTTTACATTCGAATCCCAAAATATGGATTTAATGAAGGACATAGGTAAGGTTGCTACTTCTTAAAGTGCAAATTCCAAATTTCCACAGTGGATCACTTGTGAATTTGGTAGAAGTTTACAATACACTTTGAAGCAAACTTAATACTGCTCCTCAGAGACAGAGAGAGTGTGTGTGTATGTGTATGTGTACACACATGCACGCATCTGTGTGCTTGAGCAGGATCTTGAACTCAGATCTTGTATTCTCCTTCAGCTTTCTTGTTCATAGCTGGCACACTACAGCTTCAGCTACACCTCCAGCCCTATTTTTTTTTTTTTTTTTGCTAGTTGGAAATAGAGTCTAGCAGACTTTTCTGTCTAGACTAGCTTTGAACTACTATCCTCAAGGTCTGATCCCTTGTGAGCCACTATTGCCTAGCCCTTTGAATCATTTTCGGTAACAAAATTTAGCTTGGATTAATGAAGGAAGAGGGAAGCCAAGATGTACTCAGTCCTGAAAAATGGACATGATAATGTTTAAGCTCATGTTAAGAAAATCTCTCCCTTTGTAGTCACCTAGTGTGTAATAGCTATTATTATTACTTTATGTTCCTTTACTAAATCAAATAAATAGTTAAATTTCCCATAAATTTGTTTGCTTATTTGTGTATATGAGTAAATATATATAGAGAGACAAATTAATGTTGGTGCAACAACAACAAAGGATATATTTTTGTTACATGTTTGTATTGTACAGGAGGGTTTTATTTTAGTAAGCCGTAAAAGTGCTGAGGAAAACACAAAACAAAGCTTTGAGGTGATTTGCAGAACTTACAGGAAGATTAATTTTTATTTTGTCACTTACATTCTTGTTTCATAGCTTCAGACGCCAGTATCATCCTTTGAGTCTAAAGAGACTGCAGTATCTTATTGATTTGGGTCGAGTTGATCCAACGCAACCTATTGATCTAACCCAGCTTGTTAATGGAAGAGGTGTGACCATCCAGCCCTATAAGAGGGACTATGGGGTACAGCTGGTTGAGGAGGTAAGTCTGTAGAAGACTTCTTGGTTTAAATAGATACTTTTAAAATTTTTGTGTATAGCAGTCTGCCCATTTTCTATGGTGTAGCTATTCCCCAGCTCTGTATAACACCATATTCTTTACATTCATAACTGTAATACAGATTACTTTATAAATTAGGCACAGTTTGAGGTTAATATCAATTAGTTGACAAAGATCTTAGCAACCTCTTTATCTTCTCATAAGTGTCACTACTTAGTGACTACTTAGCTTTACACTACATATACACTATTTAGCTTTGGGGTCATTATTAAATAAAATGAGAGCTCAAAGTCAAGTACTGTGATGCTGTAACAAACAAATGTAAATTTGGTAGGAGAAGGGATGATTGTTCTAGGCCAGACTGGGCAGGACAGTGTAAGATATCATCACACTACTCAGCAAGCAGTTTAAAATTTATAAAGGGCTGAGGTCTAGCACTTTCCTAGCTATATTAGGTTCAGTTGCTAATATTAAAAAAAAGGCAACTAGAAATTATTTATTTCTGGAATTTTCCATTTGATTGTTTTGGACTATAATAGATCTTGGATATTGTAAGTATAGAAAGCAATCTGGGATTAAAGGGAAATTACTGTAATCAACACTCTACTAATTTTATTTTTATGCAGTAGGAGCTGTAAAGTGTGTTTTCTTCCTTCCTATTTTCCTTCCTTTTTTCTTTCCTTGCTTTAGTTATACAGAAGGGAATTTCACTGTTAAATTTTCACATGTTTACAATATATTCCAGTCAAACTTCTCCCCTCTTATCACTTTCCCTTCCCAGAATAATTCCTTGCTTTAGTTATACAGAAGGGAATTTCACTGTTAAATTTTCACATGTTTACAATATATTCCAGTCAAGCTTCTCCCCTCTTATCACTTTCCCTTCCCAGAATAATTCAACAGGTTTCCTTGTCTGTTTTTATAGTTACACAACTGTGGAGCTGTATTAAGATTTTTTGGGGGGGGTCCGGTCGTGGGGCCTGAACTCTGGGCCTGGGTGATGTCCCTCAGCCCTTCAGCTCAAGGCTAGTGCTCTACCACTGAGCCACAGTGCCACTTCCAGCTTTTTTCTTTTTGCTTATGTGGTGCTGAGGAATCGAACCCAGGGCCTTATGCATGCAAGGCAAGAGCTCTACCACTGAGCCACCTTCCCAGCCCCAAGGAGCTGTATTAAGTACTGCATAGCAGTGATTGTTTACTTAATTATGCATTTAGACAGTTGACACTCTTTGGGTAGAGTTTTGTGCCTTGGTCCTGGAATGTGTTTCTGTGTATCTTTCTAGCTTACTCCTTTACTTCTTTCGTTCTCTTCTCAATATCAGCATGTCAGGAATGATTTTTTTTTACAGCTTCTTATGAAAGAGCACCTTCCTGGTCCTTGTCACATTCTGTGCCTGCCTTACCTACCCCACATATTTTTCTTTGAATAATGAACAGCTGACATTTATTATCAAATTAAGTTCCTGTGAGGGCAGGTACTTTTATTGCTATATTTCAAAATATTGGAAATATTAGCTCATATGATAGTCTTTGGTTAATATTTATGAGGGGAGAGAATGAACCAACTCCCATTCTAACATCAGTTAAGAGTGTCCACTAGAGGGAAGTATGTGTTTATGGAAAACCTTTTAGATTACTTTGAAAAAGTACTACATTACTGTAGATGCTTAACACTTTTTTTTAGTAACACCACTAAAGATTTATCATCAGCAAATCTCAAATTTCATTTTATGTACATTAACTTTTAGCTGCTTTTAGGGCCACAATTGCTTTTTGCAAGGCATATATTTACAAAATTATAATCTGAGAAACAGCAGATAAAGACTGGCACAGCTCCTCTGCATCAACAGAGCTGTATTTTTTTTTTTTTTTTTTTTGGTCGGTCGTGGGACTTGAACTCTGGGCCTGGGCGCTGCCCCTCAGCTCTTCAGCTCAAGGATAGTGCTCTGCCACTTGAGCCACAGTGCCACTTCGTTTTTCTTAGTGGTTTATTGGAGATAAGAGTCTCATGGACTTTCCTGCCCGGGCTGGCTTTGAACCATGATCCTCAGATCTTAGCCTCCTGTGTAGCTAGGATTACAGGTGTGAGCCACCGGCACCTGGCTGAGCTGTATGTTTTGTCTGGGAATTTAGAATTTTGGTTTTGACCTTTTGATCTCATGTCATTTACTTTAATTGTGCTGGTACTAGGCTTGAACTCATGACTGAATGCTTGATTTTTTTTTTTCCACTCAGATCTGGTGTTGTACCACTTCCATTTCTGGCTTTTATTTTCTGTTCAAGTGGAGATAAGAATCTCATAGTTTTGTCTTCCTTTGGCTGGCTCCCTGGTAGCTAGGATTATAGTAGGTATGAGCCACTGATGTCCAGTGTATTTATTATATTTTTTGACTACACTTACTCAAAACAATGTGTACTAAGTCTGGAAATAAGGCAATAGGCATGTTTTATGTGTGTGTGCTTGCTAGGCTGGTGCTTTACCATTTGAGCAACACTTCAGCTTTAGACATGTATCCTAATGTGGAAGAACCCATGAGTTCATCATCACTTAAATTATAACATCCTAGTATACTTCAGATGTTAGTGAAAATTATCCTGCAAAGTCTACTGGAGCAATGATTGAGTAAATGCAATCACATCATTTATAGCTTTGAACCTTATTTATCTTTTCTGAATTTTAGATTTGTAATTAAGTAGTGGATATCAAGACAGTGTTGATCAGCCAGTACAAGATAAACTTGGAAATATATATTGTCAAAGAAACCTTCCTAAAAATGCTATTTACAAATGCTGCAAATACTGGAACTGACACCAGTGTTCAAGAATAGGGTTACATTTAAGCGTCTATGGAGCAGTAATTAAAAAATTACAATTCACTGGACACTGGTGGCGCACTTCTATAATCCTGGCTACTTGAGGCTGAGATTTGAGGATCGTGGTTTGACTCCAGCCTGGGCAAGATAGTTTGTAAGACTCCAATAAGCTACAAAGAAAAAAAAAAAAAGCTAGAAATGGGACTGTTTGACTCAAGTGGTAAAGTCTTGGCTTTGAGCAAAAGAAGCACAGGGACAATTGCCATGTCCTAAGGATCAAAACAACAAAATAAATAAAAATCAGAATATGCCAAGGTCCCAATTTTTTAATCAAAGCTGTCCCTGATTATAAATATATATAACAATATCAGATACAAAAAATGTGAGAAGGGCTGGGAAGTTGGCTCAGTGGTAGAGCGCTTGCCTTGCATGCCTGAGGCCCTGGGTTCGATTCCTCAGCACCACATAAGCAAAAAGAAAAAAGCCAGAAGTGGCACTGGTGGCTCAAGTGGTAGGGCACTAGCCTTGAGCTGAAGAGCTGAGGGACAGCGCCCAGGCCCAGAGTTCAGGCCCCACAACTGGACCAAAAAAAAAAGTGAGAAAATGCATCTTAGATTCAGTGAAATATTTTGAAATACATGAACAATTTATAAAAGAAGGAACAAAAATGAAAACTAGTTTGTTTTAAATATACCTAAATATAGGCAAGAAATGTCCTTGACCAAAAAGAGTGAAAATGCTGCTGTCTTCCTATTTTGAAATAAATAAATCTGTTTTGAAAGTAGAGAAAAATTAGCCTCTTCTGTGACTGAAAACACAGCTTTAAAATTTTCAGTACTGTGTTTTCTGGTGTTGAATGTTCTAGGAAAAAGCATACTTATTCTTTTCCAGCCTCAGCTCATGTAAAATGAGGTCTGTTTTCTGCCTTTTTCCTTTCAGAGAGGGCTAACCCCTCTGAAGTACAGATATTGTGTGATACTTTTGTTCTTCTACCTGCTCAACATCCTTTAGCCCATCTTTAAACTCCTTGGACATAAAGATGATTAGTTGTTGTTGTTTTTTAATCTAGATTGTGTTCTATAATGTAGCTAAGAGCATGAATGCTGCTGGGGGTATAGCTTAGTGATAGAGCACTGGCTTTGTATGTTTGAGGCTGGATTTGATCCCCACTCCCAACATTGTAAATGAAGCAAAACAACCTACCTCAAAGCTATGACTCTCACTAGACTTCCTGGTTTAGAATCCTAACTTTGTGATCTTAGGCAAATTATTCTTGTGTGTTTGAGTGTTTTTATTTATGTAATGGTTACAAGGATTAACCAATCTACTATTAAATAAATAGGTAAAATAGTTCTGGAATAAATATGGAAATAGTTATTCTACACAGATTGAGAATTGGTGAAACAGAGTGGCCTAAAAAAATGTAGAAAAAAATGTGATAGAACCCTAAAGCAGAGATATTTAAAAATAGGGGATTGCTAGTCAGGTGTAATGGTGCATGCCTATCTTTCTAGCTATGGAGGAGGCTGAGATCTAAGTATGGTGGTTCAGAGCTGGCCTAGCCAGCTTGGAAATGATCTTGGAAATCCAAGATCATTTCCAGTTAGTCACCAAAAATCCAGAAGTAGAGCTTTGGCTCAAGTGGTAGAGCATTAGCCGTGAGCAAAAAAAGCTCAGGGACAGCACCCAGGCCCTGAGTTCAAGCCTAAGTCTGGTACAAATAAGGGGATTGTTACTACATTATAGATAGCTTGGAGGGGAAACAAAAGAAGCTTGCTGTAATTATTTTTAGTGAAACACCTTACTAACTGATTTTATTCTGACCTATGACAGGGTGCAGACACATTTCAGGCGAAAGTTAACATTGAAGTACAGTTGGCTTCAGAACTGGCCATCGCTGCAATTGAAAAAAATGGTGGTGTTGTTACTACAGCTTTCTATGATCCAATAAGTCTGGGTAAGCTTAATTGTTGTCATTTCTTTTTCTCTCTCTGTTACCTATTAGTTGTTACTTTTTTTTTTTTTTTCTAGGTTTGTATTTTGTTGCTGCCTTGGTCCTTAGGCATTCATGTCCTCAGTATGTAGTTTGTAACAGATAACTTCCATTCATTTCTCTCATAATTGAAAACTTAGTAAATATATTTACTAGTATAATTCTCATCTCTTTCTTAAGTGTTATAGTCATTAAAGAGCCAAAGTTTACAGTTATTTATTTTTAGGAATTCTGTGCAAGCCTATTCCATTCTTTCTGCGTGGACAACCCATTCCAAAACGAATGCTTCCACCTGAAGATCTGGTACTATATTACACAGATGCCAAGAACCGGGGTTACCTGGCAGACCCTGCCAAGTTTCCTGAAGCAAGACTTGAACTTGCCAAGAAATATGGTTATGTTCTCCCTGATATCACCAAAGATGAACTCTTCAAAATGCTCAGTACGCGGAAGGATCCGAGGCAGATTTTCTTTGGTCTTGCTCCAGGATGGGTAGTGAATATGGCAGATAAGAAAATTCTCAAACCTACAGATGAGAATCTCCTTAAGTATTACAGCTCATGAATTCCTTCCAGGAAGGCAGTTATTGAAGAGTACCAGGAAAAGGACTGAACATCGGGTTTCTTACTGTATTCTCCAAATGTGTCATCCTCCAGATAGTGGTGTATACTATTACTGTAATCATGGCTTTTTCATTTTCTCCTAAAATTAAAATTTTAAAGTGCAGAAGCAAGGACTGCACATAGGAACCAAATCCTGTGGGTTGTGTATCAAAGATTGAAATTCTGGTTGTCTATTGCAGAATGATTACAACTATTTTAGAATATTTCTGGTCCATTTTGTCATGATTTTTTTTCCTCCAAGATTTGTCTTGTTATTGCTGTGAAGCAGAAAGAACAACACTGGAGAGTTAGATTGACTTAATAGGCTAAGGTAGAGCAGCTGCTGGTAAGCTGTGGTCCTTCAATCAGCAGCCTAAGGAAGCTCTGCTACCCAGAACCCTCTCCTGGGATGGAGGTGATTAGGATGAATGGCTTCTAAGTAGCATATTTTCCAACAACATTGGAGGTTAGAGGAAAAACCATAAAAACAATCGGTTGTAAGAAAATTATACTCAGTTTGCTTGCTTTTGAGATGGCATCTTGAACTCTTGGGCTCAAGTGATCCTCCTGCCTCAGCCTCCCAAATGCTGGGAAGTACAGGTGAACTGTACCATACCAGGCTTAAAGTCACTTGATATAAAAGACACAGGAACTAGTAAGCTTATTTGCTTTTTGGGGGTATGTTGTATTCACAGTTTAGGAAAGCTTAATTTACCATACTCATTAAAATTCATCTTGAATAATTCATGACAATCATTCACAGTAGAAATAAAATGATTCCTGGCTAATTTTCTTGAAATAAAATGAAATATCTAAACTATGTAATTCTTTGTTAACTTTTTTCATATACTCCTGACTTGGGATTGAGTTTACAATCTATTTTTCTGCCAAGAATGTGTTTGTTTGTTTGTTTGTTTTGGCTTTAAGATTTTTTTTTTATTGTGAACATACTGTACAGAGGGGTTACAATTACATGGGCAAGATAATGAGTACATTTCTTATTAAGCATTGTAACCTCCTCCTTTGTTTCCCCTTCCGATCCCTTCCCATCCATGTGTTTCAGTTTTTATCCAGCATTTGTGTAATTTGGCTTGGTATAAACCATTATTGACCTAGAACTTAGCAAAAATCATTGGGATCATCTTTGACTGTCGAATATGAAATTGCAGAGGTTACAGAGGAATTAAAAAACATTTTTCAGAGCTCTCAAGTAACAGAGTTGGTGTGTTAGGGTTAGTTTTGGCTCCAGTGGTGGGAACAAGTCTCAGTGTTTGGATGCGCTATCGTTCATTTTCTCTCACAGATAAGTACAAAGTGCTGAGCTGGCTGCTGCTTCTGCCCAGTGACTTCACTGCTCCCTAGGGGACTTCTTCCTGAGCTGCTGGGAGGTCCTGATTTTTGAGATTCAAATAAGGACCAGTAGGAGCAAGCCAACTTTTTCTAAAAAGGTTCCTATATGCTGCCACACACATTTTCTCTTTATATCCCATCAGTCAGAGCTTGGAAACAGTCCTATTGTGGAGTGGCCTGAGTTATTTTGATAACTCATCTCAGTCAAAAAATCCTTTTATGATAGATTAGTAAGATAATGAGCAAGGGTTTTTGGTACTGAATGATACTAAAATGATACAGGTTTTGGTACTGTATCTTTAACTCAGATGAATTGCATCTGGCAAACCCAGGAAATGTGCAGAATTCCTTAGTTCTGTATCTGCCATTGTGGAATGCTGTTTGTTTGATAAGTCATATAACCATAAATTGGTAATTCATCCATGTTGGTATGCAAAGTATTTTCAGAGGAGAAGAGTGGAAAAGCATTGGAAATGTAAGACCTTTTTTCTGTATCCGTTTAAAAAACATTTTTGACAAATCATTTTATGTTTCCCCTACTGGGCATTTGGAAAGTTACTTTAAATATAACATAAGGGGTAAATTTACAAAGATTGCAAAGACTAATGCCAAGAAAGTACAAAGAAAAAAAATATATGGTCCATCATGGGGCTTGAACTCTGGGCCTGGGCATTGTCTCTACACTTTTTTGCTCAAGATTAGCACTCTAACATTTTGAGCCACAGCTTCACTTCTGGTATTATAGTGGTAAATTGGAGATAAGACTTCCATGGACTTTCCTGCCTAGGCTGGCAGGAAATCGTCAGATTTCAGTCTCCTGAGTAGCTAGGATTACAAATGTGAGCTACTAGTACATAGCTAGAAGATATTTTTATTGGCTGTTAACTGTGAGTTCCTAGTAGGTGTTGATTACAATTTTTTTTCTTAAAGTTCCTATGGGGAAAAAAATCCTCAAAATCTTTTTTTAATACCAGAGCTTTAATTCAGGACCTTGCACTCAGCTTTCTTGCTCATGGCTGGAGCTCTACCACTTAGGCCATACCCCTAGCCTGTTTGCTCACTAATTTGGAGATGGTGTCTCAGATTCTGCACTCCTCACACCCACTCCCTTTCTCACAGACTCTTCAAACTATCCTCTAGATGTCAGCCTCCTAGTATTACAGAAATTAACCATGGTACCCAGATCCAAAAAAACTTCGAATCAGAACAAAAATAGTTCACAAAAGTAGTTCATGTTTATGAAACTTAGATTTTAAAAGGAGCAAAAATCCCCTTTTACTGGTGCTCATTCTTGACCTTCACAGAGGTAACTAAACCATGTAGATTGTTTGTCTAAATCAAATGCATAGATGATAAACTGGGTACCAGTGGCTGATTCCTGTAATTCTAGCTACTTAAAACAGATCTGGAGGATTGTGGCTTGAAGCCAGCCTGGGCAGAAAAGTACCAGAGACAACTAAACAGCTGGAGTTGTGGCAACATGCGCCAAAAGAGCACCAGTCTAAGCATGCTCTGAGTTCAAACCCCAGAACTACCTATATATGCAGAACTTTCTATATGTAGTTTATCTTTTATTTATTTGTATTTGGTGTTGAAGGTTGAGCCTAGGACCTCATGAGTGCTAAGCATACACTCAGCTGGTAATCTACACCTACTTTAAAGACACTTCCTGGATACTTTAAGAGTACTTCAACTGCTTTCTTATTCTGAAGCCATTTATGATGGAATACATTAGATAAGTAAGTTATTTCACTTTTATTAAGCTGTGTAAAATACAGTAACTGTAAAGGTTATGTAAAGGAAGTCTAGTCTCTTTCAATGATATACTTTTATTTTTTTTTTTTGCTGTGCTGGGGATAGAACCCAGGGCCCCAGGTATGCCAGGCAATGCTCTAGCACTGTCCAGGCCACCAGCAACAATATCTTAGTCATAAAGATTTTTGCCTTGGGCCAAGAAAAACTTTGATCTCAATGATTTGCCTAGAATGAAGTTCCTTGTGGGCACCCATTGGTGACTGATGCTTATAATTGTAGCTGCTCAGAAGGCTGAGATCTAAATGATCATGGTACAAAGTCAGTGGGATCAGAAAAGTCTGTGTGACTCCAGCTTCAAAAATAACCAGCAAAAAGCAAGGCTGAAGTCAAGGCTCAAGTGGTAAGGCACCAACCTAACAAGCAAGCTGAGCAAAAGTAAGGCCCTGAGTTCAGGCCCTAGTACTGTCCCTCTCCCCCTAAAGACACAGGAATTCCCTTAAATTTAAACATCCTGTTCTATATAAAGTGGAAATAAGGTCAGAAGATACCATATCTTGTGCCCTGGCCATGGTAAGTTATGGCCTTACCTTATTAGGGCTGTAGGTTTTCCTTTTATGAAGCTATTTACAATTGTACTTCTGTGGGCTGTTCTGCCTCCACAGGAAAAATAGTTCATGGGAAGTGAGGAGGAAATTAAGTCACTTAAAAGTAGACTGCTTTCTTCCCCTAATAGCCTTCCACCTCCAAATGTACTTGAGAGCTCTTGGGTTTCCCTCCCCCATCCTCCCAAGTAGAATGACTAAGCTCTCCTGACAACAAGTCTTTGAAGGAAAAGGAGAGAGTCAAACAAGGCTCCTTGATTGTAGTTGTCTTTGGTGGCCTCCAGGTGGAAGGAAATCTGGGTTGAATGAGAAAGGGAAGAATGAAAACAGGAAACAGATGTCTGGTGATGTATAATGCTGGCTGGTTCTTATTTGGTGAGCAGGGATTTAGTCACCAACAGCTGTATCCTGGTTGTAGTGTTATAATCCTATAGATCATTCTCAGCCAAAACAGTCAAGTTCCACAAAATCTGTCCATTTTGTTTAAAACAGCTGGAAGTTTGTTTAAACTATACAACAATGCTGGGCTCCAAGATATTCTTATTGGATTGTGCCCTTTGCAAGGATAATGGGGGAGAGGGGACTGGTAATTCTATCTTAAAAGGTGACATTAGTTGGAAATCATAAAGCAAGAAGGCCCCAGTCTAGACCTTAATAGTTTCCTGGTATGTGGCTTCAGCCGTTTTTAGACTGTCCAAGACCAAACAACAACAACAAAACCCTTGAGTTATTGTACAGTTTAAAAGATTCTAGAGAAATAATTGCTATAGATTTTCTATTTTTAAGTTCCTGGGTTTTGTTTTTTCCAATGTCAAGATGCTCTATTCTTTGGAAAACGAAGTGGTTCTGCTCTAATAGGGAAAATTGTATAGCAGGTGTCACTCAGTTTAGTGTGTATCAGAGAATGAAGTGTGCTCTCAGATGCTAAGACCAGTCACAGAGTGGCTGTGTCTCTAGAGGCTGCGCTGTAGAGACAGAGCATAGGACAAGTAGCACAGCCTTCCTCAATACCACACCTGGGCTTGCAGTCACTAGCCATTTACCTGGGTTCAAAGCAGTGCCAACTTATTCTGTTGATGTGTCATCTGTCTGTGCCTCAGTCTCACTCAGAAAATAATCATTGATCCTAACATACTTGGTTCTGATGAACTGAAAGAAGTCAATGCAAAGCCTATAGTACAAGCTCCTGGCACACTAATAAAGTGCATCTATAAACATTTGGGAATTAAGTGTTTTGTAGTTTTTATGTGGTAGCCATTCTATATATACTACTTCCTTTCTCCTTAAGATTTTCATATAGCATGGGTGCCAGTGGCTCACACTGGTAACCCTAGCTACTTAGATAGCTGAGACCTGGAGGAACAGAGTTCAAAGCTGGCCTGATATTAGAAGTCTTTGACACTCCATCTTCAATTGACCAGCAAAATACCCAACTGTAAACATAGCTCAAGTGGTAGAATGCTTTGAGTTCAAGCCCTAGTACTGGCACAAAAAAGAAGGAAAAGATTTTTTCACAGTCTGTAGTCACCCTTTTATAAATTTTACTAGTATCTCACTAATGAGAAGAAATTAATATTAAACTAACAGTTTTTACTTACTGGGAGCCACAGAGAACATTTTGAAGAGGCATCATGGTGGAAATTAGTCCCAGACCCAGGAGCATGAAGTTGAATTTCTGTTAGTCGCTGGATTTATTATACAAAACCTTCAGATTGCATTAATTGATATAAGGAACACACCTATTTGGAAAACATACTGAGATTCAGAGAAGTTTTAGTTAATGTTATCTGATTCCACAAGTTGTATGGAAGACATTGATAATGCAAAGCTCTGATCTTTGTTTTGTTTCTCTCTAGAGGAAAACTTGATTCTTTTATTCATCCTGAAAGTCTGGTGCCAATCTTTTTTCGTGTGTGTGTGTGTGTGTGTGTGTGTGTGTGTGTGTGTGTGTGTGTGTGTGTGCGTGCCAGTTCTGTGGTTTGAATTCCAGGCCTGGATGCTGTCCCTGAGGTTCTCCCCTCCCACTCCTAACCCCCCCTCCCCCATCCTGGAGCTTGAACTCAGGACCTGGGTGCTGTCCTTGAGCCTCTTTCTGTGCAAGGCTAGCATTCTACCACTTGAACCACAGAACCACTTACAGCTTTTTCTGAGTAGTTTATTGGAGATCAGAGTCTCACAGACTTTCCTGCTTGGACTGGCTTTGAGTTGTGATCCTCAGATTTTAGCCTTCTAGGTAGCTAGGATTAGAGGCATGTACCATGTATGCTCAGCTTAAGCTTATGTTTACAAACATAAAAGAAGTTTAGGAAGTGGATCTGTAACTCAAGCGGTAGAGTGCTAGCCTTGAGCAAAAAGAGCTCAGGGACAGCACCTAGGCCCTGAGTTCGAGCTCCATGACTGAAACAAAAGTGTAAATGGATATGTGTGGTTTTAAATAGTTATGGTTTACCAGCACTCCGAGCATTGCACAGTGAGAACACAGGAGGATATTCTTAGGAGAGGATTACAGTGGCTCTATAGCTAGGTGCATGTGACCATATAAAATGATGCTTATCAAAAATGAACTCCAAGAGATGGAAATGAGGATTTTTATTGTCCTGTTTGCAATTCTTTCTTCTTTATTTTTTCCCCCTTTGTTTTATTCCCTGTTGTCATTGTTTTTTATTTCTATACCCTTTGTCTTGTATATAAGTTTACCTGATTTGGAAAAAGGAAGGAGAATCACAGAAACGTTGGGACGAAGGGTGAGCCCATTCAACAGTGATACTCACTATGTTGGAAATGAACTTTGAAGGAGGGGGTAAACTATTCAAAAAGAAATGCACTCATTACCTTGTTTATGTAACTGTAACCCCTCTGTACATCATTGTTACAATAAAATTTAAATTAAAAAATAGTTACAGTTTAAAAGAATTAAATGGAAATCAGTTCTAGGGCTTACAACTATGAATAAGAAAACTATGTTTTCTTTTTTTATTTTGAAAACTTTCTAATTTTCTCTCCTCTCTCTTCCCTGCCTCCCCTCCTTCCCTCTTTCTCTCCTTCTCCTTCCTTCTCCTTCCTTCCCCTTACTTTCCCTCCCTTCTCCTCCCCTCCCCTACCCCTTTCCTTCTCCATCCTCTCCCCAATACCCCCCTCCTTTCCTTTCCTCCTCTTCTCCCTCTCTCATACTGGGATTTGAACATAGAGCTTCTTCCTTAGGGCTTCTGCCTTACTAGGCAAGAGTTCTACCATTGAGCTATACTTTCAGCCTGTTTTTCATTTTTAATAGTGGAAATAACTTTTTAAAAGACATTACATAAAACCTAGACTAATAGCATTAAGGTTTATAAAATAAATGAAAAGGTAAAACTTAAAATTTCTTGATTTTCTTTGACTGTACCAAGATTATTTCTAATAATTCATTATAATCTTTAAAAAATTATTGTGGGTGATGTACGGAGGGTTTAGACAAGGGAATGAGTATATTTCTTGTCCAATTTGTTACCCTTCCCCCATTTTTCTCCCACTTTCCCTCTCCCTACCCCACCCCAAAGTTGTACAGTTCATTTCCATATGATGCCTTGTGAGTATTGCCGTTGCATTGGTTCACCCTTTGTCCTTTGTCTCACCTGTTTGTTGTTCAGCTTCCCTTCCCTAATTCAGATAAATGTATATACAATAACCAAGGATACCAAAAACAAATACAGTGACAACAGAGGATAAACCATGGGGGAAGAGGAATAAATCACATAGTACATTAAAAACAACAACAACAAAGAAAAACCTCTTGCTTCCATGTCTTGGAATTAATTTCACTTTGAGGGTCATATGTACATAGCTATTGAGTTATTCTGCTCACGGGCTAGGATTATCCTAGACATATACTAATTTTTACAAAAGAGAGAAACCAAGGGATCTATGTTTCTTTGGGTCTCGCTTACTTCTGTTAATGTGATTTTTCCCCCAGTCTTTCCATTTCCTTACAAATGGCGTGGTGTCATTCTTTTTTATGGAAGCATAGAATTCCATTGTAAATATATACCACATTTTATTGATCCATTCATGTATTGAGAGGCATCTGGGTTGATTCCATATCTTAGCTATGGTGAATAATGCTGCAATAAACATAGTTGTGCTGGTAGCTTTAGTATGGCCTTGTTTGTGATCATTTGGGTAAATGCCCAAAAGTAGGATTGCTGGGTCATAGGGGAGCTCTATGTGAAGTCTTTTGAGGAACCTCCATACTGCTTTCCAAAGTGGTTGAACAAGTTTACACTCCTACCAACAGTGTAGTAATGTTCCCTTTTGGCCACATCCCCTCCAGCATCTGTTGTCATTAGAGTTCTTGATTACAGCCAATCTAACTGGGGTGAAGAAGAATTTCAAAATTGTTTTAATTTGCATTTCTTTTATGCCAGAGATATTGAACATTTCTTCATGTGTCTATTGGCCATTCTTATTTCCTCTTCAGAGAAGTCTCTCTTTAAATCTTTCTTAATGGGGCAGTTGTTTCTTTGAGGATTTGTTTCCCTCTTTGCAGATGACATGATCCTGCATTTAAAGAACCCCACAGACTCTACTCCCAAGTTACTCGAGCTGATCTGAAACTAGCAAAGTAGCAGGGTATAAAATTAACCCTCAAAAAATCAATGGCTTTTCTGTATGCCAATAATGAGAACAGTAAGACTGAAATCAGGAAAGCAACTCCTTTTGTAGTAGCCCCCTCTCCCAATAAAATACCTAGGAATTAACCAAAGAAGTGGAGGACCTCTATGATGAAAACTTTAAAAACCTGAAAAAGGAAATTAAAACAGAACTAAGGAAGTAGAAAAACCTCCCATACTCCTGGATTGGGAGGATTAACATTATGAAAATGGCAATACTACCAAAGGCTATCTACAAATTCAATGCAATACCCATTAATATCCCAACATCACTCTTTAATGAAATAGAGGAAACAATCCAAAAATTCATATGGAATAATCAAAAGACCCCAAATAGCAAAAACAGTCCTTAGCAGAAAGAATAGTGCTGGAAGAATATCAATACCAAACTTCAAACACTATTGCAAAGCTATAGTAATAAAAAAACAGCTTGGTACTGGCACAGGAACGAACCTGAAGACCAATGGAATAGAATTGAAGCCCCAGAAATGAACCGGCAGACCTATGGCCACCTATTATTTGATAAAGGAGCCCCAAAAATAGGATGGAGGAAAGAAAAACTGCCTCTTCCGTAAATGGTGCTGGCAAAATTGGTTAAGCACCTATAGAAAACTAAAGTTAGATATTTATATATCACCCTGCACCAGAATCCATTCCAAATGCATCAAAGACCATCAAAGATCATTCAGGCTGCCCTTCCCCTGTGCTTCCTCCTGTCTCTACTATTTTGGACCTCCAGAGAAATTCTTTTCCATCATAGCCTCCTTTTATTACTTAGACAATTCTCACCTTTCCCTCTTGGACTGCTTGCCTAAAGCCTCTGTCTTTCTACTCAACACTAAGATACCCTTTTTCAATACAGACAGGTTTATTTGCAGTGTGCTTACGTTATACTTTGGATCTTAAGTGTTCCCAAAGGCCCATATTTTAAAGGCTTGAGACCCATCTACTTGCATTCAGGACATTGCCAGTGTTTAGTGATCACTAATAAAGATACGATTGAAATCAGGATACTGGGTCTAAACAATGTACCTAGTCCTCACAGCCAACTTGACACCTAGCTGGGTGATGGCTTTTCTTTGCTCCACTTCAAAAGCCTAGAGGTGAGATAAGCCATTCTTTGAATTGCAGATAAAGAGCTTTGCTTCAAAGAATGTGCAGATGTCATGCTGTTTAGCCTTAAGGAAATTTTGCTTGTCCTTGAGTTTTCCCTAGATGATCTGCTTCTGTTGGAATTGGGTTTCCATCCCAAACATGTTGTTTTTGTTGTTAAAAGCTTTGTGCAAGCTCTGGGCCCAGCTACCGGTCTTTGAGACTGGTCCTTGGCTCTCCAATAAAGACTCCCAATTCAACATCTCAAAATGTGGCTTCTTTGCTTCTTGTGACTGAATTCCTGTACTATGATCATGCATAATTTTTTATTTTACCTATTTGATATGTGTATAAATAATGCATTTCTTTTAATAATGAGTGTGTGCTCCATTAAATGATTTCTTTACTCCCCTGTAGATAGTCATTTTCATTCTTGTCAGCATTGGTGTACTATAGGAAATCTGCTTGAATATCATATATAAATCTTTAAAAGTTTTATTTTCTTTGTTTGGTGTGTGTGCCAGTTGTGGGGCTTGAACTCAGGACCTGGGCACTGTCTCTGAGCTTTTGTGCTCAACGCTAGTATTCTGCCACTTTGAGTCACAGCTCCACTTCCAGCTTTTTTTGGTAGTTAATTGGAGATCAGAGTCTCACAAGCTTTCCTGTCCAGGCTGACTTCAAGCTGTGATCCTTAGATCTCAGCCTATTGAGTAGCTAGGGTTACAGGTGTGTGCCACTAACACCTGGCACTGTACAAGTCTTTGTATTTTTCCTTTCTTCTGAATAAAGGGTTAGGGGTGGAATTTCTGAGTCATGTACCAACAATGAGACAGCTATTCATCCACATTTTTACCAGCCTATGGTGGCTGTCTTGTTCAATTTCAGCTATTGTACTGGTGAAAATGGCTATTTTGTTGTATTTTTAATCTGCATGTCCAAACATTGTTTCGTATGTTCATTTGCTGTTCACATATCTTTTTAGGTAATGTATTCCATTTATTATTATTATTATTATTGACATTTGAGTGTTTTTGATTGTCATTTATAAATTTATTTATTTATTTAGTGGCAAGGTCTCCTTATAGTATATAGACCAGGATAACCTTGCACTCATCATAAAGCCTAGGCTGGCTTCAAACTTACAATCCTCTTATGTCAGTCTCCCAAGTTCTGGGATTATGTGCACGGACCATCATGCTTGGCTCTAGTATTTTATAAATATACTGTATACAAGTCTTTTATTAGGTATGCATTTTTATGAATATTTTCTGTCTGTCTGGTGTTTGCTTTTTTCTTTTCTTGACATTGACTTTTGAAGAGGCACTTTTAATTTGATATAGTCCAATTTATCAATTCTTCCTTCACTTTTTTTTTTTTTTGGTATGATGCTTTTGGGTATCTTTCTAGGCCTAAGTCACAAAAGAATTTCTCCTCTTTTTTTTTCCTGGAAGTTTTCTTAGTTTTAGGTTTTACATTTAGGCCTCTGATGCTTTTCAAGTTAATTTCAGTTTAGAGTGGGAGGTATGGGTCAAAGTTTACTTAAAATTATTTCTGGACATAAGGGTGTTCAATTGTTCCAGCATCCTTTGTTGAATAGATGATGTCTTTGTACCTTCAGAAAAAAATCAATTGAGGGGCTGGGAAGGTGGCTCAATGGTAGAGTCCTTGCCTTGCATGCATGAGGCCCTGGGTTCGATTCCTCAGCACCACATAAGCAAAAAGCCAGAAGTGGCGCTGTGGCTCAAGTGGTAGAGCGCTAGCCTTGAGCTGAAGAGCTGAGGGACAGCGCCCAGGCCCAGAGTTCAGGCCCCACAACCGGACCCAAAAAAAAAAAAAAGAAAAAAAAAGAAAAAATCAATTGATTAGATTTGTGTAAATCTATCTCTGTACTCTTCTTTTGATTAAAAAAATCAACATTATATATTGCAACTATGGAGATTTATAGTTAAGTCTTTAAATAAGGTAGTAGGAGTCCTTCAGTTGAATTAAGAAGGGAACTTTTCTGCCCATGCTGGCCATAATTCCCTCATTTCAGCTTCCCAAGTAGCTAGGAGTCACCAGAACCATGGCTGGCTTGTTTGTTACAGCATCCTAGCAACATTTATTGATCTTGAGGGCTCTGACCTAATTGATGGATTGATCCCTTAATGAATTAATAATAGTCGGGCACCGGTGGCTCACGCCTGTAATCCTAGCTACTGAGGAGGCTGAGATCTAAGGATCATGGTTCAAAGCCAGCCTGGGCAAGGAAAGTCCGTGAGACTCTTATCTCCAATAAACCACTAGAAAACTGGAAGTGGTGCTGTGGCTGTGGAGTGCACGCCTTGAGCTGAAGAGCTGAGGGACAGCATCCAAGCCCATAGTTCAAGCCCCATGACCAACCAAAAATAAATAAATAAATAAATAAAAATAAATTAATAATATATGGTACCTGAGAGCCAGTGCCTTACCTTTGCAATCCTACCTATTTAGAAGGCTGAGGTCTCAGGATGAAAGTTCTAAGTCAGGGGCTGGGAAGGTGACTCAGTGGTAAGAGCGCTTGCTTTGCATGCCTGAGGCCCTGGGTTTGATTCCCAGCAAAAAGAAAAAAGAAAAAAGCCGGAAGTGGCGCTGTGGCTCAAGTGGTAGAGCGCTAGCCTTGAGCTGAAGAGCTGAGGGACAGTGCCTAGACCCAGAGTTCAGGCCCCACAACCGGAACCAAAAAAAAAAAAAGAAAGTTCTAAGTCAGCCTGGGAAGAAAAGTCCATCAGTCTCTTATCTCCAGTTAACCAGGAAAAAGCTAAGTAGCTCAAGTGGTAGAGCACGTCTTGAGTGAAAAAGCTAAGGGAAAGTTCCCTAGCCCTGAATTCAAGCTCCTGTACCAGCATATATAAACACGCACATGCACACACATACACATACATAATATCTAGTGTTATTATTCCTTATGGCTAAATACATTCCATTGTGTGGAACATTTATTCCTTCACTTAAACTAGATGGACATGTGATTGTTTCTATTTTTGACTATTATGACTAATGGGGTTGCAAATATATATGTTCAAGTCTTCTTGTGGACGTTGAAGTGAGGAGGCTGAGTCTAAGTAACTTCTTATAGCCATCCTGGTGCCTTGCTGGGTGAGGGGGTTTGCGCCCAGTGCTAGTTGAGAGGTGAGAGAGGTTATTCATTGAATTGCAGATGCCAAGTTCAAGGTGAGCTAGGAAAGTTCTGCTTCAGAGAAATGCAGATATCATAGCTTTAGGAAAGAAAGCTTTGTTAACTTAAAATGCTGGCCTTCAATCTCTCCCAAATGCCTTGATTCCCTCACCTCTGAGTAGCCTCTGAGATTTCCTTAAATGAAAAATCTGAGCCATATCCCCTACATAAGGTTTAAGCTGGTACCTGAGCTACTGCCCCAATAAGGTCTGCTTTTGTTAAGCTTGGGAGCGCCACCCAAACATGGTTTTTGTCATTAAAAGCTTGGTTGGGGATTTGTTCTGGGCTACAAGTCTTTGAGACAGGAATCCACCTGCAGATGCTGGCTCTCCAATAAAGATTCCCATTCTACCTCTCAAAATGTGGCTTCTCTGTTTCTCATTGACTGAGATACAACATGTACATTTTTATTTCCCTTCTACTTCTCATATTTATGCTCTATTTATGCTTAGCTTTGAAAAGAAGCCACTATTTTCCAAAGTGGTTGCATTATATTCTACCCCTACTGACAAAGAGTGTTTGTGTTTCTCTACAGAAATAACAAATAACATTTTTTTATTTATGTTTGTTATTTATTTATGTTTCTTATAACCATACTAGTAGATATTAAATGGAATCTCACTGTGGTTTTAATTTACATTTTTCTTTTTTTTTTTTTTTTTTGGTCCAGTCATGGGGCCTGAACTCTGGGTCTGGGCGCTGTCCCTCAGCTCTTCAGCTCAAGGCTAGCGCTCTACCCCTTGAGCCACAGTGCCACTTCCGGCTTTTTTTTATGTGGTGCTGAGGAATCGAACCCAGGGCCTCAGGCATGCAAGGCAAGCGCTCTACCACTGAGACACCTTCCCAGCCCCTAATTTACATTTTTCTAATAATGGTATTGAGAAGTTTTTTCATGACTTTATTGGCTATTTGTGTATAATAGTTTTCTTGGGGCTGGGAAGGTGGCTCAGTGGTAGAGCGCTTGTCTTGCATGCATGAGGCCCTGGGTTTGATTCCCCAGCACCACATAAGCAAAAAGAAAAAAAGCCGGAAGTGGCACTGTGGCTCAAGTGGTAGAGTGGTAGCCTTGAGCTGAAAAGCTGAGGGACAGTGCCTATGCCCAGAGTTTAGGCCCCACGACCGGAACCAAAAAAACAAAACAAAAACAAAACAAAAAAACAAAAGCTGAGTGGCTGAGTTACAGTGCCTTGACTTCAAATCCCAGGATTGCCCACCCCCCATAAAAAAAAAAGAGAAGAAAAAAAAAATAGTTTTCTTATTCTCCTGTGCAATTTTATAAAAATAATTTTGGTATTGTTATCATTTTGAAGACCTACATATATTGGGAAATTTTAGGCTATATGTGCTAATCTTGTTTATTACTTGTCAGAATTATTATTATTAATATTAATATTATTATTTTGCTGGTCATGGGGCTTGAACTCAGGGCCTGTGCAATGTCCCTGAGCTCTTTTGCTCAGGGCTAGTGCTCTACCACTTTGAGCTACAACTCCACTCTGTTTTTCTGGTGGTTAATTGGAGATAAAAGTCTCATGGTCACTTTTCTGCTCAAGCTGGCTTTGAACGGCAATCCTCAGACCTCAGCCTCCTAAGTAGCTAGGATTTCAGGTGTGAGCCACTGGCACGCGGCTCCTTGTCAGCATATGTATCCTCATTTTATAGCGAAAAAGACTAAGACATAGTAGAAAGCTTAAAAAGTGGGGTCTAGGGAAAGAGTTCATTGGAAAAATGCCCCTGGAAGCAATAGTGGGACTCCAGCCTCTTCTTGTTGCTCTCTTCCAGCCATGAGGTGAATTTCTTTGCTCTGTCACACTCGTCTGTATCACCACAGACCCAGCAGTGAGGGGACATTCAACCGTACTGAAACTCCTGAGGCTGTGAGCCAAAATAAGCCTTTTCTCTCTATAAGTTGGCTGTCTCAGGTATTTGTTACAGTAATAGAAACAGTGGCATTAAGTTCAGTGTTACCCATTTTTATACTTTTTTCATCACCCCAAATGGGTGATGACATATTAGTTAATAATTCCTCATGTTTCTCTGTTTTCAGTCTTCCCATACATAGGAATTTGCTGGGTATTGGTCTTTCAGTTCAACCATATAACATTTGTCTCCTTTGTCTGATTTATTTCACTTGGAAAAATGTTTCCAAGTTCATACATTTTGTTGCATATACTAAAATTTCATTCTTTAAAAACTTTAAAAATTTGTAGTAAAATACACATCCCGTAAAAATGACCATCTTTGCCATTTTTTTTTTTTTTTTTTTTTTTTTTTTTTTTTTTTTGTCGGCCGTGGGGCTTGAACTCTGGGCCTGGGCGCTGTCCCTCAGCTCTTCAGCTCAAGGCGAGCGCTCTACCACTTGAGCTACCGCGCCACTTCCGGTTTTTTTCTGGTGGTTTATTGGAGATAGGAGTCTCACGGTCTCTCCTGCCCGGGCTGGCTTTGAACCGCGATCCTCAGATCTCAGCCTCCTGAGTAGCTAGGATTACAGGCGTGAGCCACCAGCGCCCGGCTCATCTTTGCCATTTTTAAGTACAGAGTTCAGTTGTGTTAAATACATTTATTATATGATGCTATGTATCTCCAGAACATTTTCCCCTTGCAAAACTTATATTTTGTCCCCTTTAAAGAACAAGTTCCCATTTCTTTTTTTCCCAGGCCCTGGCAATCACCATTCAACTTTCTGCTTCTAAGAGTTTGACTGCTCTAGATTTTTTTTTTTTTATGGAAGAGGAAATATACATATATATCTTTTCCTACTGGTTTATTTCACTTACCATTAGGTCCAAGCAATATTTATTGAAAATAATACTCCATCCTCAGTGAATATTCTGGTATTATGGTAAAATTAATTGATCATAATCACAGAGGTTTCTTTCTGGACTGAATTCTTTTTTTTTTTTTTTTTGTCGTGGGGCCTGTACTCTGGGCCTGGGCGCTGTCCCTCAGCTCTTCAGCTCAAGGCTAGCGCCCTACCACTTGAGCCACAGCGCCACTTATGCCTTTTTTTTTCTGCTTTTGTGATGCTGAGGAATCGACCCAGGGTGTCATGCATGCAAGGCAAGTGATCCACCACTGAGCCACCTTCCCAGCCCCTGGACTGAATTCTTATCTGATTGTACTAGGTGTATAACATTTTGACAATGCCATATACAGTCTTGATCACTATCGTTTTGTAGTAAGTTTTGAAATTGAGAAAATCTAACATATTCTTTGTTAAGAGAATGTTATGATTTGAAATGGAAATTGGATCTTGAAGGCTCTGACCTAAGCAACGGATTGATCCTTTGATGGATTATTAATATATGGCAGCATTATTGGGAGGTGGTGGGCAGTAGGAAATGGTGCCTAAGTAGAGAAGGTAGGAAGGAATACCTTATGCCTGCTGGTTTCTGTCTACCTGGCTACTCTGAAGTGAGCAGCTTTCCTCTGCCATGCCCTTTCACCATGATGTTCTGTCTTACTGTGGCCCAGAAGCAGAGGAGCAAGCTAGTCATGGCCTGGAAACTCTGAAGCCATGAGCCCCCAAAATCCTTCCTCCCTCCACATTGCTCTTCTCAGGTCTTCATCACAGCAATGGATTGTCTAATTTGTATAGATGGTTTTAACTCTTTTGGGCTCCTTGCATGTCTGCAAACATTTGAAAATCAGCTTCTCACTTTCTGCAAGAAAGGGAAACTTGCATATTAATGTATAATAATACATAGAATCTTTGCATATTTAGCCTGTATCCTGCAACTTTGTTAGTTTTATTGGATCTTTTTTTTTCAAGTTGTTGAGTCCTTTGGATTCTCTACATAGAGGATTATCTCATTTATGAATAGAAATGGTTTAACTTCTCCCTTTCTAATTTTTTTACTCCTTTTCTTTGCCTGGTTGTTCAGATTAGAACTTGCAGTACAATATTGAATAGTGGTGGTGAGCTCAGACATCCTTCTCTTGTTTCTGCTCCTAGAAGAAAAGCTTTCAGTCTTTTACAATTGAGTGTAATGTTCATAGATGTTCTTTATCAGGATGGTGAATCACCCTGCAGTCCTATTTTGTCCAGTGTTTCTATTTTTTTTATATCAAAAGTAGTATTCAATTTTGTCAAATGCTTTTTTGGCATCTACAAAGATTTTTTTCTCCTTTAGTTTATTAATGTATCATGATTTTTTTTTTTTTGGTAGGTCATGGGGCTTGAACTCTGAGGCTCTGGGTGCTGTCCCTCAGTTCTTCAGCTCAAGGAGAGTACTCTACCACTTGAGCCACAGCACCACTTCTGATTTTCTGGTGAATTTTGGAGATAAGAGTCTCACGGACTTTCATGCCCAGGCTGGCTTTAAAGTGTGATCCTCAGATCTCAGCTTCCTGAGTAGCTAGGATTACAGGCACGAGCCACCAGAGCCTGGCTCAGCTGATTTTTATGTATTAAAATCATCTTATATACCTAGGGTACATCTTACTTGGCTCTAATATGTTTTTCATCTGTTGCTAAATTCGGTTTGTTAGTATTTTATTGATATTTACATGTATACTTATATTTGCACTTTCCTTGTGATAGCTGTGGTTTGGCATTGGTATAATAGGCAAGTAGAATGGTTTGGAATTATTGGCTTCTCATCTATCCCCCACCCCACCTTGGCCTACAAAGTTGCCCAGGCCCACATGGATGCTGGGTGCACAGAAGGTGCCTCCAGTCCCAAAGCAGAGCGAGCCACCACCCAAGCCCCCAAAGAAGAGGTGGCCAAGGAGTGTCAGTAGCTGTAGGTGGTCGTGGCAAGGCAGCTGAGGGCACAGGGGACACTAGCCTGAGGTGAAGATGGCTGCAGGAGTCTCATCTGTTTTTTGAGTTGGTGACAAGTTTGTGTTCTTCCATGAATGTTTGGTAGAAGTCACTGATGATATCATCCACTACTCTGTGTGTGTGTGTGAAGTTTCTGTATTACCAATTTAATCTTTGTACTTGTTATACATCTTTTTCAGATTTTCTATTCATCTACTTCAGTATTTTGTGTCTTTCTAGTGGCAACTATTTCATTGAGGGAGTCTAACTTACTGATGCGTAGTCTTTCTTTTTTTTTCTTTTTTTTTTTTTTGTGGTCCAAGACAAGGACTTGAGCTCCATATTCAACCCTTTCGCTCACTGGCTGGCTCCCTACCACCCAAGTCATGCCCCCAGCTGCTGGTAAACAGTTTTTAATAATGTGCCCTTATATTTTTTATTTTTAATTAATACAAATGTCTTTTACTAATTTCAGATTTAGTCATGTGGCATGACTTAATGTGGCAAAAGGTACCTTTTATATTGACTTCAGAATGCTTCTAAAACAAAATACTTGTCCATATGAAGATTACCATAATATGAAATTAGCACAATAGACATACTGTGCACAAGGGCCATATGATTCATTCTAATCTGCCAGCAAAGATTTTGTTCTGACTTTCTGCAAGTCCTAAATCTTTGCCTTCTCAGTGCCTGTCCCCATGAAACAGAAACTTACATTGTTTTCTCTTCCCTGCATCCAATATTACATCTATGTCAAGCAGCCACTTGAAGGTGATTTTATAATCAATATCACAGGCTTCAAGGGCTTCAATTTATTATGTATTATGTTATCATTACTACAAAGAGGGACTCTGGTCCCAGGAAGTTTCTGAGGACATGAGTCTCTTTTTGTGGGGTCTCTGGTGTGAAGATGGAAACAACTCTTCAGGAAGGAGCTGACCCAGAAATGGGCCAGAATGTGTGTGTGTGTGTGTGTGTGTGTGTGTGTGTGTGTGCGTGCGTGCGTGCACGTGCTCATGCATGCACACATGCGTGCATATACACACCCAGTAGTGGGTTTTGAATTCATAGCCTGAGTGCAGTCCCTGTGACTTTTCTGCTTAAGGCTAACCTAGCTCTCTACCACTTGAGTGACAGCATTACTTCTGGCTTTTTCTGGTTACTTGGAAATAAGAATCTTAGGAGCTTTCTTTCCCAGGCTAGCTTTGAACCTTGATACTCAGATCTCAGCCTTCTAAGTAGCTAGGTTTACATACATAAGCCGCTGGTGCTTGGGGGAGTGGTACTGGGGTTTGAACTCAGGGCTTCATGTGTGATTGGTAATAAGGTGCTCTACCCATATGATCCATGGTCATGAAATTTATTCTTGTGAGGATGGAGAATTTACAAAAGGGAGTAGGATCTGGCTTTGCCTTATCTAGGAAGTCATGGGAGGTGTTGTGTAGACCACAAATCTAGCTATCCAGCTGTACTCAGTATTTCTGTGCTGAGCGTAGTTCCTCTCAGAAAACAGTGAGCATGTGGCACAGGAACACCTACTCGTGTGTGTGTGTGTGTGTGTGTTTGTGTGTGTGTGTGTGTGTGAGACTGGTCCTGGACTTGAACTCAGGACCTGGCACCATCCCTTTTTTACTCAAGGCTAGTAGTGCTCTACTACTCGAGCCTCTGCTCCACTCTGGCTTTTTGGTAGTTTATCGGAGATAGAAGTTTCATGGACTGTCCTGCACAAAGTGGCTTTGAATTGTGATCCTCATATCTCAGCCTCCTGAGTCGCTAGAATTACAGGTGGGAGCCACCGGTGCTGGCTGGAGCATCCACTCTTCGGGTTTCTCATTTGGAAGGATATAAGGAGTTTTCTGAAATGCCACAGGAGATATCTCTGCAATTCAATGCTATTGACTGGACAAGGAGAGGGTCTGGTGCTGCCAGACACGGTGGAAAGTTGGAAGAGCGACAGCCCTCTCCTTTCTCACCTCCTCACGTGTCTGCAGCGTCAGAGCTTCCTCTGGCTTCAGCGTCAGGTCAGCCCGTGGGCTGCCACATGTCCTCTGAGCCAACTGCTGGGATGCACACCGCTGCACAGTGTGCTTCTTTAGGTAGGGACTCCATCCCATCGTGCCCTGACCTAGGGCTCGTGCAGGTCAGTTCACAAATGTCTAATTGACAAGCTGTTAGTCTTTTCCCTCCTTTGAATAGTAGTCTTGTTTGCAGTAGCCGTTGAAAATGAAATGTCACCCTCTGCTTTGATGAGCTAGACAGGGACCCATGGGAGCCATGAGCAATGGCCTCTGGAACACTCTCAAGTCAAGATGCTCCCACCCCTTCTAGTTCCTCCAGAGAGGATAGAAAATGAGCGTGGCAAGACTGCCACCCAGTGACCACAGGCCAGCATTCCTCAGGGAATCCTTAGGTCTACTTAATTAGCATGACTTGTTCACCTGTGTACACTCAGCAGTCCTGAAACCCTCACGTGACCTCAGGCTCAGCACGAAAGACAGGGAAGTTAGAAAGGCAGAGTGCACACCCCCTGGGAACAGAAAACTGAGAGGACAATATTTCAAGTACAATGGGATGGGTCCAAGCTCTTCTCCCACACTCTGGTTTGCCTTTAAATTCAAAAGGATAATTCAGAGTGTGACTGTGATACACCTAAACTCTACCCTGGTAGTAGTTGACTAGCACAGAAAAAGGAAAAAATAGGGCACCTGAATCCTAAGTAGCTACAGTGCTACTTGAATTGGTCTTCCCTGACCCTCTCAGAACATGCAAAAGGTGCATTTCCTTATCTCTTATTTTACGTGTCAATATTTCGAAGTTTCTTTTTCTCCTCTTCCTCCCCTCCCTCCCTCCCTCCCTCCCTCCCTCCCTCCTTCCTTCCTTCCTCCCTCCCTCCATTCCTTCCTTCCTTCTTTCCTTCCTTCCTTCCTTCCTTCCTTCCTTCCTTCCTTCCTTCCTTCCTTCGTCTCAGTATGTAGCCCAAGCTGGCCTCAAACTAGCTTCAACCTCTTAAGTGCTGGGATGATAAGTGTGTACTACTAAGCTTGTCCCAAATACCTAAACTCATTTATAGTACTGCTCAACATCATAAGGATGCAGAACAAACTTTCACTCTGTGTGTGTGTGTGTGTGTGTATACATGTGCTCACATGTATGTATCTGCTTTAGGTCTTGAATTCAGGGCCTTGTGCTCTCAGACTTCTTGCTTATGACTGGTGCTCTACCACTTGAGACAGGTTTTCAATTCAGCATTTTACTGGTTAATTTGAGATAGAGTTTCTTGAGATTTTCTGCCAGGGATGTCTTTGAATCATGATCTTCCAGGTGTCAGACCCCTGAGTAGCTGGAAGTACAGGTGTGAATCATCAATACTCTACAAACCCTTACTTGACAAGGCTGCATGTTACACATACATATATACATACATACATACACCCACATACATACATAATACATGTTTGAAAGGTATCATCTGTATATAAAAACCATCAGAAAGTGTTCACTCACAAGATAATGTTAAATGTGGGAGAAAAGGTGGTTAAAACAAGTCTTTTACAATGCGTTTGTTCTTGTCACATGCCTTAGTATGGCAGCTTATCCCAGAGCCTTATTGAAGCTAAGCCTCAGAAGACAGATGTGCAAAATGGCAAAAGCAATGAATGGCATCTATTTCTCATGTCTTTTGTGCTAAGCATGAAAGAGAAGAAATATATCATTGAATAATTGCTGACTGAATGAACTCATGAAGCATAGGAACTCTTTATTCTTTGAGACAAGGTCTCAATAATAACTCATACTGACCTGTAACTTTATGTAGCTTAGGTTGGACACAAACTCTCAATCCTCCTGCCTCAGCTTCTTGAGTGCTAGGATTGTAGCTGTGTGACACTACGGATGGCCAATAATCAACAAAATTACATGGACTGCTTATGCAGCAGAAACTAGTTGAACTCAGTCTCCTTGCTACCGCTACAGCTAGAGTTGTGTCAGTGGCTACTGCTCTTTGTTTCTTTCCATGTGGAAAATTCAACTCATTTTCCAAGACCAAGAGGCTGGACACCTACTGTAATTTAGCCACTAGAGGGGCAGATGTAGACATGTTGTTTAGACTTTCAAAAGTAAAGCAATGGGCAAAGTAGAATAGAAGACACATATTCTTCAACTCAAATCAGTGAGGTTTAAGAGTTCAAGGAAATGGATTCAGGAAAATTGAGCTTTCATAACAGTTATCTACCACTAAGCTACAACCTTGGAGAATTTTTAACATCTAACATTATAATTTATGTGTTTTGACAACTTATGAATTCTATAAGTAACCAGACTTACAGTCAAACTCACTAAGGTTGCTGTATATTTATTTCTATTTAGAAATCAGTGTGATTCTTATCAGCATTGGTCTCCCCTGGGCATTTGTTAGCAACGCAGAATGTTGGTTCTCACTTTTAAACTTCTGAATAAAAAAAAAATCTAAAATTTAACAAGGTCCTTAGATGCTTTCTATACACATTAAATGCTGAAAAGGCTCCTTGTAAATTACGGTGCCATATTATTGCAGTGTTACATCAAGAGCACTAGGTGGCGCAATTTCCTCAAATTTCATATACTTAAGGGTGTGTAAAATTACTACCAGGAATTGTTTCGTCAATCAGTTATTATTTTCATTAACATAACATTTTGAGCTCTAAAAAGAATAGAAAGAAAGATAATATAAACATTTGTGGATGGCCTGCAAGTTATATCTTATGAACGATTGTAGAGAAAATGTTTTAAATTTTCTCTATTAAAGTTTAAAGTCATTTTAGAAGAAACAAAACAATGATTGTTCTAAAATTCTAGAAAAAATATTTGAAAATAACATCCTACAATTTTAATTATAAGTTGAAGTTAAAAACTACAATAAAAATGAGCAAATTAAATTTAAAAATTCTTTTGCTTTAAACTGTGGACGTGTGTGCATGTGTAATTTATCAGGAAGTATACTCATTAAAGGAATCTCAAAAAACACAACAAGGATGGCGTCATTTAATAATGACATAAATAAACTGTGTTGAACCTTTAACCTACTAAACATCATCATCAAAGGCATCTAGTCAAGGGCATTGGTAAGAATGAACTTCCTGCTTCTTTCCTTTAGAGTCAACAAAGAAATCTATAAATTGAGACTTCAGTCTCACAGCTATTAGAAGCTCCAAGATCCAGCTGATCAACCCAGGGTCTTTTCCCAGTCTTAGGGAATTTTCACTCTAGTTTCTTGTTGTAAGATACAAAGGACCATGGATGGATGGAGCAAATGGAAGGAGAAATCCAGAGAGGGAACTGATAAATAAAGGAAATGAACACAATTAGCCAAACATGTCACCATCACCATGCAAGGCAGTGTGGGGCAGAGTGCCCCTGTCCAGTGCCCTCCTATACCATCCTCTGGACTTGGTCTTGGCATAGCTTTTGGTCCTTCCTTCCTTCCTTCCTTTCCTCTTCCTTTCTCTTTCTCCCTCCCTCTCTCCCTTTCTCACTTCTTTCTCCCTCCCTCCCCTTTTCCCTTTCTCCCTTTCTCCCTCTCTCCCTCTCTCCCTTCCTATCCTCCTTTCCTTCCTTCCTTCCTTCCTTTCTTTTTTCTTTTTTTCTTTCTTCCCTTTCTTTCTTTCTTTCTTTCTTTCTTTCTTTCTTTCTTTCTTTCTTTCTTTCTTTCTTTCTTTCTTTCCTTTCTCCCTTCCCTTTCTTCCTCCCTCCCTCCTTCCCTCCCTCCCTTTCTTCCTCCCTTCCTTCCTTCCTTCCCTCCCTCCCTCCCACATTCCCTCCCTCCCTCTCTCTCTCTCCCTTCTTTCTTTCTTTCTTTCTTTCTTTCTTTCTTTCTTTCTTTCTTTCTTTCTTTCTTTCTTTCTTTCTTTCTTTCTTTCCTTATTCCTTCCTTCCTTCCTTCCTTCCTTTCTTGTACTTGGGTTCAGGTCAGGGCCTGGGTACTGTCCTTTAGTTTTTGCTCAAGATTAGAGTTCTACCAGTTGAGAGTTGATCCACAGCTCCACTTCTGGCTTTCTGGTGGTTAAATGGAAGTAAGAGTCTCACAGACTTTTCTTTGGGCCATCTTTGAACTGTGATCCTCAGATCTAAGCCTCTGGAATAGTTAGGATTACAGCTGTGAGGCACTGGTTCTTGGCTCTTGGTATAGCTTTTCAGCACTCCTTGCCAGAAGTTACCAAGTTTTAAAATTTGTACTATTTTTGGCTCAAAGCCATGCTGTCAGCTAGATATGGGATTTGAATACTGGCACCTGACAAACTAGTCTGCCAATGTGGAGAGAGAGCAAGTGCTCCAACCACTCTTGCTGTCCACCAGCTCACTAGGCTTGAGGCTAGGTGTGACATAAAGAAATCGAAGAGGATAGCACGGTAATTCCAGATTTTAATCAGTCCTAGGATATGGTTGACACCTACAATCCTAGCTACTTAGGAAGATGAGATCTGAGGATCATGGTTTGAAACTAGCCCAGGTAGGAAAGGTCATGAAACTCTTACCTTCAATTAACCAGCAAAAGTGGGAAGTGGAGCTGTGGCTCAAGTGGTATAGTGTCAGCCTTGAACAAAAAGCTGAGGGACAGTGCCTAGACTCTGAGTTAAAGCCCCAGTACTGGCACAGAAAAAGGAAAAAATTCCAAAGGATACTGCCAGCAGAAATACACAGGGAAGATGTTAAAGATCAAAATGTCTTAAATGAGCTAGCTATATAATGTGTGTGTGTGTGTGTGTGTGTGTGTGTGTGTGAGAGAGAGAGAGAGAGAGAGACAGAGAGACAGAGACAGAGACAGAGACAGAGACAGAGAAACATCATCCAAAAAGAAATGTACTCATTACTTGATTTATGAAATGAGAGCCCCTCTGTACATCACCTTTATAATAACAATAAAAATACTTAATTAAAAAAAAGGTTAAAACATTTTGTCGTTCTCATGTGAGATTGTGAAATGAAGGCTTTCCAGTTGGCCTGAGCCACACCAGCAATCACCAGGTCTCTCTGCCTGCTTTCTATGGCTTTCTGTGACTCAGGCAGGGGTGAGGGAGAAAAGAAGTATGCTGGTCTTTGTTCTCACTCTGTTTCAGGGGAGAGCCTTTTCCATCACCCTGAGTAAAGGTGTAACAGCTATTAAGATTCAAAAGTGAACTCAGTGTTCCAAATGCAGTCACCACACAAAGAAAACCAATGAGTCTATTTCTGGTTCCTAAGTACACTATACAATAACGGAGTTAAGTTTAAATCATCAGAGGTGGAAAAAAAAACATAAAAGAAAAAAATGTTCTTCTGTTGCACTGAACTGTAAGGAATGTCTCCATGGGTGGTTACTTATATGAGTTGGTTTGAATCCTACCTTGCCGGTTCTGGAAATCCACTGTCATCAAAAGGCCAGAAGGAGCTGGGCCTGGGGGCTCAAGTCTGTAATGTTAGATATTTGAGAGGAGGACATTGGAGATTGGGGGGCAAAGCCAGCCACTGACAAACAAACTGGCTGGGCTCAGCAGTATGTGTGTCACAAACTATGGGGAAAGCACTGTGGCTAGATGTGGTAGCATATACTTGTCATCCCCAGAGACAAAGGGTAGTATGAAGATCACAATCCAGGCTGGCTTGAGCATATAGAAGACCCTACCTGGAAAACAGGCAATGCAAAAAGGGGTTGGTAGGATGGTTCAAGGGAAAAAGTACTTGCCTAGCAAGTTGAAATGGCAGTACTGCCAAAAAATGTTAGTAAATAAAAGGAGAGAAGAAGCTGGGCATACATGTAATCCCAGCATGTGGGATGCAGGAGGTGGTAGGATCAAGGGGTACATAGTGAGACCTTGTGAACAAAAAATGTATGTGGGAGTATTTCATTGATATCTGGCAGAACCAAAGCCTCAAATAAACCCTCACAATGTTGCTTTCCCACCCTTCTCCCAACATCAGCCTTACCAAACCACAAATTACTTTTGAGAGCTTTATATCATGGACTCATTTTATGTTGTCTTCAAGTGTACATAGCTCTGCTCAGTTTCTAAAAATAAGAATCAAAAGATCAGTTTTGTAAGCCTATCATAGTTTACTATATTCAAAACCAACTTTTTTTTTCTTGTACTGGGGTTTGGATTCAGGGCTCACATTTGCTTGGCTGGCACTCTGCCACTTGAGCCACATCCCAGCCCTGCCTTTTGCTGGTTATTTTGGAGATTGAGTCTCATAGGCTTTTTTTTTTTTTGGACCAGGTTTACAGTTGCTTTACCAGAGCCTAGAAAAAACAATGGACTTTGTTTTTTGGTTTTGTTTTGTTTTTGGTCCTGGTACTGGGCTTGAACTCAGGACCCAGACACTGTCTCTGAGCTTTTTTGCTCAAGGCTAGTGCTCTACCACTTGAGCCGCAGCTCCACTTCTAGCTTCTTTTTGGTGGTAATTGGAGTTAAGAGTGTCATGGACTTTCCTGGGCTGGCTGGCTTTAAACCTCAATCCTCAGATCTCAGCCTCCTAAGTAGCAAGGATTATATTTGCAATGAGCCACCAGTACATGCAAAAAGAATGGACTTTCTGTTGTTTACAGAAATGCTCTTAGCTCTCAGGACAGTCTCTGAGCACCTGCTGTCATCAGTTCAGAGCATCTTGTCATGGGGTCCATGCCCAGTTGCTGCCTGCTCCCACTGTCATTCTTAGTGGCAGTATGTGCACCCAGTTGTCACATAAAGATTCCCACAAACCACCAAGAGTATTTGGCCAGGTTATAGTTGTGTTGTGAAATCTTGGCATCTCAGCTTAAGTCAGGAAGGCATCACATTAACTGAGTATTGGATTCTACCTAGCCAGGATTAATTCTACCTAACCAGGAGTCTGAAGCCTAAAGAATTATGGTTGAAAGCCAGCCTAGGTAGAAAAGGTTGAGAGATTTTTATCTCCAATTAATCAGCAAAATTCTGGACTGGAAGCTCGGTATAAGTGGTACAACACCAGCAAAGCAGAAAGCTGAGTGAATGCAAGGCCCTAAATTCAAATCCTAGTGCCACAAAAATAAATAAACATGCAGATAAATATAAGTGGATATAGGTAGATAGGTCCAAAATCTGAAGGCTTTTGAATGCTCACTTAATACATGAGTGGAAAATGTCAGACCATGAGATTTTGGCTTGTCTATTGACTTTTTTTTTTTTTTTTTTTTGCCAGTCCTAGGGCTTGAATTCAAGGCCTGAGCTGTCCCTGAGCTTCTTTTTGCTCAAAGATAGCACTCTACAGTGTCACATCTGGCCTTTTCTGTTTACGTGATGATTACAAATTGAACCTAGGGCTTCATGTATCCTAGGCCAACACTCTACTGCTAAGCCAAATTCCCAGCCCCTGAGCATTTTAAAAAACTGCTTAGCATATCATAAAACAAAAGCACATCCTATAATTTGGAATTCTATCTTATCTATCCATCTATCTGTTGACCTACCTACCTACCAATATATCTTTCATCTATCTATCTATCTATCTATCTATCTATCTATCTATCTATCTATCTATCTATCTATCTATCTATCTATCTCTATGTAATCAGGCCCCTTGCTTTTAAACCTAGGCTAATCTTGACCTCACTACATAGCTCTGGCTGGTCTGGAACTCTCAGTTCTCCTTCTGAACCCCCAAGTGCTGAATCACAGTCATGGGTCACCATGCCCAGTTTAAGATATCATCAGCACATCTTACAAAGGGCTGTTTTAGATGTGTTGAAATCTGGCATTAAATTTTTTAAGCTGTCATTATAAAGGTAACATACAGAGGGAAATCTGGCATTTTTAAGATTAATTTTAGAATTGGAGAAACAAGCACACAAAAGGTTGATCAACTTGCTCGAAGTTGCTCAGCTAATAGGTAATAAAACTAAGATGTGACCCAAACAGCAGTGTGGGGTGCTCTGAAGGTCGGCATGTACGCTCATTCTCCCATTGTCCAATGGCTGCACTCTTTGGTTTGGGCTGGGCTCCACTTTACCTACCTTTATATTCTGTGCCTAGCACCCCAGTCTTCCCATAGAGTTTGTGAAATTCCGTGCACACTTTCCTGCTCAGTGGGCCACGTTGTGTTTGTGTTGCCATCACCAGGGACAGAAGGTGGGCTGGGGAGTCCCGGAGAAGAATTACTCTAGTGAGAGTGATGAGCACTGTGGCAGGGGATGAGACTTGTGGACCCCTTGTGCTGGGGACACATGGGATGCCGTATTGCCATGGAAACTTACTTACATGGGTTTGGTACATTTTCTTCACATGTGCATGGCACCATTTCCTTACCCAAGCAGGTGGCTCTGTAGTTGGAAAGTTGACACCGTTGTAATCCCTGGCTAGTGTCATTTGTCTTTGGAGCACTTTGAGTCTTCTTCTGTAGTAATCAAGGTACTTGTAAGTTTATTGTTAGAATTATTTGTTTAGGGTCTGCCTTTCCCATTCAGCCAAGTACACAGGGACATGAAGTGGGCTGTGTGTGCTTAGCATTAAGTGGTCAGAAACCATGGAATTGACCTGAAATTGTCAGGCTGCGTGCCTCAAAGGTCCTCTGACTCTATATTATTATTTGATAAATAATGCTTTTCAGTCCGGCCCTGTGGGTTGCTCTCTGTTCCACAGGAAGGGGCTGTCATCAGGAGGATTCCATTCCTGGTTCCTGGTTCCATCCTTGAGTCCCAGGTCCCCATCTGGGCTCCAATCTAATGTAGGCCTCCTGAATATTCTAGGGTTGCAGTTCATTATACCTAAGGGCATTCATTTGTCAAGGTCAATTTCAATTGGCCAGGGCTGGAGACTGACTGGGAGGATTCTAATCTGTGGGCCAAAGTCAAGGTTGAACCTGAGGTTCCCAGGAAAAGAGAAATAGTAATTGAAAGAAAATTGGGGTGGCAGCTCAGGAGTAGGGTCCCTGAAGCAGTAAAGGAGGGGTGAGTTTACAGCTGGGAGAGAGGACCCAGCCCCCAGAGAGCTGCTGTCTCTGATGAGGAGTCAGATATGTTGTGTTGGGTGCCAGTTCTTTCTTCATCATCACCATGGCCCGCAGCAAGGGGGCCCAGTGATTCATGCTTGTGGTTGTGAAGGAGCCGCTGTACATTTATGGATGGAGGCAGTGGAAGTGATAGGAAAGGCATGCCTGTGATGCTCGTTCCTACAAAAGAAATACCAGGATATTCCACTTGGAAACCGTCAGAAGAGTGGGATCGTATAGCTTGGGAAAATAAAGCCTTGGGTTCACTGCTGGTCACACAGGCTTCCCCCTTCACATTTGGATTGCGTAAGTGGTGGGGATAGCCTGGGCAGAATAGGGCAGGAACTGGTTTCAAGGACAGAGTGTATCTCTTGCAACGCTGCCTTGATGCGGTGACCTTTTCACTGACAGCATGACATAAAGGACTCTAGATGCCAGTGTATACACATGTGTGTACAGACAAGGGTAAAATAAACACACATACGCGCGCGCGCGCACACACACACACACACACACACGTATGCCCAGAACACAAAATCCAGCTGAAGCCATTAGATCCTATTTGATACAAAGGAGATACAAAAGATTTGATACAAAAGATTAATCAGAGGCTGGGAAGGTGGCTCAGTGGTAGAGCATTTGCCTTGCATGCCTGAGGCCCTGGGTTCGATTCCTCAGCACCACATAAGCAAAAAGAAAAAAGCCGGAAGTGGTGCTGTGGCTCAAGTGGTAGAGTGCTAGCCTTGAGCTGAAGAGCTGAGGGACAGCGCTCAGGCCCAGAGTTCAGGCCCCACGACCAGACCCAAAAGATTAATCACATGAGGGAGAAAAACAAGCAAAGGTCATGAGGTCAAAGTTAGAAAGTAGGTAGGAGGGGGGCAGCTAGGTGCATAGGCAAATGCTCCTGCTAAGAGTATGGGTTAGAAGCCTACCTTCAGCTTTGAACAGATTCATCCTTTGTCATGCTAGCAAGCCAGTCATAGGTCTTCTTACTGACAAGTGATAACACTAGCAGAAGCGTGTGTGTGTGTGTGTGTGTGTGTGTGTGTGTGTGTGTGTGTGTGTGTGTTCTAAGGCTTGAACTCAGGGTCTTATCCTCTTCCAAGTCTAATACTCTACTACTAGAGCCACATCTCCACTTCCAGCTTTTCAACTATTAATTGGAGATAAGAATCTCATGGACTTTCCCGCCTGGCTGTCTTCAAAAGGGGATCCTCAGATCTCAGCCTCCTGATTAGTTAGGATTACAGATGTGAGCTGAGGGAACAGGGCTAATCCTGCATATTCTCATCACCTCCAAAGAAAAAGTGAATTAGTAAACTGGCTTCTTTGTTTGCTTTATAAAAATGCTTGTTGCTGCGAGCCAGTAGCTCATGGTTGTAATCCTAGCTACTCAGAAGGTTAAGATCTGAGGATGTTAGTTTGAAGCAGCCCAAGCAGTCAAGAGACTCTTATCTCCAATTAAACACAAAAAAGCTAGAAGTGAAGCTGTAGTTCAAGTGGTAGAGTGTCAGCCTTTGGCACAAAAGCTTAGGGGCAGCACCCAGGGACTGAGTTCAAGTCCCAGGACCAGCACCCAAAAAATATTTTTTTGTGTACTCTTAAAATTATTTTCAGGTAAGCTTTTTCTCCTTTGGTTTTCAGATGAAATTAACTTGCCCAGATGCCATAAGCAAGTTCACTTATTTACTAAGATAATCTCTTACTGATGATTCCCTTTTTTGCTCTGGCTATTTGGTGTCAAGATGACAAGTGGCTAGTAGGTGTGGGGTCTGTGTAGGAAGTCTCCTACATGGCCACACTGGGAATGTTTATTGTAGACAGGGAACTTTTGCCCTCTGAAGTCACCTCCTCCAAGTCATCAGTAGCTTTCTGATATTCTATCACAGGAAATTCCTGGTGGTCCACAAAAGCAGTCTTCTGAGTGCAGCTGTGGAGAGAGAGAAAAAAAAGATTGCCAGAGGCGACAGTCAGGTCTGGAGACTGAGTGAGGTTTAGCTCGGCACCTGGCTTGGGGGTTGGGGGGAGATGCAAACTTGGAGACTCTAAACAATGTCAAAATAATCCAAGGGACAAAGGTCAACTAACTTCTCATTGCAAGGTATTTAATGCAGAGAAGAAGGTGCTAGGGATGCCCTTGTGTTTCAAGGGGTAGGGAATTATATTCATATTTACATGTGGTTTCTTTTTTTTTCTTTTTTTGGGGGGGAGGGTCCAGTAGTGGGGCCTGAACTCTGGGCCTGGGCGCTGTCCCTCAGCTCTTCAGCTCAAGGCTAGCGCTCTACCACTTGAGCCACAGCACCACTTCCAGTTTTTTTTTTGCTTATGTGGTGCTGAGGAATCGAACCCAGGGCCTCAGGCATGCAAGGCAAGCGCTCTACCACTGAGCCAACTTCCCAGCCCCTACATGTGGTTTCTTAAAGCTGTAGTAATGGAACACCTCCTACCACCATCTTATCTAGCACTTAATATTAATTGATCTCAGCTTCAAAGTTTGGAATACCAGATTTATCTTCAGTACTGAGGATCAAACTCAGGGTGTGCACAGGATAGGCAAGAACTCCATCACTGAGTTGTACCCCCAATCCATAGTATCAGACTTTTTGTGTGTGCCTGCTTTTCAGCTTGGGCCTTGCACTCTTATTTGGTTTGCTTGCTCATGCCTGGCACTCTACTATTTGGGCTACATCAGCCCAGTATTTTGCTGATTGTGTTGGAGATAGAGTCTCCTGGACTTTTCTGCCAGCTGGCTTCTGTGATTCTTCCAGTTTCAGCCTCCTAAGTAGCTGGGATAATGTACATGAGCTACTGGCACTCAGCTTGAAGCATCAGATTTTAAATGAAAGCTATCTTAGATAGATTTCTGCTTCAAATACTTCATAGAGCAAGCTCAAGTACTTCATTGGATTAAGCTCAATTCCTGGCAGTACATGGCGCAGGCCAAATCCCTTAATTTTCTGGGCTTTGGTTGTCTCATTTATAAAAAAAGAGATTTGCCCTGAATCTTTACTCTCCCAGGCTTAAGCTCCTGGGACTCCACGTCTTTCCATGCCCTTGCCTGTCTCTGTTAGGTAGGAGAGACAGCATCTGTTACACTGACTAAACTGGACAGGATTATATGTCTTTAGCAAGCCCAGGACTTATGGACATCATAATTCATGTGTTCAATCTGCTGCTCTGCTTTGTTGTGTAAGAAATAGAATGCTCAATGGCAGTCTGAACCTTGCTATGGGTTGAATTGAAGTTAAATTTTCTAAAATAATTGAAACCCTTCATTTGAGATCATTTCTGGGCTTTTTGAAATCACGTCAACAACTCTTTTTTTTTCTGGAATTTTATGTAACAAATCTAGACTTTTCATGAAGTTGAGAATTTTTATTTATTTATTTTTAATTTTATTTATTTATTTTTTGTTGGTCATGGAGTCTGAACTCTGGGCCTGGGTGCTGTCCCGTAGCTCTTCAGCTCAAGGCTAGCGATCTACCACTTGAGCCACAGCACCACTTCTGGGTTTTTCTGCTGAGGAATCAACCAGGGTCTCATGCATGCCAGACAAGCATTCTACCACTGAGCCACCTTCCCAGCCCGAAGTTGTCCATTTTGTAAAGATCATTATGTTTAAATGTTATATTTGTGTGTATGTGTGTGTGTGTGTGTGTGTGTGTGTGTGTGTGTGTGTGTGTGTGTGTGTGTATGTGTGTGTTCAGTGGGTATGTTCACTTGAGTTGTTCAGGTTCCTCTTTATCTTCTTTCCCACTATATTTTGACTTCCTGACTTTGTGTCCATCTATGTATCACTAGATTTCAGGGAAAAATCAAGAGAAGTTGATTTAGCTGGAATCACTCATCCTCTATATCTGAATACTTGCTTCCTTTTGTATGAACATCAGGTAATGCCTGCTCACCCTGGCTATCTTTAACAAGACTCTGGTTATATTATTGAAGTCAGCATCTCTCGTAAGCCTGATATTTCCTCTCAGTAATTTTCCCTCTATTGACCTCTACTTCTCTCTGTGGAGACACTTCACTTCTCCTTCAGGTGTTGAGTCCATTTTGATATTTCCTCTATTGCAACTGTGCTAGAATTAACTCGTGTGTGTGTGTGTGTGTGTGTGTGTTTGTGTGCGAGCGTGCACGTGCACACACTAGTACTGGGGCTTAAACTCAGGACCTCATACTCTTTCAGCTTTTTCATTTATGGCTGGTATTCTATCTCTTGAGGCACACCTCCACTTCTGGCTTTTTGCTGATTAATCAGAGATGAGTCTTATGGCTATTTCTTCTCTGGCTGACTTAACACTGGGATCCACAGATCTTGGCCTCCTGAGTAGCTAGGATTACTGGTGTGAGTCACCAACACACGGGCTTTAGCTTACTCTTTTTTATCTACTTTCATGGAACAGACTTGAAGGCCAGTTTTGCATTGGATACTTTAGAACTCCTATAACATTGGCCCAAAGGACACTTATAAATTCATAGGGGCCAAGACAATGATCCAGCTGAGAGGGAGGGACTCAAGAGTTTTTGTGGCCTTCTCCTGGCAGCCTGCATTTTCCAGCCACGCAATTGATGGTTGCTACACACCTCCCACCGGCCACAACAATTCGTGGAAATTAATAAATGCATTTATTGGGAGAGGTCATGGGTAAAACAGGAAAATCAGTCCCCCAGCTTCCCAGACAAATACTCTAGGGTTGAATTTCAATAGAAACCAGTAGACTTCTTCACAGCACTGGGTATTTATAGCAATTAGAAGTAGTTCAAGGTCTTGGGTAGTTCAGCGAGGTTAAGTACATTCTTGTGTCTGTTTAGTTAACAAATGTGATTGGAGGAGGTGCAGCTCACAAATAATAAGTACTAGAAAGTCTGGAATCTGAGAAGACTGAATTAATGGACTTGATTGGCATCTTCTCAAATGATGGTCATGGAGAAGCAGAATCATGTGGGAAAGAACAGAGTTTTCCACAACTGGTACTAGTAGAAGAACGAAACCCAACTTTTCCCTATTTCACACCCAAACTAAACTCAAACTACACCGAAGACATGAAGGTACCACACACACACACACACACACACACTGCCTTTTTAGAATAAAACATGAATAAATAGTTGCCTAGTTATATCACCAAAAATACAAGTGACCAAACAAAAAAAATTAAAAAGACTCTGTAAGTTTAAATCCTTTGCACTGGGCAAAATGAGGATCAAGAAAGTGAAAACAGTGAGACCAAAAGAGGACAGTCTTAGGAGAAAAGCACCAAATTGTAATATCCAAGCACCTCTTCATATGCATATAAAATAATATGCATACTGAAACAAACTCTAAGGATAAGGAAACAAAGGACCTTTTCTTAATTTGTCTTATTGTTTTTACACATATCGTTTTTCACATCAGAGGGAAGATGGGGGAGGGCATAGAATCAGTGGAAAACAGGTGAAAATGTGTAGTAGCAGGCCCATCAGCTGCACTGGACTTTGATGAAAGTGAATCAAGCAACTCATGGGTAGCGATGGGAGGGAGGGAGAGAGAATGAGGGAACAGATGATACTAAGCAAAAGGAAAGAAATGTATATATCACTGAATATATGTAAAGGTAAGCTTGCTATCACCTCTAAAACAACAATAAAGTAATTTGAAAAAAAAAAAAGAAAGTGAAAAGACAAATCACATCTCTTATAGGAAACTGATATCCAGAACATGTAAAGAACTCTTACAAGGTAAACAATATAAAGACAATTCAATCAAAAGTGGGCAAAATATTTTACTTCCAGAGAAGATATACAAGAAAAATATACATATGAAAAGATGTTCAGTGTCATTATAGCCCAAAGAACTAAAAATCAAAACCAAAATGAAGCTGGGTGCCCGTGGCTCAAGTCTGTAATCCTAGCAGCTCAAGAGGATGAGACCTGAGAATCGTGGTTTGAAGTCAATCCAGGAAAAAAAAAATTGGTGAGACTCTTATTTCCAAATAACCAGTAAAAACTTCAAGTGAAAGTGTGGCTCAAATGGTAGAGTGTCAGCCTTGAGCAAAAACAGCTAAGGAGCAATGTCCAGGCCTTGAGTTCAAACCCCCAGGGTTGGCACAAAAACAAAACAAAACAACTACCAACAAAACTCCCACAATGACAATAATAAAAAGACAATGAGGAAGTGGTGCTGTGGCCCAAGTGGTAGAGCGCTTGCCTTGAGCTGAAGAGCTGAGGGATGGTCCCAGGCCCAGAGTTCAAGCCCCAAGACCAACAACAACAACATAAAAGACAATTAATAAGAACAAATGGTTCACTTGACCTCAGCTAAAGGACTGAGAGTAAGGGAATAGGATAACAAATGTTGATCAATGGGTACTAAGTTCTAGTTAGACAGCAGAAATAAGTTTGGTGTTATATTGAGCAGTAGGGTGACTACAGATAATAATACTATGTATTATGTATATGAATATTTTTTTACCACAAAGAAATGATGTGTTGAGAAAGTAAATATGCTTGCCCTGATTTGTAGAGAATTGTTCTAGCATCTTTGTTCATAATCAGCAAAATGTGGGACTAACCCAAAATATCCATTTGGTGATGAATAAATTAACAAAAGGCAAACAGATCCATGGAGTACTATTCAACAATCACAAGGAATGAAGTACTGCTTCATGCTACAATGTGAAAAGGCCCTAGAGTGAACACATTTATGCTTTAGGACATGAGACTAGTATGTATAAACCCTTTAAAACTACTGACATGTGGGTAAGTGATGGGATATTGGATGATTCCCTTTTCCTCCTCCTCCTCCTCCACCTCCTCCTCCTCCTCCTTTCTCCTCCTCCTCCTCCTCCTCCTTTCTCCTCCTCCTCCTCCTGCTTTCTCCTCCTCCTCCTCCTTCTTCTTCTTCCTTCTCCTCTTCCCCATATTCTTCCTCTTCCTTCTCCCCTTCCTCCTCTTCCTTCTCCCTCTCCTCCTAGTCCTCCTCCTCTGTGCCAGTACTGGAGCTTGAACTCAGGGCCATGGTGCTGTCTCTTAACTCTTACTCAAGGCTGGTGCTGTACCACTTGAGCCATGGCTCCATTTGTTTTTTTCTGGATAACTGGAGGTAAGTCTCATAGATTTTTCTTCCCTGTATGGCTTTGAATCACAATCCTTAGATCTTAGCTTCCTGAGTAGCTAGGATTACAGGCATGAGCCACAAGCTCCTGGCTCTGATATAATTTCTAGATCAGCTGCACAGGCTTCTCTTCATCACCATATCCTGCCCTGTATACAAAGGGAAGCTTTACCCAGCTGTGCTATGAGGAAGGGAGGCCACTGCTTCTTTACGTCTTGCTGTTCCTTGTCTGAGTCCCCAAGACAGAAAAGAGGCCAATGGAATCCTTCAGGCTGGTTATGGAGAAGGGAAAAAAATGACCTGACACATAGAAAAACAGTATATATCTATTCTCATACCTCTTCAAACTTTAAAGATGGTTTTTAGTTCCTTAAAGAATCTTTTTTTTTTTTTTGGTGTGTGTTTTGTTTGTTTTTGGAGATAGGGTCATCTTGCTATATTATAGCCCAAGCTGGCTTTGAAGTTATGATTCTCCTGCCTCCAGCCTGGTGTTTTACAGGTTATTTTTATAATAGGGTTTTCTTCCCACTGGACAGCATGTGTGAACTGTGACCCAACTACTTTGAGGCATTCCAGTGTCACTGAGATTACAGGTGTGAGCCATTGTAGCCAACTTTCTTTCAGTGGAGACAGTCTTGTGGATTTTTTTCCCCTGGCTGACATCCTTTCAACTCAGCTTTCCATGTAGCTAGGGTAATAGATGGGCATCATTGAACATAGCTATAGGTTAAGAAGGAGTCTTGTGAACTTACCTACCTGAAGTGACCTCAAATTATGATACTCCTGTTCTCAGACTCACAAGTACCTGTTTATAGGCATGAGCCACATAGAATTTTAAAATGTGTAATAGTCATACATTATAAATTGACACTAAGACATTATGACATTCTGTCTATATTTTTGTATATATTTAAAATTATACACACCTTTATTCATTTGCATGTTTGCTGTTTGGTTTTGCTGTTCCAGAGTCTGATTTTCTTTGCTCCTTTTAATATGACTTATTGTGGAATCTTTTTTTTTTTTTTCTAACTGTAGCTGGTCATGGCCGTGGAAAGGCATCTCAGTCTTCCTGCTTTGGATGCTATGGCTGGACACGGTTTGAATGAGTACCTGTCACTATGCACATGAAGAGGACACACTGCCTGTGGTTGTCCCAGAAAATGGCTGAGCATGGCAGGAACTCTGAGTCCTGCTCTTGTCAGAATGTCCCAGGTAAGTCACGTTGGCTCTAGAACTCTCCAGAAGACTTCAGAAGTTCTACTAGAATAGAAGTCTCCATCCTCTAACCATACAAGCCTGTTCCTCATAGACCAGACTGTTGGCCCACAGCTGTTCCTGGGTTTTGCTGTGCTGGGCTGTGGTTGGTAACTCGTTGACTCTTCTTCTAGGTTACAACGTTGTTGTTCTGGGCTAATTAGCTAACTCCTGCCAGGCCATTGTGGCCTGTGAAGCAGACCCATGTCCTAAGTTTGGTTTTCTGGATCACTTACATTCTGACAATGGGAAACCTTTTATTATTTATTTTTTCAAAAGGTACTGAATGGTGGCCTGATAGTCAAGGTGTTTGATGGGACTTCAATTCTCCCCACCTTTCACAGGCATCCTGTGTGGCCAAGCTTAAGATAATTGGAAACTGTTTCTAGTTCTACTCTCATCTTTTCCTGTTCCTCACATAGGTATGCGGTATTTGATCACTAAATTAGGCTGTCCCCAGAAGGGAGTGAAAATCTGCGAAGTAGCAGTGTTATATAGTTATCCCTCTCTATACTGAGCTTTACTTATTGCTACTATGGATTTTCACCTGTCATGGGGGTCTCTGGAGTGTAACTCCCAGGATAGGTGAGAAATCACTATTTACATATTTTTTTTTTTTAAAAAAACCTTTGATACAGTGAAACTGTAGTAAGTGAACTGTGATATAGAGAGGGGTGACTGTAATTTTGTAGATTTTACTCTATAGTCTTATTAATTCTTAGAAATATCTATTCTAAAGTAATTTCTTTTTTTGGGGGGGGTCTGGTTGTGGGGCCTGAACTCTGGGCCTGGGTGCCGGCCCTCAGCTCTTCAGCTCAAGGCTAGTGCTCTACCACTTGAACCACAGCATCACTTCTGGCTTTTTTCTTTTTGCTTATGTGGTGCTGAGGAATCGAACCCAGGGCCTCAGGCATGCAAGGCAAGCGCTTTACCACTGAGCCACCTTCCCAGCCCCAGTAATTTCTTTTTATGTTAATATATAAGTGGAATTTTCCCTTCAGTTTGCTCATTGCTAGTGTACAAGGTACAACTGATTTATGTGTGCTGATTTTATGTGCAGCAACATTGGTGAATTCATTATTAGCTATAAGTGTGTGTGTGTGTGTGTGTGTGTGTGTGTATGTATGTATGTGTGTGTATACTATCTTTATGGGCTTTTTTTACATAAAAGATCTTGTTATTTGTGAACAATAATAGTTTTACTTCTTCCTTTCTGGTTTGGTTACTTTTTAATCAGAACTCTGTGTGTGTGTGTGTGTGTGTGTGTGTGTGTGTGTGTGTGTGTGTGTGTGTGTGTGTGTGTGTGTGTGTGTGTGTGTGTGTGTGTGTGTGTCCTGGGGCTTGAACTGAAGGCCTGGACACTGTCCCTAAGCTTTTTTACTAAAAGCTAGTGCTCTACCAGTTAAGCCAGTGCTCTACATCTGGTTTTTTTGGTGGTTTATTGGAGATAAGAATCTCATGAACTTCCCTACCTGGCTGGCTTTGAACAGTGATTCTCAGATCTCAGATCTCAGCCTATGAGAGTAGCTAGGATTACAGGCGTGAGCCATCAGTGTCAGGCCATAAGAACTTCTAATTTTATGTTCAATGAAAGCAGTGAAATTCAAATCCCATGTTGAATATAAATAGTGAAAGTGGGTACCCTTATCTTGTAAAGATCTTACGGGACAGGCTTCTTGCTGTCTTGTCATCATAGTGTATGGTCTTGTTCTACTTATTGAACTCTCAGCATGGAAGTTTTTGTTGTTGTTTGTATTTGAATGTGATGTACATTGTGAGTTTCTGTTATTTCTATAAGGAAATTCCTTCCTTCCTTCCTTCCTTTCTTCCTTCCTACTTTCCTTCCTTCCTTCCTTCCTTCCTTCCTTCCTTCCTTCCTTCCTTCCTCCCTCCCTCCCTCCCTTCCTTCCTTCCTTCTTCCTTCCTTTCGTCCTTCTTTCTTTCCCTTCTTTTCTTTTCTTTCTTTCTTCAGGAGCCAGCAGCTTTTATTGCAGAGGCCAGATCCACAAAAAACTTCTTGAGTTTACAGCACAGCTTGGGTACCAGTCAGTGTGGTCCACACTGGACTTCAATGAAACCCAGGACCATTCAACCAAGTCAACTTTTTTTTTTGGCAAAACTGGGTTTTAAATTCAGGGCCTTGCACACAACAGACAGCCACTCAACCACTTTTCTGCCAGCCTTTTTTTTTTTTTAAGTTTTCTACTTTACTGAGTGGCAGATTACCATACCCTATCCACCTCCTCTTACAAAATATTTTATCTAAAGCAGATAAAGGCAGAAGAGTTTTGGAATATGGATGGAAATCCCAGCAGTGAGCGTCCTGGTGGCAGCAGCCATCAGGTTTAGAAATCCACCTCCATCTTGGGTACCCAAGGAGCTGCACTGACAGTGTTCCACACAGTGGTCATACTTTGTCTTTGCTCCTGAGATAATCATGATCATACAACACTGGACTCAAATAGGAGTCCTGGATTTTGCCTCTGGAATTCCTACTTTTTCTGGTTTAGACTCCTGGCATATAGTCTTCTTCATACCACATGCATAGATCACTGTGGCTCAGGGCTCTGACCTCTGCATCAGGCAGGTGGGATGTCAGTTCCATCACTTAGTAGATGTGTGAACCAGTGATGATCAGTTTTATTATCTCTTTTCTTGAAGGCAGAGTGAGTGGAGGCTACCCAAGCAGTATCACTCAGTGTCAGTATCACTCAGGCCACTGTAGTAGTACCTTCTAGGAATAAACAAACTGTACGTTGTGCACAGATGATCTGTAAACAGCCTTCACTCCTCAGTACTCTGCATGTCTGGAATTGGGACCAAAGCATCTTATTCATACCTGGTCACCAGAGTTTTCTAAAACCAAATCCATTGCTTAAAGTCAATTTGTATTTGTTGGTGGAAAGGCTTTTAGGTGGCAGAGTGGCAGTTTATAAAGATGGTGGAATTCTGGTATGATCCCTTACATCAATGTCAGGCAGGCAGGCTGTGAGGCAGGCTTATTCTGTTTCTATGCTTCTCTACAGTGAGTTCACATGTACTAATGAGAGAGAAGCCCAATCCAAAGTCTGCTTGCTACCACCAGAGATTTTGAAGCTCAATTTTAGTGTATTGTTTATATTGTGAAGGTTGTAGCATTTTGGACGTGTGTGTGTGTGTGTGTGTGTGTGTGTGTGTGTGTGTGCGTGCGTGTGTGTGTGCGCGCGCGCACCAATCCTGGAGCTTGAACTCAGGGCTTGGATGCTGTCCCTGAGCTGTTGTTCCCAGGGCTTAGAGCTCTACCCCTTGAGACACAGTACCACTTTCTGGTAGTTAATTGGAGATAAGAGTATCATAGGCTTTCCCTTTAGCTCAAGACAAGCGCTCTACCACTAAGCCTCAGTGGCACTTCCAGTTTTCTATTGGTTTATTGGAGATAAGAGTCTCACAGACTTTCCTGGCTGGGCTGGTTTTGAACTGTGATCCTCAGATCTCAGCCTTCTGAGTAGCTAGGATTATAGGTGTGAGCCACTGATGCCTGGCTTCATTTAACGTTCTTTACCTCCCTAAGATTTTGTGTCCAAATATAGTTATACTTGAGGTTTAGAGTTTCCACATCTGAGTTTTTGTGATGGACACAACATAGTCCCTAACAGCAATGCTTCATTCATAGTGCTTAAGATGGCAGCATGAATTTAGAATGAGAAGATCAATTGAATAGGGTTTAAACTTTTGGCTCAGCCTCTAATTGGCTGTATGATCTTGGACTAACCAATGATCATTTCTGAACCTTAGCCTGTTCATCTCTAGAATCTCTAGAAAGTCATGGGAAGGTAAAAAAAATTGATCTAATATGTATCCATAGACCTTAAACATAAATCTCAGTAAATATCCAGTATCCTCCCTTAAACTAATTGAAATCAGGACACAGAAATGGGCACCATAGAGGCTGGGATTGAAGAACAGTGGAAGAGCACTATCCTAGTGTGCATAAGACAAGGCAAGGGCCCCAGGTTCTATTCCTAGCAAAACAAAACAAAACAAAACAAAAAAACAATGGACACACACACACACACACACACACACACACACACAGGAAAACACACTTGGCACTGGTGGCTCATGCCTATAATCTTAGCTATTTAGGAGTCTGAGATCTGGAGAATAGTAGCTTAAAACCAGTTGGGAAGAAAAATCTATGACATTCCATTTCATGATAACCAATATAAAACAGAGCTAGAGGCATGGATTAAGTGACAAAGTGCTATCCAGCAGTGTGCTAAGCCAAGTATCAAGGCCTTGAGTTCAAGCCCCATTACTGCATTTAAAAAAGAAAAAAAGAAAAGAAAAACAACAGCAGCAACAAAAACCATTAAAAGTGGAAGCAAAAAAGGAAAATCAAGCGCAGCAGTCAAGCAGGCAACTCTGCTCATCCACTTCTTGTGGACAGGGGTAGCAAGTCATATGTCACTGAGACCCTCTTGTGTTTCCCTGAATCCCTGTGGCTTCACACAGTATTAGCTCTCGAAGCAGATATTAGGCAAGAGTCCCAGTCCTCACAGACATCCTTAGGTCAGTCAGGAACTTTCCATAGCTGTCGACTAGGAGGGAAAAAGTGCCTAGTCACAGATTCGTTTCCTTCTGATTCTGTGTGGTTCTTATCATGTTCTTCAGGAAACATTAGCACACCCGACTATTAATAATGATGGTGAATGAAGTGTCTGACTAAATCCGGGGTGGAGGTGAGGGTCACCTGCCTGGCTAGCCCACACCTCTATCTACCCAGGAAGGAAGGGACCTATCTGGAGGCAGCCTAAGGAGATAGGAATGCACAACATGCTGAGAATGTCTCAGCTTCATGTAATAGGGCAGCCCACGCCTCCTGAAGGTCAAAGGTCACAGTGGGGTAGGAGGTGTGGATGTTGTCATTGGCAGACTTTCCCACTCAATTCCAATATCCCTTAGTAGGCAAAGAACAGAGATAAAGAAACAGTGTTGAGGGCCTGACAAAGAGTACAGTGACAGATCTCAAACCCCAGGATGAAGCATCTGTCTAGATTAACACAGGGCTATTATTAACCCATCAAAAGAGATGAAATACTTTCCCTGAGAACTTGCTGATCTTATTCTTCCTCCTCCTTATCCCCTATTCTTCTTTTTGATTGCTCATCATGGGGCTTGAACTCAGGGCCTGGACATTGTCCCTGAGATTTTTTGCTCCAAGCTAGCACTACCACTTTGAGCCATAGCTCCACTTCTGGTTTTCAGGTGATTAATTAGAAATAAGAGTCTCATAGACTTTCCTGCCTGGACTAGCTTTGAACCTCAACCCTTAGACCTTAGCCTCCTGAGTAGCTAGGATTACAGGCATGAGCCACCAGTACCCAACTTTCTTCTTCTTCTTCTTCTTCTTCTTCTTTTTTTTTTTAAATGTATAATTGCTTTAAATTGTTATTTTCAACTAGTTGTACAAGGGAATCTCAATATAACACGTAGCTGAGATTCTAGGCATGTGCCACCATGCCAGGGTTGATTTTTTTCTTTTTCTCCCAGAGGTGAAAGAGGGTTCTGTCTCTTTTCCTCAGTGCAAAATCAGGCAAATGTCCCATTCTTTACTTCATCCACATCCCAGAAAGCTGTGGAAAACTTCACTCAGATGATAGACTATCCATTAGGATTCCATTGCCCAAATCCAGACCTTACTCAAGGAAAAGGTCAGCTACTTTTGGTCCCTTCATGCTATCACATCCATAACAGAATTAAATCTCCAGCATGTAAATCAGGTTGTTGATTAACTCAAGGAGCCTAGGAATAATACTTGTCATACTTGTTGCAACCTGTTACTACAAATAGAGGCACGAGAGCATTGAAGTTTACTAAGAGCAATCACCTGGGCACGTCATTTGCCACACAGAAGGCCATGAGTTTTGCAGAGTTAGTCACTGGTCTCACATAGCTTTTGAAATATGAATGTGATTGAAGTGAGAAATGCAGTTCCTTAATGACACCCGTCACATCTTACGTTCTCAACAGCTACGCGTGCTGGGGCCCTGGGGAACAGGCAGACTGAGGGCATTTTCCCATTCTCACGTGTTTCATCAGTGAGGGGGAGCAAACGCTGGCCTTAGATGTCAGGTGATGGTGGTACATAGTGAAGTGCCTCCCAGACTATGTCATTAGCTTTAACTTGGTGTTTGAATGGATGTGAAAGTCCAGCTTTGCTAAAGAACATTTTCATGAAATAATCTGACTCCTTCAGCATGTATTTCAAATGGTTTGCCAAGTCATGCTATTCCTTTCATTGTGATCAGCAGTGCTGGGGTGAAAAAACAATGCAATGTCACTCCAGATTTCTCTTCTTGGTCAATGAGTTGTTCCTCTTGCAACCCAGCATTCTGGGGCTTCTTTTCGCCCAAACTTCAGCTTCTAGTTGTGCAACAGTATGGCACTGTGTGGGGACACTCAGCTGCTGTTCAATGTCCTCTGTTGACCTCACAGTCACATACAGGCTCAAGGAGCCTCTTCTCCCACAGGTCTACTTTGCAGATGATGCATTGGAGATGTGTCTTCCAGGATCAGGAGCTTTGGCTTAGTGACTCTAGCAAGCTACTTGACCTGCTTGATGCAAGAGTTTCATCTTTGTTTGGTTTTCTTTTTTTTTGGGGGGGGGTCCAGTTGTGGGGCCTGAACTCTGGGCCTGGGCATTGTCCCTCAGCTCTTCAGTTCAAGGCAAGCACTCTACCATTTGAGCCACAGTGCCACTTCTGGCTTTTTTTTTTTTTTGGCTTACGTGGTGTTGAGGAATCCAACCCAGGGCCTCATGCATGCAAGGCAAGCGCTCTACCACTGAGCCACCTTCCCAGCCCTTGTTTTGGTTTTTCATCTTGTAACTGGAACTAATAGTCTCCACTCTGTGGAATCAGTGTAAAACAAAAGAGCTAAATTATGGATCTCCAGTATTTGGCATCGAGGGAGTGGCAGGAGAAACAGTAATTGTAAAAATTCTAGAGCTGCCCTCAGTTCTGTAGGGTGGGGTGGAGTAGGCACAAGATGTTTTCTTTCTCTCTTGATAAGCAATAGAAGGATCTCACTCACATCATTGTCTAAACCTGTGCTAGATAGGATAAACTGCTTCAAGTAAATGTACTTTAGCTACCTAGTATGTCTTGTTGCAATAAGTATTCTTTATTTTTCACTTAAGGAATATTCCATTCTGTTATTTGATTGACTGTAGAATCCAGAGGGCTTTTTTTTTTTTTTTTTGATATTTGGTGTCTTGGCACCTTCCTCAAGCCCCAAGTGTTGACTATTGGTCATCAGATTGATATTTACCTTGTCAGTACTTCTTGAAGAATAGTTATGTGCAACTACAATCCCTCTGTATATCACCTTCATAATAACAATACAAAATAAAATTTTACAAAAAGAATGATTTTGTGCAAGCAGACTACTGGTGGCTCATGCCTATAATCCTAGCTACTCAAGAGACTGAGATAGGAGGATCATGGTTTGAAAGCTGCCTAGGCAGGAAACTCTGTGAGACTCTTATCTCCACTTAACCACCAGAAATCCAGAAGTAGAACTGTGCTCGAGTAGCAAAGCACTAGCCTTGAGCAAAAGAGCTCAGAGACAGTGAGCAGGCCATGAGTTCAAGCCCCAAGACTGGCACACATGCATGTACGCATGTGTATACACACACACACACACACACACACACAGAATGATTATGTGACAATACTTTCAATAAGTAAGGCATACAGGAAGTGATGGGAGTGGGTAGTTCCAAGGAATTGCCCACAGCCATGGAAGTAAAACATCCCAGTGTGGTGGCAAATGCCTAGAACCCCAAGAACTCTGGAAGGACAAGCAGGAGTGTCCATCCTGCACATTGACAACCTTAATACATACATTTTAAATAATGTTGACATGAAATATGGCTTCTGAAATACAGGTGAATTCCAGTTGAGCCTCTACCACAATATATTAAGATGGACAGTTGGTGGTAAGGGAAGACATGAAGCTTATTTGTGTTTGAATAGATTCTGCCTGTTCCTATTCTGTGTGTGCAGAAAGCACACATTCCTTCTGGGAAAATCTGACTTAGAAATTTGATATTGCTATTGCTTCTTTCCTTATCATTTATCCTACATATCCCAAGAGCAAGTTCTGACCAAATTACTTTGGATTTTCAGCTTATTTGGAGTAGGTTCTATTTTATACAGTCAAGCACAAGAAAGCATTCTGTTTTTTCTTAATATATATTTTTATTGTAAAGATACTGTACAGAGGGGTTACTGTTACATGAGCAAGGGAATGAGTCCATTTCCTATCGAGCATTGTTACATGCTCCTTTATTTTTCCCCTAACACCTTTCCTCCCCACCTCCCACCTCCCCAACTCCTCCCCCCCCCAGCAAAGTTGTAAAGTTCCTTTTCAACATTCTGTCTTGTACATCTCATTGTTACAATGGGTCATTCTGTTTCCTTATTTCAGCATTTTGTTATTTCCCTTATCCTCCCCCAAATTAGAAAAATGTATATACAAGATGCAGGACACTGGAATCAAATACAGTGACAACAGGGGTTGTACCATGGGGGAAGAACATACAAAGAAACAAAAAAAATCACATAGTACATTATAAGTACATTAATGAAAAACAGCAACAAAGATAAAACCTCTTGTGTCCCTATCTTGGGGTCCATTTCACTTAGCATCAGCTTATATGGTCATATGTACATAGCTTTTGAGCATTCTAAGAGAAAGACCAGGTAGCTCTTTCTAATGGAAATGTGTCCTTTCATGAGGGAAGTCTGCCAGAGAAGCTATGTCAAGATTAGAGGCGGCTTGGAAAATGAGTGGGAATATAGATGAATTTGGGACCATAGAAATTGGTCCAGTGTGGACAGCCTCTGCCCTTCTTCTTCTTCCTCTACTTCCTCCTCCTCCTCCTCCTCCTTCCTCCTCCTCCTCCTCCTTCCTCCTCCTCCTCCTCCTTCCTCCTCCTCCTCCTCCTCCTCCTCCTCCTTCCTCCTCCTCCTCCTCCTTCCTCCTCCTCCTCCTCCTCCTCCTCCTCCTCCTCCTCTTCCTCTTCCTCTTCCTCTTCCTCTTCCTCTTCTCCTTCTCCTTCTCCTTCTCCTTCTCCTTCTCCTTCTCCTTCTCCTTCTCCTTCTCCTTCTCCTTCTCCTTCTCCTTCTTCTTCTTCTTCTTCTTCTTCTTCTTCTTCTTCTTCCTCCTCCTCCTCCTCCTCTTCTTCTTCCTCCTCTTCCTCTTTCTCTTCTTCTCTTTTAAAAAACATTTTAATTCGTTTTTTAAAGTTTATTTTTATTGTCAAGGTGACGTACGGAGGGGTTACAGTTACATATGTAAGGTAGTTAGCACCTTTCTCGTGGAACTGTTTGAGAGTGAGCAGTCCTCTGCTTCCCTCTTGACTCCTTTGGGAGTGACAGTGGCAATGGGAAGATGTTGAGGACTTTTGGCAGGCTCTAGTTGCTCTTTTCAATGAGTGACTCTCCCTAATGATCTGAAATGGCATTATCACACTTCTCATCATGCTCCATGCCATGAAAGGCTGTGTTCTCTCCTGAATGGAGCAAGAGATTCTTCTACTAGTCACTGACACCACCCATCACTGTTCTGCCCAGCAGGCTGTGGGGCAGTTGCTAAGCCTGGAAGAGTTACTCTGGGGAGGAGCATTCAAGCAAAAGACTGTGACTTCCTGCTGGGTATGAGGTGGCAGACATGTGCCCTACACAAATGTCAACAGCAGCATGTCTGTGTCTTCTTTCCCAGATGTAGATATCCCTGGGTTCCTATTTTCCTCTCAAGAAGATCAGCAGAGATTTTTCAGGGTGTCTCACTGGGATATTTGATGTGATTCCATTTCTGTGATGGGAATTTTCAGCTTTTTACCCAGATTTGAAAAAAAAACACAAAAAGAATACAAAAAGAAAGAAAGTAGTTGGGCACAGGCAAGGGCCTGTAATCCTAGTTACTCAGGAGGCTGGATCTGAGGACCAAGGCTCAAAGCCAGCCTGGGCAAGAAAGCCTGTGAGACTCTTCTCTCCAGAAATAGAGTTGTAGCTCAAGTGGTAAAGTGCTAGTCTTGAGGAAAAAAAGCTCAGGAATGGCTCCCAAACCCTGAGTTGAAGCCCCAGGACTAGCACAAAAACAAATAAACAAACAAATAAATGTACATCAAGAATGGGAGATAAACAGAAAACAGAACTGGGCATTGTGGAACACATCTGTAATCCTAGCACTTGGGAAGCTAAGGCAGGAGGACAGAAATAGTCAATAAACACAAAACCAGTCAATGAAATGGGGAAAAAAAACCCAGTAGGGATAGACCAGGTACTAGTAGCTCATGTCTATAATACTCGCTACTCAGGAGGCTGAGTTCTCAGGATCATGGTTTGAAGCCAGCCTGAGCAGGAAGGTCTGGGAGAGTTTTATCTTTCAACTAAACCACCAAAAAGCTGAAAGTAAAGGTGGCTCAAGTGATGGAGTGTTAGACTTGAGCAAAAAAGCTCAAGGACAGCTCCCAGGCCCTGAGCCGAGCCCCAATACCAACATAAACAACAACAACAATAACAACAACAACTCTCCACATTGTAGGGATAAACCAAAGGAAAGAAGAGTATTGTAATCTAGAGAGATCAATACATTAAAGCAACTGATTATTTTTATACAAATATTTTTTCTTATCCATTAAAAATTTTATTGTCTAATAGTGGGTATTCTTTCTTTCTTTCTTTCTTTCTCTTTCTCTTTCTTTCTTTGTTCTCTTTTTTTCTCCTTTTTTCCCCAGTCATGGTGCTGGAGATCAAATCTGGGTGTAATGTACACTACATATTTGCTCTACCAATAAGCCACCACTCCCTACTCCTCACTTCCAGCTTCTGATAGATTTTTTTTTTCTTGTTAGATTTTTGGCCATACTAACAATATAGAGCTTTCTTAATTTTTTGTAACTATATGTGTTTTTAATTGTTATTGTAGAAATGATGTACAAAGGGATTAGTTACGTAATGTATAATGAGTACTTTTCTTTGGACAGTGTCACCCCCTCCCTTACTCTTTCCCAGTTTTTCCCTCCTATCTCCACCCACAAGTTGTATAGTTCATTTTCCACATAGTATTTAGTGAGTACCAATACTGCATGAAAGAGCATTCTTACTGTTTTAAATGATAACCATATGCCTCTTTTGGTTTCTTTCCCTTAGAGAACCTAGAATTTAGACATGAAATGAGGCCTGGAGAATCTTTTACACGTTTGATTTTTTTTTTTTTTTTTTTTGTGTGTGTCCGGTCGTGGGGCCTGAACTCTGGGCCTGGGCGCTGTCCCTCAGCTCTTCAGCTCAACGCTAGCGCTCTACCACTTGAGCCACAGCGCCACTTCCGGCTTTTTTCTTTTTGCTTATGTGGTGCTGAGGAACCGAACCCAGGGCCTCATGCATGCAAGGCAAGCGCTCTACCACTGAGCCACCTTCCCAGCCCCCATGTTTGATTTTTCTAGAGAAAAGAAATCTCAGTGAAGAGACATCACTTGCCCAGGAATGTAAAGCTGTGGACCTGGGAAAGCCAGGACTGGGTCATTTCTTAGCCAGATCCAAGCTTCCGTGTTTGGCTTGTAGTGGTACTCAAACCCTCTCCTTTATCTTCCCTATCTTCACTATGCTATTCTTGTGGCTCATTCTCACTGAATCTTATGAAATTAAATTGGTATTAAAAATGAGAAATACACTGGTGTGAATATAAACTATTATTAAAGACTAACATGGGGCTGGGGCTTGCCTTGCATGCCTGAGGCCCTGGGTTTGATTCCTCAGCACCATATAAGCAAAAAGAAAAAAGCCGGAAATGGCGCTGTGGCTCAAGTGGTAGAGCGCTAGCTTTGAGCTGAAAAGCTGAGGGACAGTGCCCAGGCCCAGAGTTCAGGCCCCACGACCGGACCCCCCATCCCCCGCAAAAAAAGACTAACATGGAAGCATGTTACAACTTAATAGATAGTAACTGTAGAAACTTTATTGTGTACCAGATATTGTACTTTGTTTTAGGTATATTAACTCATTTAATCCTTATGAAATAGGATTCATTTAATGGCTGAAAGATTATTATCTTAGCTAATATTTATGGAAACTTTCACTGTGTGTCAGATGTTATGTGGTGGTAGCTTGGGTTGAATCCCCACTCCTCAATTTATATGTTGACTTTTTTTTTTTTACTATTACTGCCTCAGAATATGATTTTATTTGTAAATAGGCTATTTATTAATTAGAGGGAAGTTCTGATATCCTTATAAAAGGTAGAAGTAAGCACAGAGATGGACATATATATATAAAGGGTGAAATGAAGCCAGAGAGAAAAAAAAGGCCTCTCTAAGTCAAGGAGAGAGGAGAGAGGCGTAGTTTCTTCCTCACCTTGACCTCTACCCTCCAGAATCTTGAGACAATAAACTTGTTGTTCATAGCTTTCAGTCTTGAATATTCTGATATAGCAACAGTAGCAAATAAATACACCTGCAACATAGTTTACAGGGTTTAACTCATTTACATCTTAAAATCAAACTTAGAAGTCATTAAAAAATTGGTAAAAAAAAAAAAACCCAACACACCATGTTGTGTACCAGTGGCTCATTCATGCTTGTAATCCTACCTACTCAGGAGGCTGAGATCTGAAGATTGTGCAAAGCCAGACCAGGCAGGCAAGTCTGTGAGGCTCTTATCTCCAATTAACCACCAAAAAAGCTGTATGTGGAGCTGTGGCTCAAGTGGTAGAGTCCTAATCTTTAGCAATATTGCTAAGGGACAGTGCCCAAGCCCTGAGTTCAAGCACCAGGACCCCCCCCACACACACACACAAATAAATTAAACATCATTACAGTGAAGCAGTCAGAGCCCAAGCCCTGAGTTCAAGCACCAGGACCAACACACACACACACACACACACACACACACACAAATAAATTAAACATCATTACAGTGAAGCAGTCAATCTAATCCAGAATGTGAAACATTCTATAAGTTAAACAATACCATTTCTACAACAACACAATGGTGTGCTTTTTAAAACAAAGAAAGGAGGGAGAGGGAACTATTAGAGAATAAAAGTGGCTTCTAGGACAATAATCTTACCCAACATTTTGACCTTATTTGCTGTTTCCAGATGTGACAATGTCATGGGTAGTTATAAAAAAATATTTTAATGCATAGGTGAGGCGGAATGGTATGATGCCTAGGATCTAGTTGAAAGGAATCCAGAACCACAAAATTTAGGATCAGGTGATGCATAAGTGGTTGTTCATTCTACTATCTCTCAATCTTTAATAATGTGTTTGGAAATTGAAAGTCATAGGGTAGAGAGAAGAAGGGTAGGTACCAGGGGCTGGGAGCTTGGGAAAGTAGAGAGATGTTCGTCAAGGGATACAAAATTTGAGTTATAAGATGAATAAGTTTTAAGGCTCTAATGTACAGTAGGGAAAGTGTGGATGTGCTTGTTTTCTTTCACTGTGCAGCTTAAATGGAGGAAAGGTTTATTTTAGCTGATGGTTTCTGAAATTTCAGTCCCTGGTCTTTTAGCAACTCTGCTTTTGGGCCTGTGGCAAGGCAGAAGATCATGGTGGAGAACATGTGGGTCATTTCACAGAAGCCAGAAAGCAATGAGAAAGAGAAGGCCAGGTTCCCAATAGCCTCTTTTTTTCAATGTTTCTCACCAAGTGATCTAACTTCTTTCTAGTAGTCTCTATCTCCTAAAAGTTCCATAGTGCCAAAAGCTCAGTCTACACCTTAACACTTGGGGCCTTGGGAGGCCATTTATAATCCCAGCAATAGCATAGTTGTAATTAATTTGTGGTAATCATTACTTAATATGTACATTTACCAAGTTATCACACGGTATGCCTGCCACCTATGCGATACTTGCCAATTAAATATCTTAAAAAGTAGTGCTCTCCTAACTAAAGTTTTATCTATATCATTTTTCAGGCAAATTTAGCAGCTAGGAAGATTTTCACACCATGTCTTCAGATGGACACTGCTCAGAGTTGAACAGCTTGACATAAAACCAGGACCTAGGGGGTCTACTCAGTCCCTTCCTGGGAGGCAGCTTAGCATTCTTGAACTTTCTCTTGGCAGTTGGGTTGTAGATGGGACACTTTTAGCCCAAACTTCTCAGAAGCAGACTGCATTGTCCATTAGGGCTGTCCATCCAGTTCAAGTTCACGGTGATAAATCTCGCAGCCTTTAAGGGTCCTCACAAAGGTGGGTGTGGTGTGCTGATAGCAGGCATGATTAAGTGCTTTCCTGTGTCAAATATAGCTGTAATATGCTGCAAACAGGCAGTCGAGCTTTATACAAACCGATCTGGCCACTATCAGCTGCTGTGACATTTTATACTAATACTTAAAATAAATCTAGAAACAGGAAAGAAAGTACAGAATTATTGTTTTAAGCAGCCTGTGAGAGCTTATCTTCAAAGTGGCAGAGGTTCTATTGTATTTAGAGAAACTGCTCACTCTACTGGCATAAAGGTTAGTGGTGGGGACTTCATGGCCACCCTGAGCCAGTTTCCCACATGAATGCTGAAGGGCTGGCTCTGTAGCAGAGCCCTTACTTTGTCATGGGATTCTGTCCCAGGGGTTTTCTTCCTGTTTGCCTGAGGGCCTTTCTCTGCACCAGAAAGCATCAAACATATTTTAAGATGGTATGTAGAATTACTCCTTAAAAATGGGCATACCTGTCAGGCACCAATGGCTCAGGCCTGTAATCCTAGCCATTCAGGAGGCTGAGATCTGAGGATTGTGGTTGGAAGCTAGCCCAGGTAGGAAAATGTGTGAGACTCTTATCTCCAATTAACTATCAAAAACTGGAAGTTGAGCTGTGGCTCAAGTGGTAGAGAGCGAATAAGTTAAGGGACCGTGCCCAGGCTCTAAGTTCAAGCCCCAATACCAGCAAAAGACAATATAACAATATAACAAAACAGCCACATCTGTCAAGGTTTCTCTGTTGAGGATTAGTTGTAATTAAAGCATTTACCCCTTTTTAACTAATATTCAGTATGTATAGTTCATGGCTGAAAACAGAAGAAGCTTTATATATTCTGGATTTTCTTTTCAGTATGAGATCTTGAGGAAAAAAGTAGCTCATGAAATAGACATGTAAAGTTTCTTATTTGCTTTGTTTTGAGATATGATCTATGCAGTCGAGACTGAACTTACATTCCTCTGCTCAAGAATTCTTATCTCAGCCTCCTGAGTAGTTTGTACCATAGACATATACTACCATGCCCCATCCCTAAGATTTTTATTTTTTATTTTATTTTATTTTTGTTGGTCATGGGGCTTCAACTCTAGGCCTGGGCGCTGTCCCTGAGCTCTTCAGCTCAAGACTAGTGCCCCACTATTTGAGCCACAGCGCCACTTCCTGTTTTCTGGTGGCTAATTGGAGATAAGAGTTTCATGGACTTACCTGCTCAGCTGGATCCTCAGACCTCAGCCTCCTGAGTAGCTAGGATTACAGGCATAAGCCACTTGTGCCTGGCTAAGATTTTTATTTTTAAGACAGGGTCTTGCTACGTAGCCTTAAACTCATGATTCTCTTGCTTCAGCCTCTGTGCTGAGATTATGGATGTAAGCATTATGCCCACCTTTGATCCTCAGCTCCACCCAGACCTGAGCTCCTCCCAGCCCAGGAGTTCCTGCCAAACAGCTGGCCTCTCCCAGACCCACCTGAGCTCCCACCAACCCAGACCCTGCTGCTACCGAGATAGTGGAGAATGCCATGTGTTCCCTCTCTGGGGGAAATACGGCGCCTCTGATAAACCTTGTAATAATCTTTCTCCTGTGCCTGCCTGTCTCTGCATGGTCCCCTGGATGGATGTGGTAGATCCTTTCAATAGATTTGTACTACCATTATCATCTAGCCTGCTGAACATTTAAAAAGCAATTATCTACCCTCCTACCCAAGTAATCTCAGTTGTGGCAGCACAATGAAATCCCTTGGTTAAAAAGTGGCTGGGTGCCAATGGCTTATGTCTGTAATCCTAGCTACTCAAGAAACTGAGAGCTGAGGATTGAGGTTCAAAGCCTGCCTGGGCAGCCAAATCTGTGAGAGTCTTATCTCCAAGTAATTTGCCAAAAAACGAAACAAAAAAAAAAACAAACAAAAAAACCAGAAGCAGAGGAGAGGCTCAAATGTTGTGGAGTACAAGCCTTGAATAAAAAAGCCCAGTGAGAGTGTAAGTTCAACACACACACACACACACACACACACACACACACACACACACACACACACACACACACACACACACACACACACACACACACACACACACACACACACACACACACACACACACACACACACACACACACACACACACACACACACACACGAACTCAGAGCCAGCATCCAAGGTAACTGAATCCAAGGTAAGTGATTTGAGATGTTTTGGAGATAAAAACGGAGGCATTGATATGTTTATCCATCACCTGAGGTGATACTGTAGGTTCCCTCTGTGCAATTATATCTGAACTGTCTTGCTCTACTTCCTCCAGAAGTTGTGATGGAGAGATGGAGACAGGATGGACTGGACTCTTTAGTTCTTGTTTGGCAATCTATCTTCATTGGCTGTTAGGATTAATTAGAACCCTTAAATGGAAACATTTGGTCACTCATGGGTTGGATTTCTTATTCAGATCTTTATCTCACAGTCCAAATCAGATTTTCTTTCTACAAACATCAAAAGGTCTTAACATATTTTTCTTTTGTCACTGTAGAAATCCTTTTCATTATTGGCTTCTCCTTTCTCACATAGCATAATTTTATGTAGATTTTTGAGCCTATATGAAAACCTGAAAGATTAATTTTCCCATTCATGTTGTAAAACTGACTCGATGATTGAAAGTAACATGAGAAAGGGACACAGAGTAGAACTGTCTCTTGACATTATCTGTAAAACTGAGAGTGTTAGTTGTTCCCTCAGCTCTCATGTCCTCATTTTTGGGTGAAAGTTTTCAAAGAATATTAAAAATGGGGAGGCGGGGCTGGGGTGGGGAGAAGAAGGTCTCTCTTTGTAGCCAGCCTGGCCTTGAGCTCTCCATACTCAGCCTCCACTACTCAAGGGCTGGAACACAGGCCACCAAGCAGCTCACAGTATAAGCAACACATGATTATGGATCCTATCCAGAATGTTCTGAGGTAATCTTATTTTAAATATTATAGTCAAATCAAAAGTAAAAAGAACCCAGAAATGGTCAATACTTCGGTATCTGAAATGTAGAACATTTTATCAAATGTATCATTGGCTTGGACAAGATAATCGATCTGTGACACCATATTGGTGGAAGCTACTCAGGGTTCTTAGACCCAGTGGAAGGTCTCTCACTGTTCCTGCTCTTCTGGTCTGCCCCTCATACTTGAAGAACAGGGGCTTCTATGGCCAGGGCAATAGCACCAAACACTTCCACTGAGACTGCCAGGCTCATCTGAGCCCTAGTAAGAAATTCTTGTAAAGTTAGAAGAGACCTCTCCTCCCTTCCTCCCTTCCCCCGCTTCTCTTCTCCCATCCCCTCCTTCTTTCTTCCTTTTATTTTCCTAGGTAGCACAAAATGACACCAGCTCCGCTGGCCCCTTCCCCCCACCCCCCCTTCAGAGACATCCCAGGGGTCACATCTGTTCTTTTCTCCTCACCTTGGTTTTATTTTGGTCACTTCCTGGGGACTAGACACTTCAGAAGCTGGAGGAAGAGCTGGAGCTGCCACTTGGAGCTGGGCCTTGGTCCGAGCCTTGGCAATCAGGGCACAGGCATATTTGCATATTTCCCAAACTTGGGGTGGGTGATGTAGGAGGAGTTTGCAACTGACCTCCCTCAAAGTTAAAAAATATTTAACTTCTGAGGGATATAAGTGGTGTATGCCTGAAATTCTATCTACTCGGGAAACTGATATCTGATGATTGTGGTTCAGAGCCAGCTGGGGAAGAAAAAGTCTGATGATTGTGGTTCAGAGCCAGCTGGGGAAGAAAAAGTCTTTTCTCCAGTTAATCACTAAAAGCCAGAAGTGAAGCATGACTAAAGTGGTAGAGTGCTAGCTTTGAGTGAAAAAGCTAAGGGAAGCTAGGTACTGGTGGTTCATGCCTGTAATCCTAGATACTCAGAAGGCTTGGATCTGAGGATCATGGTTCAAAGCCAGCCCAGGCAGGAAGGTCTGTGAGACTCTTTTTTTAAAAAATAAGTTTTTTATTGTGAAAATACTGTACAGAGGGTCTGTGAGACTCTTATCTCCAGTTAACCACCAGAAAACTGGAAGTGGCACGGTGGCTCAAGTGACAGCACCCAGGCCTCAAGTTCGAGGGGGGGCGGGCGCAGAGAAGGAGAAAGAGAGAAAGGGAGAGGGAGGAAGAGAAGGTAGAAAAGGGAGGGAGAGAAGAGAGGAGAGAGAGGAAGTTGTATCTAATAGTAAACTTCTGATATCAAATACTGAATATATTAAACATTAAAAATATTCTGTGTTAAAAATACCTACATTTTACACATACTCTAAAATGTACCAAATCTCCAAATACAAGAATTGTAATAGGCTTGTTTCTTATTGCATTCCATGTAATCCACAGTAAAGACATTATAGTATACAGATAGAGAAAGAGTGTATAGAGAGAGACAGAGACAGAGGCAGAGGCAGAGACACAGAGTGACAGTCAGAGAGACAGAAAGAAACTTAACTTCCTTGGGCTTTATGAATGTCTTGCTAACCTGGCTCATTGTTAATCTGTATATTCCTCAGGCCTGTGGCTCACACCTGTAATTCTAGAGACCTAGAAGGTTGAGACCCAGAGCATCATGGTTCAAAGCCAGCCCAAGCAGAAAAGTCTGTGAGGCTCTGCTTTGTCTCCAATTTAACCAGCAAAAAGCCAAGCTGGAGGCATGGCTCAAGTGGTAAAGCACCAGCCATAAGTAAGCAAGATGAGCAAGTGCGGAGGCCCTGAGTTTAAGTCCTGGTATTGGAAGGAAGGAAGGAAGAAAGGAAGGAAAGAAGGAAGGAGGAAAAAAATCAGTTATACCAAGGTACTGCTCAATGATAAGCATTTGCTTAGCATGCACAAGGCCCTATGTACTATGCTAAGGACTATAAAACCTGACTTTCCAATGTGGCCCTCAGCCTCTTTTTGGCCTTCCTCTCTTTTATACTCATTCTCCATGCTCCAGGACATTGGTTCTCAAGTATGGCTGCACTTGGGACCACAAATGGCTGTGACTTGGCCCCTGTGGATTTCATCAGTTTGGGGTTCAACATGTGGGTGGAGCTAATCTTTCTAGATGATTGTAATATGTAGTCGGGTTGGAGAATCTTTGCAGAGGCTTCCTGAGCTGCTCTGTTGCTCATATGTTCTTAGCTCCCTGACTTTGCCTAGACTGTTCCCTTGGCTCTGGGGCAGGACAGACAGTTGAGAGGCTTGAGGGAGATTCCAAACTTAGAGGGCCACTAAATCATTTAGTTAGGGTAGGAGAGGAAGGGTGTCACTTGGAAAAGGGAGAGAAGAGCCATTCCCCCATAGAAAATGGCCCTGGTATTAAAATTTTTGTTGGCTGTGGTTCCAGATCATGATCACTCATACAAAGGAAGATTGAAAATGAGATGCTTTGAGGGGCTTGGACACCATTCTGTTTGTGAACTTCTGGGTTCTTTATAAATTCTTTGTATACTTACTTGCAACTTTCTCCAGCTTCTACATAAGACAGAGAGGCTGAGTGCCTGGGCAGTTAGGCCTGTTCTTCCTAGTTGGAGTAGAAGGGGTGCTAAAACATATTTGGGGACTGTGCTAATCCCAACGATTGCTCCAATCTATTTATAGAACAGAATAATTCATTTAACTAGGAAAATAGTATGATACGAACCATTCCTTCAACCCTCCATTTGATCTTTTACTCCTTCCTCACAAGCATCTGCCACATTTTTTCTTTTTCTTTCTTTCTTTCTTTCTTTCTTTCTTTCTTTCTTTCTTTCTTTCTTTCTTTCTTTCTTTCTTTCTTTCTATCTTTCTTTCTATCTATCTTTCTTTTTTTCTTTCTCTGTCTTTCTTTCTCTCTGTCTCTTTCTTTTTTGTGGGTCCTGGGGTGTGAACTCAGAGCCTAATGCTGTTCCTGAGAGTTTTTGCTCATTGCTAGCATTCTACTTATCACTTGAGCCACAGCTCCAGAAAAGCCACAGCTTTTTGGTGTTTAATTGGAGACAAGAGTCTCACAGATTTTCTTGCCTGGGCTTGCTTTGAACTGTGATCCTTAGATCTCAGCTTCTTAAGTATGTCAGTGTTACAGAGTGAGCCACTGATGCCTAGCACATTTTTTCTCTTTCTTTTTTCTTCCTTAATCCTTTTTAAATTTACTTTTTTTTCATGGACTTCTTTCAGCCTGATTCAATTTCCTATTTCTTAGCATATGCTTGGCTGATCCTATCACGTTTCTATCAATTTCAGTGTACACAATCCAGGCCATCTTTTTTTTTTAGTTCACTTTGTGCTTAATTTTTTGTTATTAAATATTTTTATTGTTATTATAAAGGTGATGTAATTCGTACATTTCTTTTTTATTGTGAAAATACTGTACAGAGGGGTTACACTTACATGGGCAAGATAATGAGTACATTTCTTATCAAGCATTGTTGCCTCCTCCTTTGTTTCCCCTTCCCATCCCCCCTACCCCCCAATCCTCCCCCGCCTCAATGAAATTAGTACATTTCTTTTTGGACAACATTATCCTTCTTTCTCTCCCAGTTTTTCCTCCTGTTCCCACCCACAAGTTATATAGTTCATTGTTAAAATAGTGTCTAGTGAGTAACACTGCTGGATTTGTTCACCTATGACCCTCCCTTTCTATGCTCCCCTTGAGAAATGAACAAACGAGACGAAAAGGAAAAAAAGCCTCTTTTTAAAATTATATTTAGGTAGTGTACAAAGTTTCAATTCAACATGTTGGTATATAGTAAAATGCATCTTGAATCCTCCACATTTTCATCTTGCAAGTCCTGTAAGAATTTAAATGACTTCACCATAGAGGATTCTAAAGGACATCTAAACAAAACCCCACTTGTAACCAAGAGAGAACTTTGATCAGCGCATACACATGTTCACCTTCTCACACACACACATACCATTCCTGGTACTATGTTGCACAATTCCTGGAGCTCACAATATGAAATGCAATTCACTTAACTGTGGCTTGCAGATAGTGGCGATAATAGTAAAGAGCCTGAGGTAGGGATTTCTTCCAATCCTAGCTCTAGTGTTTATAGTGTGAGGCTCTAAGCACATTCTCAACCTCTGTACATGTTTCCTTATCTCAGAGATGAGTGTGATAATCATATGTAGTTACCCTGGAGGTTGGTGTGAGATTTAACTAAGTGGAGGGAGGGGAGATTTAACTTTGTGAAGTCCTGACCTAGAACTTGGTAATCACCTAAGAAACATGAAGTCACCCCAAGAGACAGTTAGGAAAATTTTCTGATAGAGTATCTTGATGTGGATGATGTCATCTTTAAAGAGATTAGACCAAATACTTCCCACAAATCATATAATCAAGAATAAAATCAAGAATAAAAAGGACCTTTGGCTAATTCCAAGCCCAAGTTCAGGTCCTGGTGTCACAATGGACTCTGTGCTTGGTCTTTTACAACATGAGTATTTTGATCTACAAGTCACCTAAGGGATTGGTGGCTCTGCGTCACAGGAGCTGGTTAGTGCAGAGCTATGATGGCTTTGTGGGCTTCAAATTGCACTGGGTGTGACTTTCCTGTTCCCATCAGACCATGTACTAAGCTATCCCATGCTTCTTGTGTTTGGTAACCTATAGTGCCTAGAAAAGGTATGTCAGAAACATTTGGCCATTCTAAAAGAAATAAATCTGTGACTTCAGAGTGGAGAAGGGTTTCATGAGAATGAGTTGTTTCCCATCATCAGAGCAATCCCCATAAGGCTTGGGTATAAGTTGCACGTCATTATGAAGATGAGAATCAGTGGTGAAAGAATGAGGAGTCATTTCATTAGAAAGGATCACATAATTGTTTCTAAAGAACTACTACCATTTTACGGGACTTACTCAAACAGATATTTAAAGTTGTTTCCTAAAAGGAGAAACATGGAGGAGGAAGCCTTTTAACCTTATAGTTTTAGATGTGGGAGATGTGAAGGGATCTTTGTGGTTTACTGAATGCGTTACATCTTATATCACTAAATCAGGGCGAAGGACACAGTGAGTTGGGAGCTGGATAACATTGAAGCATGTTCATAAGCTCAATGGTAGAGCCCTTGCCTAGTCCCTTCTATCCCCCAATCACACAAGTGACAGAGGGTAATTTGGGGCTGGGTGACCTTAAGAATAGGCCATTTTCCCACCTTTGGTGGGAATTCAATATCAGGTCACAATTGTGTGTAATGAGACCACCTGTGAGGAGATTAGCTCAGGTGATCACAAGGGAAAAAACCTGAGCTCTTTGAGGTTGCTTTAGTCTCAGTCCCTCAAGCAGCAGGGAAGGGCAGAGGCATGGTGATGACTTTGTTCAGAGATGGACTTTGCTTAGAGGGCCCCTAACACCCTGGGGAGGGTCTGTACAGGGTTGAGGGATTTGCTTGGTTGGGACACCGCCTGTTGAGCCAGGACAATGACTAATAAAGCTTAGTCCTACAACTTTCAACTGGGCAGAACCTACCCAGATAATCTTGGGAGAAGATCCTCAGTACCTCAGTACCTATTAGGAAGTCACTATGAGATTAGAAGAAGTAATTACATCTGATAAAGTGATTGCCAAGACATTGTTTGAAGAGAAGGCTTAGTCAGCCCTATTGTGTGAAGGATAATGGAGGCCTGGACCTTCAGCCACTTGTCTCTCACCTCCCACAAAATGAACTCTGATTCTATTAGAATGTTTAGAAAGCAGCTTACCATTCCACAGAGTTCCAACAGTTAGAATGTATTCCACTTGGTGTAAACTAGCCTCACAATGGTGGTTAGCTGAGGTCTGTCTCAGAGCTTTTGGGTTTGGTGACCTGATTATGTGCAGTACAGAATTCTTGGTTGCATGCAGTAGTAAGCTTATTATGTAAACCCTAACTTCATAGCAAATAAGCTTTGACTGTTTACGTTTTCTCTAGTGTCCATCTGTATACCTTCCCCCTCCCCACCCTTAGCAGAAGCCTGCCATAGCTCGGGCTTCATTTTATTAAAATTCTGTTTCTCTGATTCTCTCCTTCAGCAGATGAAGAAACCTTAAAAGACAGGACTCATTTGTTTTGTATTCTCAGAGCCGAGCACAGATTCTGTCTTGTAAGAGTCATTTCCCACATTTGCCCATCGGAACTAAATCTCTCAGAGGACCATTGGGCTTTCCTGCTGGTCAACAATGGAGAGTTCGTGAGGTTCCAGGAGATGGGTAGCCTCTATTAAAAAATTTTGCACGGGAAGAAGAAGAAAGGGAGCAAGGACAGAAGCAGAGAAGAACCCCCAAATTTCTCCGTGTTTGAGCCAGAACAGATTACCTAATCCAAATTCTTTTATTTCACAGTTGGGGAAACAGCTTGGCCAATGCACTGGTTAAGGATCAAGATATCATATTTATCTACTATGCCACTAGGAAGTCCCAGGGGCTATTTGGTCATGAATATAGGAGACAGTGCATACATTTTTATTCTTTTACAATAAAAGAAGAGTATGTAACACTTTAGTGAATCAGGATAGTGCTTAGGGACCTAAAGATTTGTGACCTAAAGATTCTAAAAAAATTAGCTGGATGAAGTGCCCATCTGTAATCTTAGTTACTCAGAAGAGGAAAACAGGTGTATTGCTCATCTAAGTAGAAGCAAGACCCTGTCTCAAAACCCAACCCAGCTCAACCCAAACCAAACCAAATCACATAGACATGGCTCAAGTGATAAAGCACTTGTCTGGCAAGCATGAGTTTCTGTGTTCAATCCTCACTTCTGAAAAAAAATCTTAGAAATATGTAGCTAGCCTGGTGTTGGTGGCTCATACAGGTAATCCTAGCTACTCAGATGGCTGAAATCTGAAGACCAAGTTTTAAAGCCAGCCCAAACAGGAAAGGCCAGAAGAGTCTTATCTCCAATTAACTACTAAAAAGCCAGAAGTGGAGCTGTGCCTCAAGAGGCTCGAATAGAGCATTAGCATTGAGCGAAAAACTAAAAGACAAATCCCCAGAATTAGCACCACAAACAAAACAACAACAAAACCCATAGCTAGACACAGGAAAAACAGACCCTCTGCATTAAGATCCTACAAGTTTTACAATATGTCACTTAAATCTCATTTATCCAAAATTATCAATGTTTATTGTGGAGTTTTCCCCCCTCAAAAAGTCCTCCAACTCCCTTAGCCCATTTCCATCAAATCTGAGACTTAATGGGCTGCTTACTATGCCCAAACTCTCAAACACTCTCACCCCTGTTGGGGAAAGGAAGAAATGCAAGGCCCCAAAGATATAAAAAGTTGGGGAGCTGAGATACACCTGTTACCAATGGCTCCTAAAAAGTCTGCACCATGGGTCCAAGCTCAAGTACTGTCCTCCCCAGATGCTTGTTAACATAAGATACAAATAGCTTCCTTTTTTCATTTACAGTAAGTCTCTTCATTTCCTCAACATTATCCCAGTTAGACAGACCGGACATTTGTCACCCCCTCCCCCCCATTTTATAGATGAGAGAGACACAATAGCATCTGTATAAGCAAGCCTGAGGTCACCCAGGAAGATGGGTGTCAGGGTGGAGAGGCTTTCCTTCCAGTTACTTTTTGGGCATCCTGACCAGGTATACAAGTGCACTGTAGACACATCAACAGGACCTCTCATAGGGGCCAAACTAAGAGAGCAAAGACCCTTCTCTAAATCGTCCCAGAGGGGCAGGCCTTTTTGTGAAGCTTTGCACGGAGACTAGTTTGTATCAAGATCCCCTGACATGGAGGGAAAGGCAAAGGCAAAGATCACAGATCATCCTGGCAAGTACAGTCTGGGCGTTTACTTTCCTGTTTCTCTGTAGGAACCATGGACAGGTAACCTCAAATTGCTGTGGTACTGGTCATCACCTGCTCCAGCTACAAGATGAAGTGCCATGCAAGGTGACTGCTTTTCAGGTAATTTTCCTTCATCTCAATATGTCACCTTACTATTTCCAGTTGGCTGGATAGCCAATCCTTGTATAGACAGGGGGCAATGCAAAGAAGTCACATGACTCAGGGAGCTGTGAGTAGCAAGAACACAAAGTAGCCACATAGATACTTCTGTTGTCCAGAGACTTAAAAAAATCTACTTAGTGATAATGGTCCTCTCCAGGCTTATGTAAAACAAATCAGTCCCTTGAAATTGCAGTTGGCCTTTAAATTCTGTTTAAGATAAAAATATCAAACCATCCACCGATCTGTACAAAACCCTTCTGAGTATTTTCCATCTTTGTGGTGTATCCCTGTAATTCCAAAGCTGTATTTGGCAGAAAGGCAGTAGGCTCAGGGTTTTCACTTCCAGAGATTTTTTTTCCTGTGCCATCCTCCATAGATAGGTCCTATAGCATTTATACTTAATGAAAATCAGAGCAAAGACCCGAGATTTCTAGTGTTCCCAAATGAGATCTAGGACCTTGCAAACCAGCCTTACTTACTTGGCGGCAGGGCAGCATTGCAGACAGTGGAGCAGACCCTCCTCAGGGGAACATGAAGACTGGAGACTGAAAATGAAGGGAGAGACCTGGAAAACCGGGATTTAACTAACTCTTTAACATTTGCCACAATGGGACATTGTTAGGCCTGTGTCTGTGAAACAATGGCCTTCGATAGGACATAATACCCATTCACAAGGACAGCTTTGCATCCTGGTCTTCAGGCAGCTGAGCTTCCTTTCCATTTGCTCTGGCTGCTCATGATGTGTGTGTTACAGATTATTGGGCCTAATTATCTTCTTGTACTCCTTCCCCTAAGACTTTGTGTCTGTTCTACACTTCCAGTAAATCCAAGGTGATTTTAGCCGTGAGTATGTGCCGTGGGTCTCTACCACTGAAACCTGAATCATAACTCATCCTGGCCATAAAACAAGACCTATGCATTTCAGCGATGGATTCTAAGGGCAGGTTGGTTTGAATGTGTTTATATATGTGTTTATATCCTGTTTTCTCCAACTATGGAATCCAATCCCAGGCTGGATTAGATGAAAAATCTTACTACTATTACTCACAAAGGCCCACAGTCATTTTTGTAAAGGAACACATAGCATGGAAGCCCTTGATTTTTCCAAAGAATATAATCTACCAAAGAGAATAATGAAGAATACAAATATGGTTACAAAAAGGTTTGATGTAGTATAAGCCAGAATAAAACATTAATATCCTATATTATAAAACATTTCCAAGTTGATATATTCTGGGATTGTTGTATTATTTCATTGTTTAGAGAATAGCTTATTAGTAATAAACTGTTACTAGTATACAAATGTAATACTAGTAATCGAATGAACTATTTTTTTTTAATATTATTTTATTTTATTTGAGAACATACTGTACAGAGGGGCTACAATTACATGGGCAGGATAATGCATACATTTCTTACCAAGCATTGCAGCCTCCTCCTTTGTTTACCCTTCACCTCCCTTCCCAGCCTCCCCCCTCCCCCCACCCAATTATACCCCCCTCCCCTCGAATGAACTATTAATAGTAATAGTATTCATACTGTTATTATCTTCTTAATAGTATTCATACTGTTACTATTATTATTGACATTGTAGAGTAATTATTATTATATGGTAATAGTATCAATAGTATCAATATCATTATCATATAATAGTATTATATAATTGCAATAGTAATAGTAACCAAATAAACTATTAATAGTAATCAAATCCATGTTGATGAAATATTATGTATTTAATACAAACAAGAAAAAAGTTTAACATTTTTAAACCAATGTAACTATTAATTTTTGTACAATGCCAACTCAATATGGTAAATTGGAATACTTTTTCTGGAGCTGTTTTACAGAAAACTGTACAGGTAAATTAAAAAATCATGTTGCAAAAAAAGTAAAAAAATAGTTTAATCCTTGACAGAAACTATAAAAATACCATGAGTGCACATGGACAAAGAAAGCAAAGTAATACCTAAAGGCAAAAGATATAATAGTAAGGAGAATTATGGTTCTTAAGACTATTTATTTTATCAATAAAATGTTCCAATAATAATACATCATTTTTTTCAGGGATGACAGATTGTTCTGTGGATCTGGATTATTTTTTTGTGTGTGAGGATTATTTGTCTCACTCCTGTATAATGTGTGTATACATATGTGTATACATACATATATGGTATATTCTTAGTGATGATCTATGGGTCACACTGTGGGTCTTGACCTGGAGGGAGGGGTCACCAGGGTCTTCTGGGATGTACAGTAAAGAGTTTAGGGACTAGGATTATTTTTTCTTCTTCTTGAGAATTTTAAGGGGAAAGAAGAAAAGGGCAGAGGTCAGCCCATTACAGCTAGTGTCTTACAAGCATGAGCAGTAGATACTCATCATTTGGAGAAGAGCCAATTAGGATACAAGTGTTAATGAAAATGTCCAAGGTCACTTAGTAAGTAAAGAGATAGGCCCTGAGTTGGATCCCAGGTGTAGGCTCCAAAAGCCACATTCTTCCTTTCACACCACCATGCTGCCTAAAATGCGTTTACTTATAGCACACCTCCCTGTTTCTCAATTGGAAGGTAAGTAACTTCATTAAATCCTGCTCCTCAGCAGTAGGGCATATCAGCCAGGGTGAGAGAGTCAAGGGTGCTTACCTTTTTAATGTACTTTAGGAGTATATTATCATTTAATATTTACAATGTAATTTAATAATTACAATATTTACAATGCCTATTTTTTAGGGAAATGAAGGGGCAGATAAGTTAGCAACTTGTGCTGAGTTACGTAACTTGTCAATGGCACAGACAGATGTCTGGTCCCAAAATATAACAGATAGCCCAAAACAAAACAAAAGAAAAAAAACTAAAAACTCAAACACCCCTGCAAAATACATTTTCTGTATTTCTTGGATCTGAAGCAAATTAGAAGAGATAAGTGCAATCAAGAAACATAAAGATTTTAAAAAATAATAAAAAGACTTTTTTGGTTTAACTCTGTTTGACCAAAGGTGTTAAAAGAATAGAATTACCGGGGAAACCTAAGCTCATCAACAGATAAGCTAATTGTGACTTTCCTGTTGAGTTAAGTTTACCTATCCCAGCGCTCCCAGGGCCTGCTTGGAAACCCACAAGGAACCCTTCCCCCATCTACTGGCTGAGAAAAATGTATTCCCCTAATTCTACCCTCAGGCATATCTTACTACTGTAAGACAGCATGTGTTACTTGGGTTCTTAAGTGGAAAGAACTGGAATGCTGTCTAGGGGCATTTTGCCTGTGACTTGCAGTTAAAATATATTTTATACATGGAGCAGTATAGAAACTTGTACTCACAATTAAAATGGATGTATCCAAAGTGGATAGGTTATCATTATGCACTGCACTATTAGAATTATTTTGCAAAAAAAGTTATTTTGTAAAAGTTATTCTAATTATAGCTCTTTAAATTGATTACAGAATTGTGTCTTCATACTGTGTCTCTAGCACTGTGGTCTCCACTTTCTCATCTGCTGGCTATTCATCCAGATGGCTGAGTTCATCTCTAGGGATCTGCCTTAATGTACATCTTTGCTATAAAGTTTGGCAGCTTTATAGAGGGTTGATGGAAAGCCTTCTCTGGTTTTAGAATACATGTTACCTTTCTTTTCTCTTTTAGTCAAACCCTGGAGGAATAACAAGCCTTTAAGCTTTCTACATCTAGGGTGCATCAGATAGAACTTTCAGAGGTTGGTTCAAATCTTATATTCAGGAAAACTTGTGAGAACACCAGCCAAGACTTGTTTGGGGCTTGAGCATTCAATTTTCTTAAGCCTTCTGCAGGGAGGGAGGGGAGGAGGAGTCTTCTCTTTGGACAGAAATAAGAAGCAATCATCACATCAACTAATGTTCCATGTCCTGTAAGGGCACAGTGGATTCTCACTGCCCTTTTTCTTTCCTTTCTGGTACTGGGGCTTGAACTCAGGGTCTGGGTGCTGTCCCTGGGCCTTTTTGCTTAAGGCTAGCACTCTACCACTTGAACCACAGCTCCACTTCAGGCTCTTTGGTGGTTAGTTGGAGATAAGAGTCTCAAGGTCCTCCTGCCTAAGAAAAGCCCAGGACTGGATGGATTTACAGTGGAATTCTACAAGGCCTTCAAAGCAGAACTCACACCAATACTCCTCCAACTCTTCAATGAAATTGGAAGAGAAAGTTCAGTACCGAACTCTTTCTATGAAGCCATCATAACCCTCATCCCCAAACCAGGCAGGGACTCATCAAAGAAAGAGAAGTATAGACTCATTTCTTTGATGAACATCAATGCAAAACTTCTCAACAAAATTTTGGCCAACCGACTTCAGCAATTCATCCAAAAAATCATACACCACGATCAAACAGGATTCATTTCAGGGATGCAAAGCTGGTTCAATATATGCAAATCAATTAAAATAATTCATCACATCAAGAGCAAGTATATGGTTATCTCAATAGATGCAGAAAAAGCATTTGACAAGATCCAACACCCCTTTATGATGAAGGCTCTGGAAAAATTAGGAATCCATGGAACATTCTTCAATACAATAAAGGCTGTATATGACAAACCTACAGCCAGCATCATACAAATGGTGAATTTTTTTTAACAGTTCCCTCCACATTGATGGCAACAATTGTTTGTAATTGGACAAGGACCTAGAATGACTCAGGAGTCCTCTTTTCTTGAATTTCCTATAGAGTCTCTAGTTTGTCAATGTCCAGCTTTCACCAGAGTTGATGGTGCAAATTGGATGGCATTGAATTTGAATGTGTAACATAGGGAGATTTCCCAGGTTTTTCTGCACAGATACACCTTTGAGCCATTTACAGAACTGTGGTGCATTGAAACTTAGTGTGGCTTGCTTTCTACCTTGTCTTCCCTCCAAATCTAGTCAGAGGTCAGCAGCAAGGGTACATTAAGAACTGGGTGTATATAAGTACAGGAGTGTGGAAGGATAGGTGAATTTATGCTTGACAGGGTTAATAGAACATTTTTTTTCTTCCACTCTGGGAAATCAGTAGCCAAAAGGTCCCTTAACTACATAAAGAGGATACCTTAGGAGGTTTAGCTCATTGGTAAAGCACTTGCCTACCATGTGTGAGGCTTTTGGTAAAATCCTCAACACTGAAATAAATCAGTCAAGCAAATAAATAAAAATTTAAAAAAATCTCCATGGTGGATAGTATTTGAGCATATGAGAAGAGGGGATCAGAGGAAGCTAAATGATATACCTAGTAATGGATCAGCCAGGCCCATAGTTCATGGAGGTAGAGCCAGAGCAAACCTCTCTTCTACCTCCTTGAAGCTAATTACTCACCTGGATTGCCCAGAGGTAAGATAAAAAGAAGACCCCACTTTCAAGTACAATGAAGCTTTTAATGAAGACCTTTATTTAAAGATGTGAGAATTTCTAAGGGACCAAGACAATGTATGAGGATGGGGTTGATTTGGAGACAGAACAGGTAAGGGGGCTGATAGTGACAAAGGATAGTCTGTAGAAACAAGGTCAATGCCTGGGCCCAATACTCAGGGCAATTAGTGCTGGCTGAGCTGCCCTTGGCCTCCTCTATGGAGCCTTGGGAGGGCAGGACAAGCAGGGTCCCCCTAAGTGACAGCTTACCAGGGGAAACTCCAGCACTCCTCTGTGTAGAGGCCAGCCCCACAAAGATCCTATGGGGGACACACAGAGGTACTTTACAGTACTTTAGAAAAGTAATTTTGATGTGACTTATGCAGAGATGTCACTTGTGTTCAGTGCTTGACCATTTTAGGGATATTGTTGGCTCTGGACAAAGCAGCGAGTGTCATAGACCTTGGGCATTTTAGATAAATACTATTGTTTACTTCTTTACACTCAATCAGCTTGTTTTTCCTCTCTTTGACTTAAATTGGAAAGTGCAGAGAGGATGAGAGAGAAGGAAAGGAGACCGGGAGAAGGAGAAGGCAGAGGGACATAGAGGATGGATGTACGATTCAAATATTTTTTGACATAATTTGTTAAAGTCAAGGTGTAAGCTCAGTGTGGTGGTTCCTGCTGGTAATCCCAGAACTCAAGAGAGGAGAACTGAAGGAGGACAATCATAAGTTCAAGGCCAGCCTGGGCTACCTACAACAGCAGATCCTGTTAAAAATTTGTACACTGACATTAATTTCTGACATGGAACTATTTATATTAACTATTTATTATTTATATTAACTATTTATTATTTTATTCAGTTCATGGCTAATAATAACTCTTTGTTTCTGAAAGCTAGCAACATAGCATCAAGGATATGCTTGAATTATAGCTCTCTTTTGGGTTGTAGTATTGTAATTTAGTGAGATAAATCCATTTGGCCAGTGGATCCACTTTTTAAAAAATTGTTCCTTGTCCAAGGCTGTTTAGCTCATGTGTACTTTTCTGGAAAACATCTTCATTGTTCAGGGTGAGAAGGTGAAGGTTTATTTTTATGCATCTCTGTTTTTAGCTGCAGATCTACAGTGCAGACTCACGGAGGGAGCCCGTCAGATGAAACATCCCTTACTGCATTTGTCCCTTGAGCATAACATGTGCCAAGTGATCGTTTATCCCAGGCTGGATGATTTTCTGGAGAGAGGAAACATCTTGATGACTCACTGAGATGTGTTATGGCAGAGAAAGTGTGTCCCAGATCCCCAATAGCTCACACCAGAGCATGCTTAGGGGTGCAATGTGGGGTGCCTAGGTCTTCCAGCTCACCTGGTCCCTCTGTTGCTCATCACATCTCATTACCCAACTATGTACACATGGCTGCCATTTTCTCCAAGACACTTACGCAGTGGCATTTTGTAACGACGTCAATTCTTTTCCTGTTTGACCTAGAAGATTACAGTGACTCAATGCTGGCTGGTCGGCCTTAAAGATTAAATCGAGGACATTGGCTTAATGATTTTAACAGTGAGTAAAAAGGATTTCCCAAGTGTGCAAATCATGATATAAAATAGGATTGAGAATTATATTCAATCTTAAAGAGAAAGTAACATAGCTGAAAATATTTTATGGTTGTATTTCCTAAAAAGTAAGCTTCAATTAAGGGAGTATAATGGAAGGGATAAACTTGATCAAAGTACATTGCATTTATCTATGAGACTACCACAATCAAACCCTTTTGTACCATTAAATAAACAAGTTTAAAAAGATTTGAATACAAATAGGGCTATAGCAGATGAATGGAAAATGCAACTATGGTAAGTTTATAAAATTTCTTACTATATAAATGAATATCAACTATATGTTAAAAAACAAAGTATTACTTTATGATTATGACAATTCTTTTGTTAGCTGGCCTTTTGGGTAAAACTGTTACTTGTTCTAGTTCAGTGTTTTCTTTTTTTAAAATTTTATTTATTTATTTACTTTTTGGGTCTGGTCATGAGGCCTGCACTCTGGGCCTGGGCGCTGTCCTTCAGCTCTTCAGCTCAAGGCTAGTGCTCTACCACTTGAACCACAGCACCACTTCCGGCTTTTTTCTTTTTGCTTATGTGGTGCTGAGGAATCGAACCCAAGGCCTCAGGCATGCAAGGCAAGCACTCTACCACTGAGCCACCTTCCCAGCCCTAGTTTAGTGTTTTCTAAATGTTTACCTAATATAAATCTCCTGGGGAGCTTGTTCAGAGTTGCATGATTTAGGGCCATAACCTCAATAGAAAATATATGCTATCTTCCCTCCCTCCCTCCTTCCCTCCCTCCCTCCCTCCCTTCCTCCCTTTTTCTTTCTTTCTTCCTTCCTTCCTTCCTTCCTTCCTTCCTTCCCTCCTTCCTTCCTTCCTTCCTTCCTTCCTTCCTTCCTTCCTTCCTTCCTTCCTTCCTTCCTTCCTTCCTTTCCTTCCTTTCCTTCCTTTCCTTCCTTTCTTGGTGCCAGTCCTGGGGCTTGAACTAAGGGCTTCAATGCTGTCCCTGAGCTTTTTTGCTCAAGGCTATTCGCTTCACTTGAGCCACAGCTGCACTTCTGGCACTCTGTGTGTGTGTGTGTGTGTGTGTGTGTGTGTGTGTGTGTGTGTGTATGTGTGTGTGTGTGTGTGTATGTGTGTGTGTGTGTGTGTGTGTGTGTGTGTGTGTGTGAGAGAGAGAGAGAGAGAGAGAGAGAGAGAGAGAGAGAGAGAGAGAGAGAGAGAGAGAGAGAGAGAGAGCGCACACGCATGCATGGAGATTGGAGTCTGAAGGACTTTCCTGCCTGGGTAAGCTTTGAACCTTAGTCCTCAGGTCTCAGCCTCCTGAATAGCTAGGATTACAGGTGTGAGCCACCAGTGCCTGATCCTGTTTTCTTTGTTTTTGCAGACTGTGTGGTTTCTTCTATTCTGTTTTGGTGAGTGACCTTCATGTAACTTCTACTTGCCACTCCAGGTCATTCAAATCCACTCTCTGGATTTGCCTTGGTTACTGGGTCAGCAGTAACCCTTTGTCCTCTAGCTGATTGACAGGCATTCTAGGAGAGCTGTCTTCTCAATCCTGTCCTCTCCTGGACCTGGCCTGAAAGGGACAGTGAGGAGGATCAGCTACTGATATGGGATGATGTGGAGACAGGCTAGGATTGGGTCTTCTGTTCCACTTTTCCATGCTTCTCTAGTTTGAATGGTGCCCTCCTTTCTCTCAAAGTGTTTAGGCTTTTTATACCACTGGGACTGACTTTTAGGGGGGGTGAGTGAGAGATCATGACTCTGCTTTGTATTTTCATGATTTACTGACATGACTTGGATGCATTTTTCTTTCCTTCTTTTTTTTTTGGGTCCGGTTGTGGGGCCTGAACTCTGGGCCTAAGCGCTGTTCCTCAGCTCTTCAGCTCAAGGCTAGTGCTCTACCACTTGAGCCACAGCGCCACTTCTGGCTTTTTTCTTTTTGCTTATGTGGTGCTGAGGAATCAAACCCAGGGTGTCATGCATGCAAGGCAAACGCTCTACCACTGAGCTACCTTCCCAGCCCTCTTTCCTTCTTTTGATAATTAAAAAATCTATTTTTATTTCATCACTGTAGAGAGAAGAGCACCCAACTTAAATATATATATGTATATATATGTAAGCATAGAGACTAGATTCTGAACCAAGCTTTGTGACTTTGTTTCCTTCTGAGTAATAAGGACAAGCATGTAAGAATAGCACTTTCTGTAGGGAATTTCTGGGCATAGGCAACAGAAAGCAATTAAGATAGTCAGGAGCTATAGGACTGGTGTATGGTTCTGAGATTCCTCAGTGTACTTCTGCCAAAGGTGGAGCTGGACCAGCCCAGTGCAGAGATTATCTGGCTGAGGGGAGCAGGAGATGGTGAGAAAGAGCAGGAGGAGGGCCCTTGGGAGCTCTAAGCGTTTTCTGACCCACCAGCTGCTCCCCACCTGCCAAGGTAGGTTGGGATTATCAATGAGACAATATTGCAGCATGAAAAAAAAAAAAAGGATTTCCTGGAAGAACTCAGCAGGACACTGCAAGTAGAGGGAGTAACCAGGCATTTTGCTTTATTTTTCCTCTTTTTAAATTAGTGTATGTTATATAAAGATGTTTCATTGTGATATTTCCATATATATGGATCCAATTCACCTTCCTCCTATTGGTTACTTTCTTTTTTCTTTTCTTCTTTCTTTCTTTCTTTCTCCCTTTCTTTCTTCTCTATTTCCTTCCTTCCTTCCTTTTTTCCTTCCTTCCTTCTTTCCTTCCTTTCTTCCTTCTTTTTTTCTTTCTTTGCCATAATGGGGCTTGAACTAAGGGCCTTGGTACTGTCCTTTAGCTTTTCTGCTCAACTCTACTATTTGAGCCATACTGCCACTTCTTATATTGCTTTTTTTTATCCTCTTCTCACTTTTTAAGCAATTTTGAACATGTTTTAATATCTTCTTTCATATATTCATATGAAGAACTTTGATTATATTTACCCACCTGTCATCTTACTCTTGAAAACTCTCTCCTTCTGGTGGTTCCCACGCCCACCCAGTTTCACACTTGTGTTATTCTACTTTTGTTTTAGGTCTAGATGCTACATATAAAAGAAAGCATATGATACTTGTCTTTCTTGGTCTGGATTATTTTGCTTCACATGATGATCTCTAGTTCTAACAATTTTTTAAAAATGATGTTTCATTCTTCTTTATGGGTGAATAGTATTCAGCCATAAAAAATATATCAAATTTTCTTTATTTACATCTTTATCATTGGCTGATGGAAACCTAGGCTGATTCCATACCTTTGCTGTTGTGAATAATGCTTATTAAACATAGGTGTGCAAAGGTCTCTATTGGATGCTGACTTACATTTCTTTAGACGTATGTCCAGGTAGAACAGAATCACATGGAAGTTCTAATTTTAGTTTTCTGAGAAACCTCCAGGCTTATTTCTATCATGGCTACTCTAATTTATGTTCCCACCAACAGTGTATAAGGGTCTTCCCTGTATCCCCATTTTTGCCTGTTTTGCTTTTGTTTTTAAATGTTCTTGGTGGTGGCCATTGGCCCTGGAGTAAGATAGGATATTATTGTAGTTTTATTTGCATTTCTATTATGTAAGATAGGATATTATTGTAGTTTGATTCGCATTTCCATTGTGTAACTGGGCATTTGGGAACACAGAAAAAAGTTTAGAGAAAAAAATAAAAATATGTCCAGTTGTGTTAATAGTTGAAGTTGTGGAAGCTTTAGGGAATAGAAGGCATAAACTGGTTTACTAACAGAAATCCTTGCCTCTCAAATTGTCTTAATTATTAATCCAGAAATTATTTATTGAACACCAACTATATAAAAGAAAATGTTATGTTACAAAGAAAAGTCAAACATCATCTCTTAGGTTTTTAAAAATCTAGATGATACATCTGTAAATCTCATTAAAGCAAGGTAACACAATGAGCAGTAGAATTAATGCTGTAGAATCCAGTGGAAAAAGAAAGGCCTATGAACAGGACTGGCCAGTAAAACTATGGAGGAGATGGGCTATGAGCTGATATTTGGCATTTCTACCTCTGCCACTCGATAGCCAGCTCCTTTACATGAGACTTCATGCCCTAGCAGTGTTAAAATTTGCATGCTCTTCATTCTGGCCACACTGTGATGAACCTTCCTCCTTCGGATGCTCTTCCCCTATTCTTCCCTGGAGTAGTTAGTGTCTAGGTGCTACCCGCTGTTCTCATTTCAGCTTTGATGCCAAGTTGTTTGGGACTCTGACCACCGGACTTGGAAAAGATCACCATTCACATTTTATCTAATATATTTTGTCCACTCAGAGTATTCCAACTTTAACTATGAGAGTTAACTATGATTTAACTATGAGAGACCTGATGACCGGGGTCCAGCTCCCAAGTGTTACTTATGCTGCTGGTCCTTAAATCACAGTTCCATTAGCAAAGATCAAAATGAAAAGGATTGTGTGTGTGTGTGTGTGTGTGTGTGTGTGTTTTAAATTTTGCTCATCGCTAGCCCTCTGCCACTGGAGCCACAGCTTCACTTCTGGCTTTTGGGTAGTTAATTGGAGATAAGAATCTCACGGACTTTCCTGCCAGGGCTGGCTTCAAACCTCAATCCTCAGATCTTGGCCTCCTGAGTAGTGGTAATCACTGGCATATGGCCAAAAAATTTTTTCCTGTAGCTGGAACTGACTATGTCTGCTCCTCCCATTGTCAATGTGAACCTGTGCTGGCTTTCATGTGCAGTCAGACCTGTCTCTCTCCTACATGTACACATAATATTTTATGCACACATAATACACAAATATCTTCTGCTTGGCTAGTGAGCCCTCCCCAGCCAGCCTCCATCCACTAAAGTTGAATTGCATATAGTGAGTGTTTGGTGCCTCATGCTGGGAACACACTTGTCTGCAGATTTGCCATCAGGAGCCCCAGTCTGGTGAGAGAGCCCATGCCTACAGGGCGATTGTGGTATATATAATACACTGGATAATGTCTGGTAGGAACAGAAGGGAGTAGAAGAATCTGTACAAAATTCCTCTTCCTTACAGCTAGCAGACCTGCAATCTATCCCAGTCATTTCCTGCTTTTCCCATAAAAGGTTTACTGGAGATTGCAGGCTGTGCACGGGTCGTAGCATTCCTTCCAGCTGCTGTCATTGGGTGAAAAGAGGTGGAGCTGGCATCCCTGACCTGGTTCATGGTTTACTGTAGTTGAGGAATTGGCATATCCTGTTTCCATGTATTGCCTGTGTTATGTGGCTATGGTAAATTGTACACTGTTTAATTTTTATTTTATATCTTTGGTGGTGTTGGAGATTGAATCCAGGGCCTTGAGTATGTGACTAAGCAAGCACCCTACCACTGGGCTACATTCCCAAGCTCATCAGGCCTCTGTCTCTGTCTCTGTCTCTGACTGTCTGTCTCTTGCTTTTCTTTTTAGTGCCAACTCTGGGGATTGAACTCAGAGCCTGGGTGCTATCCCTGAGCTATTTTTCCTCCAGACCAGCGCTCTATTACTTGAGGCACAGCTCCACTTCTTTTGAAGTAATAAAGTAAAAATACTAGACTTAACTTTGTTAAAGGAAGAAAGGACAGAAGAATGGATTTAACACGATAACATACAAAATGATGAATTCCTTCAGGGTGTTTCCAATTCATGTCAAAATCAGAGAGCTTGTGAAAACAGTTCAGACTGGAAATTACAGACGCTATATAATATATATATATATATGCATATATATATATATATATATATATTATATAGCCCTGGAGAGAAACCAGAGGATGTTGCAGGTAAGACTCACTCACTGGCACAGGTAATAGGGAGAGGAAAAAAAAGGAGGGGTTTGCTGAAGGAAAGTAAAGAACTCAAGGCAGAGGGGGAGGGGAAGGGGAAGGACAATGTCCTTGTCTTCAATTAGACCTAAATAATGCACATGTAGCTTTATTATATTATTATATAATGCTATTGTAGCTTTATTATAGAGATCTGCAAAAAAAAAGATGTGTCTGAGAAGAAACATGAGGGTGGGCAGGGCGAGAGGAAAAGAGACAGACATTTCACGTCTTGTTCTACTTTTCAGAGTTTTGTTCTATGAAAAGCATTAGCTATTACATATATATTTTTAAAAATTGTGTTCAAAAGATAATGTGAAGGGGGTACTGATGGCTCACTCCTGTAATCCTAGCTACTAAAGATGCAGAGAACTTTGGAATGTGATTTGAAGCCAACCTGGGCAAGAAAGTCTGTGAGATTCTTATCTTCAATTAACCAACAAAAACATGGAAGTGGAATGTGGCTCAAATGATAGAGCACCAGCCTTGACCCAGAAAAGCTAAGGGATGTGTTCAAGCCCTAGTACAGGCATACACATGGGCAAAAAAAAGAAAGAAGGAATGTAAAAAGCTTTTCCCTTGTCAGCATTCAGGATGACTACAGTCTTCCTTGAAGAATTTCTGTTTGGATCTATAAGAAGCCATTTGTGTAGCTATCTCATTCCTCACCAGAACTAGAAATACCTTGGAAAGGGTGGGGGCGGGGTGCAGTGAACCCTTCTGCGGGGCACCAATGGCTCATATCTGTAATCTTAGCTACTCAGGAGGCTGAGATATAAAGACTGAAGATTGTGGTTCAAAGGCAGTCTGGGCAGAAAAGTCTGTGAGACTCTTATCTCAAATTAACCACCAGAAAACTGGAAGTGGTGCTGTGGCTCAAAGAAGTAGAGTACTAGCCTTGAACCAAAAAGCTCAGGGACAACACCTAGGTCCTGAGTTCAAACCCTACAATTAATATAACAAAATGAAACAAAACAAGCCCCCAAACTTCCTCTGGAATATGTCCCAGTGAACTTTTCCCATTTCCAGAACTATTGTGTAATGCACTTACTGTCATGGATATCTGATCTTGCAGTTTGCTTCTCAGTGGTCTTAGCTGGGGTGGAACAATGGAACCACCCAAAGCTGTTGGCACTGCAATTCCATCAAGGCTCCCGTTAGGAGTTAGTACCCACTTGGGCTTGGTTTGCCTGGAGGTTGATGAGAATTCTTAAAGTGGGATACTCACTAGGTGTTCCCTAACTACAGCTAGTCCCACACAGCAAGGTCTATTAGCCCTACATCTCTATATACTATTTCTAATTTTAAAAGTTTTGATTTGTTGGAATTACTATGTTCTAAGGAGCTAAAAGACTTTGGACAGTACTCTACTAACCATTTTTGTGAACATTTTACTACATGTTTCCTAGTTAAAAATAATCTGGTCTTATTTGGTGAATGACTTCACGATTTTTTCTAATTTGTAAATGAAGTAGTTGCTGTGGTAGACATAATCATGACCTATTAACCTCAAAGTAATAAATCTTAACTGTGGCAAAGAAACAAATCATTTTTCTCAAACCATGGGCTATTTTTGATGAACACTGTGTAAAAGACCAAAACCATGCACTTATACATAAGGATGCTATTTGACATAACCTGAACTTCATAAATGCTGCTTTATCAAAATTTTAGTTTATTTTTTATTTTTTGGCCAGTCCTGGGGCTTGAAATCAGGGCCTGGACACTCTCTCTGAGCTTCTTTTGCTCAAGGCTAGAACTCTACCACTTGAGCCACAGCACCACCTCTGGCTTTTCCTGTTCATGTGGTACTGGGGGATTGAACCCAAGGCTTCGTGCATGCTAGGCAAGCACTCTACCACCCATATTTCCAGGCCCAAATTTCAGTTTTTACCAAGGACAGGAAATTAAGAAGCAGGAGAAATGGCCAGTGGATAGTGAAGTGAAAGGAAGCAAATAAAAAATTGGAATGACAACTTTAAACCTTAATTTGGAGAACTGTTAAGGGGCACAAAAGTTTTATGGCTGATGCCACTCTGTGTACCCTGTGTCCACATTCACCAATTAACATCCTTGCATGTTTGTGCTCTCCCTTGCCTACCATCCCCCTTTCCCTCTTCCTCTCTCCCATTGATAAATAATTCAGCATTCATGTCATAGGATTACGATATATTTTGCTAATGCAATCATTACACCCAAGCAAAGAAGCATCCACTCAACTATCTGATCTATGGGCCATATTTCAAATTCTCCACTTGTTTCCACACTGTCTTTGTAGCAGGAAGGTGTTTTATTTTTCAAATTCAAAACCCAATCACCGGCTACATACAGTTATTTGTGGATTTATTATACATGATTTTGACTAAATGTGCTAGTTAGATGATAGGTAGCAATAGATTTTGGATTCTTGTATATACTGAAGGATCCCACACATCCATCTCAGGGGACCACGCAGAGGCAGACAGGCACAAGAGAAAGATTATTATAAGGTTTTTAGAGCAGCATACTTCCCCCAACAGGGGCACATGGCCTCCATCCCCATCCAGGTAACAGGAGGGTCTGAGGGATAGGAAGTGAGGTAGCTGGGAGTTTAGGTGGGTCTGGGTGGAGAGAGGGAGGGGCCAGCTATATGGTGGGAACTCCAGGAATGGGAGGAGGGCCTAGGTGTGGGTGGAGCTGAGGACCAAAGGTGAGCATAATACTAGCATACACATTATGTAGCTCAATTGATGCAGAGAAGCTCTTGGTCAGTAATGTTTAAATTATGTGATCTGCCCTCAATTTTGTGAAAATCTGCAAATGATGTCCCCAAAGCAAGGTAAAAGTGAATATGCTCAACTGAAGTACTAATGAAAAAATATTAGACTTACTGAAAGGCATCATGTCTTTCATGGCAGTTGGACAGCATTGTGGAAGAAATGAATCAAACACGTGTAGTACAGCATTGAATTATATGCATCCTGAGCATGCATGGTTTGTCCATATTGGTGGTCTCCTGGGAACCATGTGCCCACAGATTCCAAGGCTCTATCATACTTTCTGTTGAGCCACATGGTGTGGCATATTCACTTCCACATCCACCTGCATTTATGTCACAGAAAAGCTCCTAGCCAACATCAGGTACTTGAATCATTTGGTTTAATCAAGTAACTACACCACAAGCAGCAACCTGCTACAGAATCCTGGGTTAGGCAGTAGCTCTGTGTCCTTTTCCTTGAGGATTTGCCTTCCTGACTAACAGTGTAGATCAGAGAGGGGAGTCTCAGGCAATGAGCCCTTCAGTGGGAAGTTTCTGAAGCTTGCTTATGTGGAAGGGACAAGCAGGGACCCATAGTAAAGATCAATTTCCTCTTGCATTAATCAGTTCATTATCTATATGGAGCCACTTTCAAACTTTGTAAATAGTCTATTTGTAGAATTGGGTTAGTAGGTTAGATACTGCACAGTTTTGTTAGATAATGCAAATATTTCCTTCATAAAGTTCATTCCATTTTGTGTTCTACTTCAATTTAACAGTAAGTCTGTCTTTCAAAAAGTGCAATGTAAAACTTGAGCCCAGCTCCACTTTTGGCTTTCTTTTTGGTGCTTAATTGGAGATAAGAGTCTCCCACACTTTCCTGCTAGGGCTGGCTTTGAACCACAACTCTCAGATTTCAGCCTCCTGAGTAGCTAGGATGACAGGCATGAGCCACTTATAGACGGCTACTTTTGACTTTTGAATCAAGATTTACAACAAAATTGTAAAGGAAGTCACTGGAGTTTTTTCTAGTCTTTGTCATTTTTATTTCTTATCCATTTGGCATTTATTTTGGTGTGTGCACCAAGGAAATCTAACTTCTAATTAAAATCCTATGTTGAGTTCTCCAAAAAGCTAATTTTAAAGTGAGATTTTCATTTAACAGATGAGAGAGAGACACAGAGAGACGAGGAGGAGGGGAGGGGAAAGAGGAGGAGGAGGGAGAGAAGGAAGAGAAAGAGAAGGAGGAAGGGGGAAGAGGAGGAGTAGTTAGTGAATTACAATAGAAAGAAGAAGAAGCAGTGGGAAGAATTCTTGGCAGCATCTGGGCATGTAGGACCACTTCAGAGGCTCTTTGGCAGGAATTAATAAAAGAAAGGGTGTGCCTTCCTTCCTCATGACTCAGCAATTCTACTCTTAAATGTATAACCAAAATAATTCAGTAGCATATTTCCCAGATGAGGTATCCCCACTTTAATAATCTTAAACTAGAAACAACCTTAATGTCCTTCAATAGTAGAATGGATAAGTCAATTTTGCTGTATTCCTAGTGTGGAATACACTCTAGTAATGATAATGGTAGGATGACATTCAGCAACAGCAATGGCTTTATGCTGAGGGAAAGATAATCAGATGCTAAGACTTCATTTCCATAAAGGTTCACAAATAGTTGTGACTATACTATAATGTGGGGTTGAATATTTTGGTGGTAAAAGTATAAAGGAAAAGCTAAGAAGTCATTACCATTAATGTCAAAATAGTGATTATTTTGGGGAGAAGGAGGATCTAATGATTTAGATAAAGAGGATAAAGAGCTTATGGGACAGGGTGCAATGTTCTCTTTCCTCCCTGCATGGAAGTTATAGGGCTTTTGTTTCATATGTCTGCCATATGCGAGTGTGACGTATATATGTACATATATATGATATGCAGTGCACTCTTCACTCACGTCCTTGAGAGCTCTGTGCCAGCTGAGGCAGCTAACAAATCTGAATAGAAAGCTTTAGTTGTAGTTTAGTTGCATTATATTTTGGAATAAAAGTGTTGTACAAATATTTTAAAAATCCTGTGGACTGGATTATAGAGTTGAAGTTACCTAAAGGGAAACGTGCCAAGGACATATAAATTGACAATTTGCAGAAAAGCAAATCTAAATGGTACTAAACCATACGAAATCATGTGCTAATTCAAGATCAGTCAGGGAATAGAATTAAAATAACAATGAATTACCACATAAACCAAATCAACAAAATCAAATGAGCAATGTTTCCTGTTATTGCTAAGGACTAGGGTAATGCCCACAACTTTCCAGTGGGCAAATCTTGGAGACACAGGACAGGGATATTGATGTTACTTGGTCCTTTGAAGGACTAGGGTAATGAATAATTAGTCTTCCCTTCCCCCAGGCTTGAACTCAAGGCTTGGGCACTGTCCTTTAGATCTTTCAGTCATGGTAGTACTCTACCACTTGAGCCACTTCTATCTAGTTCCCTCTTCTACTCTTTTATTCTTCTTTTTAAAAATTAACTTTAAAAAACTATATGTTAGTATACAAATAATATTTCCATACACATATAAAATATATTGCATACAATGTGCTTTCATCAAATCCACCCCCTCTTTGTTAAAGCCCTCCCTAATTTTCAATAAAAAGTTTAAAAAGAAGAAAAAAACCTCCAAAATTTTTAAAATGAAAAATGCATAAATAAAAATGTAAAAGAAAATCTTTGGTACAGTCACATAATGTATTTATGTTTTAAGCTAAGTGTTTGCAAGAGTTAAAAGAATTTATGAAGTAAGAAAGTTACAGTAAACTAATTATATAAAGGATATAAACACACACACACACGCACCATAGCAACCTAAGTGAGCAGTGCTGATAAAAGTCTACATGGCTCCCAGTCACATGCCAACCCCTGTCCCCACACTCAGTGCCACAAGTCACACACAAGCCAGCCTGCTGCCTAGGACGCATCATGGAGGTGAATCAGGACTGGTTCCTCTCAAGTGAGCTGAAGGGCGGGGAGAGCGAGTCAGCTGGTTTCCAGCAAAGGCTGGGAGCAGGCTGGAGGAAGGGGTAGCGGCCACCTGCCATTATGACTGTGGCTTTGAGCATGCGCAGTCCGCCCTAGGGGGGTGGGGTGGGGATGCCGAAGCCAGTGTGCACGCCCATGGGCTCGGGTCCAGTAATAGATTCAGAGTCTCTGTCAATAGTGCCTCCTACTCTTAAGATAATTACAGTATTTACATTCTTGGATAATGTAAGGTTTCTGAAGAAATGATACATGACAGTACTTTTCTTTCTCAGGCAATAATAATGGACAGAGAGAGTAATATCTTAGTTTTTAATTTTGGAAGCCAAGTAGTAAATTTGATAGGAAGATCTCAGGATGGAAGAATACGGTCAATAGTTACAGTTGCTGTGAGGGGAAGGGCAGGGCAGTCATATTTCAAAAGTGCTATTTTGCTATTAGCTTGGCAAAAATATATATTTTCCTATGACATCAACATTTTATTTATTATTGAGACAGTCTCTATGTTGCCCCGACTGGCCTAGACCTCCTGGTCCTCCTGTCCTAACTTCCTGAGTGCTGGTGCTATAGGAGTGTGTCACCATGCCTGACTTGAAATTAGCTTTAAGAATTTCTGAATCTCTTTTATTAGTTCAAAATAACACATTTTATGGTCATTTGATTTTTTAAAAACCTGAATCTGAATTCTGAGAATTATTTGGTCCTATGTATTTTATCCCTATTGGCAAACTGTGGAGTCTGAGAAATATAATGGTCAATCCTTTCCTTTATGCTTTAACCAATATTATTAGAGATAAAGTTGAGACTAGAATTTGGGTCTCTTAATTCTAGTTGAACTGTATCATTTTACTAGATCCTAAATCTTTAAATATTCCGTGAATTCTTCATATAAGAAGAAAAAAATCACAGGAAACAAAGTTTCCAGAATTTTATCTAGAATGACCAAACTCAACACAATACTACACAATACAATACTCTGTCCAAATTGAAAATATAAAAGCAAACTTCATTAATGTATTTTTCCTCTATAATTTAATGAAATTGTTAAAGACTTTTCTCTTGTATTTTTAAAAACTAATTTCTGGCTTGTCCTTTATCACCACTAAGATGTGAAAGTTAAGGTTATACTTTTTTTCTTTTTTCACCTGAGGTTTGAACTGAGGGCCTTGTACTTGCTCAGCTGGTATTCATCCACTCGAATCAGGCTTCTGTTCTAGTTTTTGCTGGTTATTTTAGAGATGGAGTCTTGAGGATGTTTCTGCTCCAGCTTATTTTGAGACTGTGATACTCTAGCTCTCCATCTCTTGAGTAGCTGGGATTGCAGGTGTGAGCCACTGGTGCCTGGATCCCATATGTATTTTTGATGGAGAACTTGAGAAAAATATACATTTTATGTTGATTCATTGGGAACAAATTTCTGGCTACTTGTATGACTTAGTGTGGGTCTTGTGTTGGTTTAGATTAGAGCAACAGGGTGTTTGTGTTATATACCTATTTAGATTGATGGCTGAATCAGAAACTATGTGCTGAGAATCTGGAAACAATACATTCTATGCATAATGCCAAGCATGGTTCTAAGTGCTTAGTATATAGTAATAGTAGAGACCAGTCAATCTTTCCAGTAAACATGTAAGGTCACCCTGGGAAGGCGAGGCAGGCTCCTCCCTCCTCTTGGCTAAGTGTCCCCCTAATACCTGTGTCATATAGGTAAAGGCACACCTGGAGATCACAGCCTGGGCCTCCCTGTCACGCTTCCCATCCGACTAGCGGAGAGCCCCAGGCTCTGATGTCACATCCACATCCAGTGTGGCCACACTTTCCCTCACCTGCACTCACTTGTACCTTCTCCCCTCCCCTTCCTTACTTAAACCCAGGTCAGACCTCAGCTTGTCCCTGTCTTCAGCCACATGGTCTCCACGTGGTGGTGGTGGTGGTGGGGGGAGTGAGGTTGGTATGGGATGGAGGGGGAGGGGAGCAGTTTGATAAAATAAACTTCTCTTCCTGCCTGAATGGTGTGTTCTCTTTACTGGCTACGTAATTAAAGCTACCTATTTAAATACCTAACAGGGAGTAGGAACTTTTATTCTCATTTTAAAGACAGGGGATCATGGTAAAGAATTACAATTCTTTGGATACCAGTAGCTCCTAACTCTAATTCTACTCAGAAGGCTGAGATTTGAGGATTGCAGTTCAAAGCCATCTCAGACAGAAAAGTCTCTGTGAGAATCTTATTTTCAATTAACCAGCAAAATGTCAGAAGTGGAGATGTGGATCAAATGGCAGATCACCATCTTTGAGTGAAAAATGCCATGTGAAAATTAGAGGCTCTGAGTTCAAGCCCCAGTAGAAAGGGTAAAAAGCAACAATGTGACAAGTCACAGTTCCCAGCCCTAAGGCTGTAAGAGCTGTACTGACACCACTAAGGCTCTAAGAGCTGTATGACACCACCCGGTAGGTTAATCACTTTAAAGTGCTTTCAATCACTTTATTTCACTACTTCTTAGGAAGTTAACAAAATTTTCTACTGTTGGAGATGATTCTTTTCTTATTACTTTCAAACTTTCATTTGACTTCACAATTTGGATGCTATGTACAAAAGTTGCTGGGCACTGGTGGCTCAAGCCTGTAATCCTAGCTATTTAGGAGGCTGAGATCTGAGGATCGGGGTTCAAAGCCAGCCTGGGCAGGAACATCCACGAGACTCTTATCTCCAATTAACCACCAGAAAACTGGAAGTGGCACTGTGGCTCAAGTGGTAGAGCACTAGCCTTGGAGCTCAGGGACAGCGCCCAGGCCCAGAGTGCAAGCCCCATGACCAACAAAAAAAAAAAAGAAAAGAAAAGAAAAGAAAAAGAAAGAAAGAAAAAAAGGAAGAGCAAACTACTGGTGATGCTCAAGCAACTCTTGAGCCTTGTTGACTTAATCCATGCTAATTCTACTTGATTTGTAGTCAACTTTTAACCCTCAGTTTATTTTTATTCCCTCAGAAGCCACATTTCAAAGATGAAAGGAGACTACTTAGCCTCAGGTTGTTTCAATAGGCAGAGCTCTGAGCTTCTCCCCTCTGATTTCCAAAGCATCCCCCAAACTAGGGAAGTGCTTCCTCAGAGGGCCTGAGTGAGGAACAAATTTCTGGTTTCAAATATTTTGGTTGCTTGTATTACATCTTCTATCACCTATGCTTGAGGTATGTAGAGAGCTCCTGAACCGCCAAGGAAGAGGCACATCACATTCAAAACCACAAGCTGAGATAAAGGCCTGGTAAGAGATCCATTAAGGAGATACCAAGTGGCAGGCTTTTCCTGAACAAACATTTTAGAAGCATTTATTTTATATATGGTAATTGCAAAGCCCAGTCTCCTCTTGGTTAAGGGTGGTAGACTTCTTAAATCCTGCTAATGGAGTTTGACAATGAAGGGATTAGGGTCTGAGGGGAGGGAAAGAGGTTGGAAGAGGCTGGCTAGAGAGGATGCTGTTTGTCTTGATTCCAAATAAATAGAGAATGCCTAAGAGGAAACCCTTTTTTTTTTTTTCAATTAAGATGTCTCTAACCTGTGGCTCCTCCTTTTCTCTAACCTGTGGTTACATGGACAATGACAAATTTAAGGCTTCTATCCATAGCCTGTAGGACCACTGTATATAATTCTTGTTTTTTCGATGTGTGTGTGTGTGTGTGTGTGTGTGTGTGTGTGTGTGTGTGTGTGTGTGTGTGTGTGTGTGTATGCTGGTTTGAGGTTTGAACTCAGGATTTGTATGTTGTTCCTTACTTAGCTTTTATGTACTCAATGCTAGCGCTTTACAACTTGAGCCTCAGCTCCACTTCTAGCTTTTTGGTGGTTAGTGGGAGATAAGAGTCTCATAAACTTATCCAAGCTGTTTTTGAACCTTGATCCTCAGATCTCAACCTCCTGAGCTGGGATTAAAGGCAAGAACCACTAGCGCCTGACTCATTGTACTTGATTTTTTTTTGGGGGGGGGGGAGGGTGTCCGGTGGTGGGGCTGAATTCTGGGCCTGGGCACTGTCCCTCAGCTCTTCAGCTCAAGGCCAGTGCTCTACCACTTGAGTCACAGCACCACTTCTGGCTTTTTTTTTTGCTTATGTGGTGCTGAGGAATCGAACCCAGGGCCTCATGCATGTAAGGCAAGCGCTCTACCACTGAGCCAACTTCCCAGCCCTGTACTTGATTCTTAAGAGGATCACTGTACTCATTTGTTAAGAAGTCATGACCCTTAGCCTGATTTCACAGCCTTGGGCCTTTGGCAACACGGTAAGGATTCAGATTTTTGCTCTATGACTGGCTTTTGAGAAGTCCTGATCCCTCCTTTGTGAGGACCTCAGCACCAATATCTAGGAACACAACTCAACAAGGATGGGTGCCTCCTGTACTTGCCACAGAGCCTGGCCAATTCTTCAGGACTAGGAAATGTCAGCTCTTAAAAAGACAGCACTTGAGAAATGGTGCCAGGCTGTGACTCAGTATGTGATTGGTTTCGAGGATAACTACCATTACTGAAGCTGGTTACACCTGTGCCAGCCACATTGCATTGCTTTCTTGCTGTTGCCAGGCACTGAACACCTGTGAGGCAGGAGCCCCACTGCTGGGGAGAAGGTCAGAACTTCCCCAACATGGAGCTCATCTCCAGGGTCTTGGAACTTGACTGCTTACTTCTGAGGACCAAGTTTGTTTTTGTTTTTCTCCCGGTCATGGGGCCTAAACTCTGGGCCAGGGCGCTATCCTTCAGCTCTTCAGACTAGTGCTCTACCACTTGAGCCACAGCACTATTTCTGGCTTTTTCCACTTATGTGGTGTTTAGGAATTGAATCCAGGGCCTCATGCATGCAAGGCAAGCACTCTACCACTTAGTCACCAGTGGCTCAGTGGCTCAGTCCCATGAGGGCCAAGTTTTAATTCTCCTTAGTGGGATGTTTCTAAGCTATGTGTAAAAATATGGATATTTGTGATGAAAGAATTGCTGTCACTTTGTAAGGGCTGAGGAGAGAGTATGAAGAGAAGAGAGGAGAGGAGAGATACAGAGAGAGACAGAAATGGGAGACATGGTTACTGATTTTGCTGAGACTCAGTTTTCTAGTATTCACAGACTTTCTAAACAGCTAAGTTTCCTAGCACAATTTTTTGTGAAACAGTAAATGCTAAAACTCCTCTGAAATTGAGGTACCTCATATTTACCACTAATGCAAAAGTAAAACAACTTCAAATTCAACTTGCCACATAAATCATGGGAAATAGATGTGTTTTCTTTCCCTTGTCTCTTTTCCTTTCCCTTTCTGCTTTTTTTTTGTTTTTGTTTTTTTAATTTAGTTTTATTTTATTTGTGAACATACTGTACAGAGGAGTTACAATTACATGGGCAGGATAATGCGTACATTTCTTACCAAGCATTGCAGCCTCCTCTTTTGTTTACCCTTCACATCCCTTCCCAGCCTCTGCTTTTTTTTTTAACTTTAGTAAATATAGAAAGAAAAAGTTCTGACAGTAAGTGTTAGAGAATTCTAATTGGGGGGGGGGGTATTATTAGGCTTGAACTCAAGGCCTGGGTCATGGTTCCTTAGCTTTTTCACTCAAGATTGGTGCTCTACCACTTGTGCCACATCTCCATGTCTGGGTTTTTGGAAATGAGAGTCTCAGACTTTCTTGCCTAGACTGGCAAGGATCCTTAGATCTCAGCCTCCTCAGTAGCTAAGATTATAGGTATGAGCTACTAGTGCCCAGCCTAATTTGTTTTTGAATACATTGTTATCATGTTTCCTTTATTTATTTATTATTTTTTTTGGAGAGTTTTCTTGCTTCTGGAGAAATAGTTAAAGAGTCCTGTATGTATCTGGGTTTTCTTTTCCTTTAAAAAATCCAAATTCAGTTTCTCAGAAACCTTTTTTTTGAGACAAGGTCTTGATAAGATTAGCCCAAGCTGGTCTTGAATTCAAAATTACCCTGCTTCTACCTCCCAAGTGATGGAATTACAAGAATATGCCAGCACGGTTAGCTGTAGAAGATGTTCTTGTCATTAGAGCCACAAACTATGAAATATTAATAGGTTTAAAAAATGTTTAGTTATGGATTCACAGTGAGGGAAGAGAAGACAAAAAATGTACAGGGTCTGCAGAGTGAGTGAATCACCTCTCTGTGCCTGGATACCTGAATTGTTGCTTTGGTCTGTGGTCCAGAAGCCTTGTGGTCTTCTGTCTTTTTGTTTTATCTTTCCCAGGAAGGTCTCCTCTACTTTATATCTTCCTGTATGCAAACTATTTTCCCACCAGAGTCTCTGGAGTACTGTTACTGTACTCTTTTCCTAATTCATACAGAATAAGATTTTGATTGTATACATTTGCTATGCTAACTGCCCTTCTATGCAATGGCATTTAAACATGATGGAGGCTTCCCCAACTACAAAGAATCTTTTCCTGCCCTGGTCTCCACTCCACTTGCTGCATCCCTCCTTACTTTATCAGTGGCTCACTCAAAGCATCTTCCCCCAGGACTTTTTGGAATTTTATAACAAACTCATTGTTGCCAAACTTACCATACCCTTCTCCATGGTCTGTTACTAGACTCTGGTGGGATTCAACACTGACCCCATCTTACTTCTTTGTTCCTTTTTTTGTTTTTTGGCTAGTATCTCAAATCCTCACACTTGCTTGGCTTGCTTGCTTGTTCTGCTGGCACTCCACCACTTGAGCCATGCCTCCAGCCTGGCTTTTTGCTAGTTATTTTGGAGATGGAGTCTTGAAGACTTTTCTGAGTCCACATTGGCTTCCACCTATGATCTTCTGGATCTCAGCCTCCTGAGTAGCATGACCCACCAATACCTGGTTATCTTATTCCTTACTGAATTTATCTGGAAGGGCCCTGTGTCCCTGATATTTCCCTGTGACTTTTAAAAAAATTATCAGAGCAAATTTTTTCTCAATAAAAACTTTATTCTAGTGAGATATTTTTGGGATATCTGCCCTCTGGCCTGAATTGCCAGCTTGCAAGATCAGGTTAATCTTTGCTGCTAAGACAGAGTGCAAGGAATGGCCTATCTTTCCTTGTACAAGAAGGTCACTCTTTAGCCCTCCCCAAGATCTGGGTTGGGTAAGAATGATTAATGACATTACATGATTTTATTCACATTTCTGCATTGTTTTAGAAGGCTGAAGTTGAGTAATGATGTAACCTTTAACATCAGCAGACTTATTTAACCCTACATGTGGTTTATTTAAAATAATTCCATCCGGTAATGGCCTACTTTGATTTTTCTGAGTCTCTGAACTTTGTACTCTTTATTCTTGATAAACTCAGTATTTGCCCTTACCATTCTGCTTGATCTCTTTGGGGATTTGTAAATTACAGGTCTACTTTGGGTTAGACAAGAAGACATTCCTGTGCATTTCTTTTTAAACCTCCACCCAACAATGGACTGATATTTAGTCACGAAATAGACTTCTTGAAATCACAGTTACAGGATAAGGGAAAGATAAATCAGTGGGAGTTGTGTCTCTCTGTCATGGAATCCAGTTTTTGACCCTTGGGTGAGGAAGCCCTGCAGTCACCCATGGCTTTGTACTTGGCCTTTAACTTCTCCTGTTGGATGCCAGGGCCCAATCTGTTCCATTCCAGTGGCCAGCTTGCAGTGGCCTGGGGGTTACCATAGCAACACTAAGCTTCCAGGTATTCATGTGGGTGGTGTGAGGAACTGGAAACATTGCCAGCGTTTTCCTAGTGTTCCATAGCCATCATGAGGTCTGATTCATTTTGGGCTGTCATGCAGTGAGAAGAAGGCTGTAGATTTGAAGTGACAGCTCATCAGTGATGAGAAGTCAAGATGTGACTTCCTTCACTAACTTATCATTTTGAACCATCTCACAACTTAAACTCCTAGGGGGGAAGAAAACAGGACCTTCCTCAGGATAGATCAGTCACAGCATACCTTTTTATTATTATCCAAAGAGTACAGGGTCACTTGCAGAATATTAGCATGTCAGTCAAAAAGGGAGGAGAGAGGGTAGAATGAGGACCTGATGGAAAATTTGTTCAATGTTCACTCTGTGTGTGTGTGTGTGTGTGTGTGTGTGTGTGTGTGTGTGTGTGTGTGTAAATATCATGGTGAACTCACCTTATATTACAAATATATGCTAACTCAAATGTGTGTGTGTGTGTGTATGTGTGTGTGCGCGTGCTCGCGTGCGCCAGTCCTGGGCTTGATCTCAGGGCCTGAACATTGTCCTTCTTTTGCTTCTTTTGTTCCAGGCTGGCACTCTGCCACTTGAACCACAGATCTACTTCTGGCTTTTTGATAGTTTATTGGAGATAAGTGTCTCACAGACTTTTCTGGTCTGATCTTCAGACCTCAACATCCCAAGTAGCTAGGGTTACAAGCATAAACCATTGGCACCTGGCTCAAAGTTTTTAAAAAAGAAATGAGAGCAAAATTAAAAACAAAAATGTTACATTCCTTTTTTCTAAAGTCACTATTGTAAAATTTTTGTACATTCTTTTGGATATTTTTCTGTATGTTCATGTAGGTGCATGAATATTGTTATCAAGATGACATCACTGAACACACTGTTTTGTCAATCAACCATTTTTATTTCAGTGTATGTTCTTATAATGAACTACCCAAACCACATTCAAACTGTCCCCAAATGTTTTCATGGCTAGCTTTTGCAAATATCAAACCTAATGTCATATATTGTGTGTGGTTGCTATAATTTATGTATAAGAAAGGATTTCCCATATATTATTGTTAACTTGGGAAATACAAAAACTCACTACTGTATTTCATCAGAATGGAGTCTAACCAACAGCCTTGCTAAAACAGCAGGAACTATGCAATTTGTGGGTGGAGGAGGGAAAAACTGGGAGAGAATGAGGGAAGGGTGGCAATGTCCAAAAGGAAATATATTCTTCTGTAACTGTAAACCTTCTGTTTAATAAAGTTTTTTTTAAAAAGCTGGGTGCTGATGGCTTTTGCAGGTAATCCTGTCTATGCAGGAGGCTGAGGTCTGAAGATTGAGGTTCAAGCCAGCCTGGGCAGGAAAGGCTCTGAGACTTGTTTTGTGTGTGTGGTTGTTTTTTTTTTTTTTTTTTTTTTTTCTGGTCTTAGGGCTTGAACTCAGGACTTGGACACTGTCCCTGAATCTTTTTGAGCTCAAGGCTAGTGCTCTACCAATTGAGCCACTGTGCCATTTCTGGCTTTTTCTGAGTGGTTTATTGGGGGTAAGATTCACTTAGGCTGGCTTCAAACCACAATCCTCAGATCTCAGCCTCCTGAGTAGCCAGGATAACAGGTGTGAGCCACTGGTGCCCTGCTTTGTGTATGATATTGTTTTGTTTTGTTCTGTTGGTTTTGGGGCTTGAACTCAGCCTGGGAACTGTCCCTGAGCTCTTTTTTCTCAAGGCTGCTACTCTACCACTTTAAGTCACATCCCCATTTCAGGTTTTTGAGAGTCTTTCAGGGACCTTTCTGCCCAGGCTGACTTTGAACCTCCATTCTCAGATCTCAGCATTCTGAGTAGCTAGGATTACAGGCATGAGTCATGGTAGTCCAGCCCATGAGACTTTTAGCTCCAATTAACTACCAGAAAACTGGAAGTGGAGTGCCTAGGCCCTAGGTTCAAGCCCCATGATTGACGAATAAACAAACAAACAAACAAACAAATATAGCTTTTAAATAATAATAAAAAAACACAGCAAGCACTAGAGTAACTTGAGTGACTTAACTACATCAGTCCCTATCTGGACTACCTGAAGTAATGAGTCATAGGATGTGTGTGTGTGTGTGTGTGTGTGTGTGTGTGTGTGTGTGTGTGTGTACCTGAAGTAATGAGTCATAGGATGTGTGTGTGTGTGTGTGTGTGTGTGTCCTGGTCCTAAGGCTTAAACATAGGACCTGGGTGCTGTCCTTGAGCTTCTTTTGCTCAAAACTAGTCCTCTACTACTTGAGCCACAGCTCCATTTCAGCTTTTTGAAAGTTAATTGGAGATAAGAGTCTTACTAATTTTCCTGCCTGAGCTGGTTTCAAACAGGGATCCCCTCAGCCCCCTGAGTAGCTAAATGCAAGCCACCAGTGGAGCCTGGCACAACAGGATTTTCTAGCCAGTGGATTATAGAGATGTAAGGACTCTTCCCTATCTGTAGTGATAATCTTTGTTAGTTATCATGACTGTACTACCTATTTTGCCAAGACCTTCAACTCCCTGACTTTGTACTGAATTTCTTTTTTAGTGTGTGATTTCTGCTCTGGTCAGGAAATAAAAACTTGATTTGCTGTCCCCTATCCTACTGTGCTCTTTGTTTTATCCTCTGAAACCTAACAATACCCTAACAATAGGGTTGCAGTTAGGAGGCTCTTCATATCAGTATTGCCAGTAAGGCCCCCTTAGTTGGGCTCTAAAGGAGGTGAAGGTGGCTCAGGCACTCTGCCTGATTTCCTCATTCCAGTGCTTCACTGGTTTGGGCTGACCTGTTGGCTCCTCTCCCAGGGCTCTAAGTTCCTTGTGATCAATCTTTCTGTCTCTCTGTTTCTCTCTCTTAATATATTTGCAATTTAGGATTCTAAATCAGGTTGCTTCTGTGTTACTTTGAAGTTGGATAGTGTTATCTTTGGAACAATTCTTTTGAAGTATATTGATTTTCACAACTGCCAGGTTTCCCTGAGTTTTCTTAGACAAAAGACTGATTCCCCCACCCCCATTCATTGGTGACAATGAAAAGAACTCACGAGCTTCTTAGTTTGGGCCTCATATGGTATATAATGTTGTGAATTCATCAAAGTCCAAAAATCACAAATTTTATTTTGTAATCACTGTATTTTTGTATGGCAGATCAATGTTCATGTTTTCTTTTACTTTTGATGTAAAAATGAATGAAATCTATTTCTAATTTCTGAAGTAGATATTGGGTCAGGAGTGGAGGTCTTTTCTTTTTTTAAATTTTTATTGTTATTATAAAGGTGACATACAGATTGTTATTATACAGGTGATATAAAAGTTATTGTTTCATAAGTCAGTTAATGAATACATTTCTTTTTGGACAATGTCACCCCTTCCCTCAATCTCTCCCATTTTTTCCCTCCCATCCTCACCCACAAGCTGTATAGTTCCTTTTCAACATAATGCCTACTGCTGCCATTGTTCACCCTTTATCCCTCTATTTCTGTGGCCCCCTTAGCCTACCAAAGACAGATAAACAAGCAAGTCAAAAAGAAAAGGCAACAACACAACAACAAAGAAAAAAGTCTTGTTTGCATTTCCTGGAGTTCAGTTCAATGAATATAATTTTATATGATCAGAGGCACATAGGCGTTGTTGCTTTGAGTTGCTCCCTAAGAGTCTCCTCCTTTGTTCTTGCTATGTGTGAATGCCTAGACTCCTGTACAATTTAGCATCTCTTGGTGTGGAGTGGGATGTGTGGAGTAGGGTCTTTTCTACGTGGAACCCACTGTTGTCTACTAAACCAGGAGCTTCCTGCCGTGAGATGGTGTTTCTTCACTGGAAATGAAACTAATACTCCTTTCATAGAGTTATTCTCAGGATTGAGTTATAGGTATTAAATAAATGTTTTAGGGATTAAGGATCATTTATTATTTTGACTAGCATTTTCTATTATCTTTTGAAATGTGTTGTTATAATTAATTCTAAGAAATAGTTGGCTTGCCTCCAGAGATGTGGGGTTAACCGAAAGTTCATACAGAACTTGCTTTTTTGCTTGGAGACTTTTTGGTTCAATGTTTCCTAAGACAGGAAAGAGCCTGTTTTGAGGAGACTACCTTCAGGCTTTTCTTGAAAAGGAGGAAAGTGTGAGAGATAGCCAATTCTTCAGGCTACTTCTCATGACACCAGGAATTAAAAACAATTCTTTTTTTGGTTGGTCATGGGGCCTGAACTCTGGGCCTGGGCGCTATCCTTCAGCTGTTCAGGTCAAGGCTAGTGCTCTACCATTTGAGCCACAACACCACTTCCAGCTTTTTCTGCTTATTTTGTGCTGAGGAATCTAACCCAGGGCTTCATGCATTCAAGGCAAGCACTCTACCACTGAGCCACCGTCCCAGCCTGCACCAGGATTTTTTAAAATATAATTTTTTATTATTATTAAGGTATTATACCATTTCATAAATCAGGTAGTAAATACTGAACACCATGACTGTGTTTGTTTACCCTTCCTACTCCCTCTTGGCACCTCCCTTTGCCCCACCATGACAAAAAATAACTCAAAGCAAAAACAACACTAACACCACCAAACAACGGCAATAACACAATGTTTTTGTTTCCATTTCCTGGCATGAGGAAATTTTTATATGTAAATTAGCAAAATTAAAACTAAAGCAGGTGTGGTGGAACTCAGAAGGCAGAGGCAGAAGGATCTCAGCTTTCAGGAGATAGAGGAAAAAGTTCCAGGCCAGCCAACATAGTGAGACCCTTCTCAAAACAAACAACAACAACAACAACAACAACACCAAGACAGAAAAAAATCTATAAAACATGTTGTTAGGTGATAATAATGAATAGTAATAATGATTATGATAATTATAAAGGTGATAGCAAATCTTTTAGCTATTAACTCTAGTTCCAGTCACTGTTCAAGACCTGTGATGAACTGTTCATCCTTACACCTGTTGCATTAGATACCATGACTATCTAAGTTAGTACTTTTTTTTAAATTTTTGGGTCTGGTCGTGGGGCTTGAACTCTAGACCTGGGTGCTATCCCTCAGCTCTTCAGCTCAAGGCTAGCGCTCTACCACTTGAGCCACAGCGCCACTTCCAGCTTTTTTCTTTTTTGTGCTTAGGTGATGCTGAGGAATCGAACCCAGGGCCTCTGGCTGCAAGGCAAGCGCTCTACCACTGAGCCACCTTCCTAGCCCCTACTTTTATTTTTGGCCTATGTGTGCCAGTATTGTGGCTTGAACTCAGTGCCTCTTCAGGGTCTTGAATTTCCAAACTATTTTTTTCTGTTTTGTTCTTGACTAGTGCTCTGCGACTTGAACCATGCCTCCAGTCCAGTTTATTTTCTGGTTAATTGGAGATAGAACCTTGCAGGCTTTTCTGGCCAGGCTGGCTTCAAACCATGAGCCTCAGATCTCTGCCTCCTGAGAAGTTAGGATTATAGGCATGAACTACAAGGTTAGGAGAGTACTTTTTTTTAGTTATTCTTTTTTTTTTTTTTTGGGTCCGGTCGTGGGGCCTGAACTCTGGGCCTGAGCGCTGTCCCTCAGCTCTTCAGCTCAAGGCTAGTGCTCTACCCTTGAGCCACAGCACCACTTACAGCTTTTTTCTTTTTGCTTATGTGGTGCTAAGGAATCGAACTCAGAGCCTCAGGCATGCAAGGCAAGCACTCTACCACTGAGCCAACTTCCCAGCCCGAGAGTACTTTTTTTTTTTTAAAGCTTAATCTTTAAAAAAATTGTGGTAAAATATATGTAGCATAAAATGTACTATTTACTATTGCCAAGCCACAAGTCATTGGCATTAAATACACTCATTTTGTTGTGCAACCATCAGAACCATACACAGCCAGAACCAAACTGAAAACTCATACCTATTACATCATCGCTTCCCATTTCTCTACTCTCAACTCCTGGAAACGACTGTTCCTTTACTACCTCTGGGTACCACACAGAATAGAATCATCTGATCTTTGCCCTTATGTTTAATATCATTTTGTTTTGTACTGGGGCTTGAACTCAGGGCCTCATGCTCTCGCTTGTTTTGCTTTTTGGCTAAAGGCCAGTGCTCTATTGCTTGGGCCACAACTCTACTTGCAGCCTTTTGCTGGAGATGAGAATCTCATGGACTTTTCTGCCCATGGTGGCTTTGAACCATGATCCTCAGATCTCAGCCTCCTGAGTAGCTAGGATTACAGGTGTGAACAGCACCTGGCTTTCTTTGTGCTTTAGTGCCTGGCTTATTTCATTCAGTATAATTTTTGCATAATATGTTAATATCTTACTCAGAAGGCTGAATGGTGTTCCGTTTTATGAAACTATCATGTTTTATTTATCCACTTATTTGTTAGTTGGAAATCTGTCTTGCTTCCACTTTTTTGCTGCTATGAACATCGGTGAACAAATAATCTGCTAGAGTCCCTGAGTTCAGTTCTTTAAAGAATTTTCTCACAAGTGGAATTTCTGGCTCATACAGTAAATTTCTGCTAATTTTCTAAAAGAATTGTCTTGCTATTTTTCTGGCAGTCACAGCATTTTGGACAAGGCTTCCAGTTTCTTCACATCCTTGCCAACACTTGGTATTTTCTAGGCTGACATGCCTTGACTAAGGCCAAGAGACTTGGTGATGGAACAGAACACAAATCATAACACAAATCCTTGCTGTCTCATACTTTGGAAAAGTATAAATTTGATGCAGATTCTCATAAGTAAGTTTTATATCATTAAGTATTTGATGATTGCTATGAGCATTTTTTAACTCCTTTTTCCCAAAGCCACTTTAATTTGTACTTAAATGACCTTTTGGAACACTGGGTAACACCCATTACCTTTTCCCTGTTTCAAACTAAGTAATTTTTTTTTAGTTTTAGTTTAAGTCTTAGGAAATCTTTAAACTCAAATGACATTTTTTTTAAATATAAGAATTACACGCACTTGCCAGGTGCTGGTGGCTCATGCCTGTAATCCTAACTACTCAGGAGGCTGAGATCTGAGGATCTTGGTTCAAAGCTATCCCAGGCAGGGAAGTCTGTGAAATAATAACAAAATAAAAAAGGCAGAAGTTGGCTGGGGTTCAAGTGGCAGAGCACCAGCTTTGAGCAAAAAAGCTGAAAGACAGTGCTCAGGCTGTGAGTTTAAGCCCCAGTGCTGGCACAAAAACTAAAAATAAAAAAGCCTTCAGCTTCAGTATATCTGGGGCAAGTACGTGAGGCTTTCATGTTACAAATGACTGAGATAGGCCTGGTGCTGGAAGCTCATGCCTGTAATCCTAGCTATTCAGGAGACTAAGATCTGAGGACCAACGTTCAAAGCCAGTCCCAGCAGAAAAGTCTGTGAGACTCTTATCTCCCAATTAACCAGAAAAAAGCAGAAGTGGCTCAAGTGTTAAAGCTTCATCCTTGAGTGGAAAAGCTAAGCAAGAGCACAAAGCTCTGAATTCAAGTCCCAATACTGGCACACTGACACCTACATCCACATACACAAAATGGCTAAGATGAATTCAAACTCTCTCTTTGCACAGGACTGAATCGTCTCAAGCAGGAAGTGAATTTTATGCAGGTGAGAGACAGACTGCATTTTTTTCCTATTTACTACATTTTAGTTTTACCTGACACAGGATGAGGTACATGAGGCAAAGTGCCCTTGTCAGTGCAGTGTCCACAGCAGCTGTACCATGGAGATGTCCCTCCCAGAGTGGGCTCCAAAGCACCTATCTCTACCCATCTGGAGCACAGCTGCTGCTCAGGAACTTTTGTCCCCTTGTTCCTTGGGTTGAAATATATACTAGGACTTGGGTGACTAGAGTTGAGTACAGTTCTTCTCACCTGGCCTGAGAGGGTGTAGCTCAGGGGCAGTGCCCCTGGCCAGTTTGTGTAATGTCCTGAGTAATATTTAATGTGTAATGTGTAATATCCTTGCTCCAACAGTATTTCTGTCATTCATTCATGTTGCAATGTCTAACACTATCTTTACTCCAGAACTAAATTTCTACCGCTTTTTCTCATGCAACCTGATGGCTGAAAGGTCATTTAAAAAAAAAAGCAGTCAGACTACATTTTGAAGTCCAAGTTAAACATAGTTTCCTAAAATGAAAATTGTAACAAAAATAATATTTAAAGATTTGATGAAAGATCCACGAGTCAGGAAATAACTCATATGAATCAGTTGACCTAAGTAAACCAAGTGTGGCAATCAGACAAGTTAGCATTACTCAGGCATCCAGCAGACAGGAGAAAGGGGTGTGTGTGTGAAACTTCTTGAGCAAACAGTGTCTCAGCAGTATTTGCATATATAGATACTAAGTAAAAAGTTCTTAAAACTGTAGGTTTTTCTTTTTCTTTTTTGATGGTTTTGGGGGTTGAATTCAGAGTATTTTATGATAGCAACTGCAGCAAACTAATATAGAATATAAATAATTTTGTTTCCATTTCTTTTAAAAAATTTATTATCTTTAGTGATACAAAGAAGTTGTCATTTATCGAAGCAGTTTATGAATATAATGCATCTTGATCAATGTCACCCCTTTTAACATTCTCATTCATTTCTTCCAACCCACTCCCTGCCTCACTTTTCTTAATTTTGTAGGATATACCTTGAGTTCTTAACTGCATCTCCCTCACCCTTCTCTTCTTTCATTCTACTTTATTCAATAGCCCAATCAATATCTCTGGGCTATTGATTTTGCAGGACTACTATTGCACTCTATGAAATCCCTGTGTATATATATATGGTTGACTTCTACAATTCCTGGTCTATTAAGTTGTCTGGTCACACACAAGTAACCTAGGACTTCCAGCATCGCTGTGTGTGATGTGTGTCTGCATCTACTGGGGCAATTGTGTTGTAGGGCTGTTTAGAATGTAGGTTTCTGGCTCTTCTTATTTGACAATTTTTCCATTGAATTAGCTTTCATTTTCTTTTCCTTCAGGGTTCTTAAATATTGCTATTGTGTTTCTAGATGTGTGTTACCTATGCACTTTGCATTTTCTCTTTAGTAACTTATCAGCTATTAATCTAATTTAATTATGGGATATTTATCATTTTCCACCCATGAGAGCATCTTAACTGAGTTTTAGCACCCCAGGTATATCTTAATTAAAAAATGTATTCTTTTTCATTTTTTCCCCCAATGAAGTTCCCATTTTGATCTTCTAAATTGAATTTGATACTGCTTTATATCCATTTTACCTTTTATCCAATTCTTTGGGCTTAGAAAAAAACAATTATTACATTTCTAACACTTTAAGTTTGTGTGTGTGTGTGTGTGTGTGTGTATGTGTTTGTGTGTGTGTGTGTTTGTGTGTGTGTGTGTCTGTCTGTCTGTCTGTCTGTTGGTACTAGGGACTGAACTCAGGGTTTGGGTGCTGCCCTTAGTTTTTTGTTTTTTTTTTTTTTTGTACAAGGATGGCACTCTACCATTAGCCTTGAGCCACAGCTTCACTTCCAACTTCTTGATGGTTAATTGGAGATAAGAGTCTCATGGACTTTCCAGCTTGAGCTGGCTTTCAACTGCAATCCTCAGTTCTCAACCTCCTTAGAACCTAGGGCCTGAGCCACAGGGACCTGGCTTGACTTTTTTTTCTTTTTTTCTGGTCAGTAGTGGGGCCTGAACTCTAGCCTGGGCGCTGTCCCTCAGCTCTTCAGCTCAAGGCTAGGGCTCTACCACTTGAGCCACAGTGCCACTTCTGGCTTTTCTGCTTATGTGGTGCTGAGGAATCGAATCCAGGGCCTCATGCATGCAAGGCAAGCACTCTACCACTGAGCCACCTTCCCAGACCCCCCTTTTAAAAAAATATTAGCTTTATTCTCAGAACAACCTGTGTGAATTAACAAACCTTCACAGTGCTAATTAGTTGTAGTAATCATATTCCTTCTTACATGTACCAAAATCTCCTATCAGCAATGAGTTCTGGGTTGCAAAAGAGAATTTACTGTTTGCACCTGTCTGTAAGGCTTTGTTACAAATTACACACAAGTACTTCCTGACTTTCAATGAAAGATTACAGGCACTCAGAATTAGACTATCTATATTCAGTATTTGTGCTACAGTTTTGAATTTTCCAAGTAATGCTTCTTTACACTTATGGGTAACAATATCTTATGCAAACCTATCATCTATCTCATACAGAAAAGGTAGTATTTTTGAAGACAGCAGAGATTGACAATGGATCTCCTAGCCTGTGTGTCTTTTTTTTTTTTTTTTTTAACTGCAGGAAGTTAGCCAGAATCTTGGATTTATCAATTCTTTGCTTGCTTATATGCACCCACATATTTCTTTTCCTTCTTTTTTTGTCGGTCATGGGGCTTGAACTCTGGGCTTGGGCACTGTCCTTGCACTCTTCAGCTCAAGGTGAGCACTCTACTGCTTGAGCCACAGCCCCACTTCTGGTTTTCTAGTGGTTTATTGGAGATAAGAGTCTCACAGACTTTCTTTCCTGAGCTGGCTTTGAGCCATGATCCTCAGATCTCAGCCTCCTGAGTAGCCAGGATGACTGGAGTGAACCACTGCATCCACATATTTCTAAAGATAATCCTAGGTCTATTTTAAGCTATTTTTTGAAAATGTATCATGCTTTATGCAATTTCTGAAATTTACTTTTCTTACCTATGATTGTATTGCCAAGCTGTCTCCTGCTATAGTCTGCTTTGGCTCCTGTATGGTATTCCTTTGTGTGTTATATATCACTGTGCTATATTTTTGTGCTATGCTGAGGTTGGAATACAGGGCTGGGTGCTGTCCTGGAGCTTTTGTGCTAAAAGCTGGTGCTCTACCACTTGAGCTATACCTCCACTTCTGGTTTTTTGCTGTTAATTGGATATAAGAATTTCTTGGATTTGTCTTTCTGGGATGACTTAAAATCTTGATCTTCAGATTTAAGCTTCCAGGGTAGCTATGATTATGAGTGTGAGCTACTAGTATCTGGCTAAATTCTCCCTTTAAAAGCTGGGAAATAAGCCAGGTGCCTGTGGCTCATACCTGTAATCCTAGCTACTCAGGAGGCTGAGATCTGGGCAGGAAAAGTCCATGAGACTCTGATCTCCAACAAACCACTCAGAAAACCAAAAGTGGCACTGTGGCTCAAGTGGTAGAGCGGTATCCTTGAGTTGGAGAGCTGAGGGACAGCGGCCAGGCCCAGAGTTCAGGCCCCACAATGACCACCACCACCACCACTACTACCACCACCAACAAAAAAAACAGCTGGGAAATCTCCCAAGCTATGAGTCTACTACATTTTGTTTATCTATTCATCCCTCCATGAATATTTATGTTGTTTCTGCCTGTTGCCTATGTCAAACCAAATGTAAAAATTATGTGTCTATTTTCATTTTATTTCAGTATATATAAATCTTTTATAGCTTAGAAAATATTTTTTCCACTTAGTTTACTGCCCTATTTAATTTTGTGCTTTTATCTGTGTACCATATCATGCCATGAGAAAAATGCCAATAAAAATAGGATATAATATAGCTTGTGAGGATATTAAAATTTTGATATTTTGCCAGGTGCTGGTGTCTTATATCTGTAATCCTAGCTAGTCAGGAGGCTGAGATATGAGACTCTCAGTTTGAAGCCATCTTGTTTGGGTAAGAAAGTCCAAAAGACTCTTATCTCTATCTAACTACCAAACCGCCAGAAGTAAAGATGTGGCTCAAGTGATAGAGTGCCAGACTTGTGTAAAAATGCTTAGGAACAGTGCCTAGGCCCTAAGTTCAAGCCCCATTATTGGCACACACACAAAAAATGTTTCATAGTACAGTCTTAATATGTAGGAAAACAGTTTCCAGAAATGACTTTTATCTTGGAAATGAGTCCAGTAACAATGCACTTCTGAATTCTGATGATTTTTCTTTTTTCTTTGTTGGTAGTAGGGTTTGAACTTAAGGCTTTGCACAGGCTGTCTGTTTGCTCAGCTTGTGTTCTACCACTTGAGCTACACTATTAGTCTGGCTTTTTGCTGTTTGATTATTTTGGAGACATTTCTCACTGATTTTTCTGTTCTAGCTAGCTTCGAACTCAGTCTTCCATAGCTCAGCCTTCTGAGTAGCTAAGATTACAGACATGAAATACCAGTTCCTGGCTTTATCATTTTACTAATGTACCTAAAAATTACAAGTTGAAACTGTGGAGTTGGAAATGATGAAAATGAATGTAACTCTACCATCTAATCATGACATTACCCAAAGTCATAGACAGGCTGAACATTCAAATATGAACATACAAAAACCTGAAATGCTCTAAAATCTGGTTTTTTTTTTTGGCAGTACTGGGTTTGGAACTCATAACTTTGTGCTTTCTGAGCAAGGTTTCTCCTACTTGAACCAAATTCTAGCATTTTGCTTAAGCTATTTTTTCAGTAGGGTCTCATTATTTTTGCATGGGGCTAGCCTTGAATAGCACTCTTCCAACCTACGACATCCAATGTAACTGAGATGGCAGGTTTGTCAGTACACCCAGCTTTTTTATTGGTTGAGATTGGGTCTTGTTAATATTTTGCTCAGGCTGGCCTTGAACCTCAATCTTCCTGATTTTATCTCCTTAGTAGCTAGGATTACAGATATGAGTCACTGTATCTGGCCCCTCAAAATCTAGATTTTCTGATAGGATATCTGAAGTGGAAGATTCTATACCACAAAAAATTTTTATGCACAAAATTATATAAAACATTACATAAAATGATCTTCATGCTATGTGTGTAAGTATGAAACAGGAATGAATTTGGTGTTTAGATCTAGGTTCTGTACCAAAGACATCTCATTATGCATGTGCAAATATCTGAAAAAGAATCCTACTTCCAAGACACTATTGGTCACAAGTATTTGAGATAAGGGGAGCTCAACTTGAAATTATCTTTCAGTAGAATGGACTTGATGCCTCCTGGTGACATTATAGGGTCTGGAAAAGGCCATTCAAGATGGCCTCCACAGGTTCCTCAGAGGGATGGGCCTCATAGCTCCACACAGGATGTGGAGGAGACCCCAGATTTTGGCTATAGTCCTCAACAGAGGCTGACTTGGGTGGGGGGATGGGGGTGGGGAGAGACTAGCCACTTGCAGTATCAGACCTCGCACGGGTTGTTATTTTTCCTGTCATGTTTGTTGGGGTCCAGCTCAAGTTTGTTTTTCTTGTAGAAAGGCAGGAAGGCCAATTTGGAACACACACAACTCACTTGTCATCGACGATGACTTGCCCAGTGCTTGGTGTTGGCTCTCTGACAGTTAAAAGGCACAGAGTGGGCAAGCTCTAGGGCAGGCACTGAGGAACAAGGAAAAGGAGGGAGAAGGCAAGATTCTTATCTGTTCAGGCCTCACCCCAGCCCCAGCCATTCTTTCCCCCTTGGAGCTCCTCCCTTAGGGGACTTCTGGTTTTAGCTCACACAAGCTCAGGCCCCTGGCTGCTCAGGGCTGGCCTCCACTTTCTGTCCAGCTCTTCCTCCTACTGAATGTGTGAGGAAGCATCCCACCCTCAAGGGGGAAGAGCCTGGATCAGCAGAGATCCATGCCACAGCCTTGCCAGAGGCAAAGGCAGGAAGAGGGAAAAGGAGCATTTTCAGATTGGACTCAAGACAATTGTACAGTTATTTGAGAAAGCTCAGTGTTTTTCCACCAGTCTTGAATAGTGGTAGGAGTCAACAGCTACAAGTGTTCACTGGCCTTCAATTCCAGGTGTTCTGTGATGGAGTGAATGGATACTTAGGTATATGTTTGGAGGATCAGGGTGAATTAAGTTAATTTCAAGCCTTCCCCTGTTCTTGGTGCTTCCCAAAGAATATTTCCCGTTGGTAAAAGCTGGATGACAATGATTTTATTTATTTGTTTATTTATTTATTTAATACTTAGGTTTAGTACAAGATTTTGAACTCAGGATTAACTCATGGCTGGCATTATACCATTTGAGTCATGCTTTATGACCTAAAAGTTTTTCTCCAAAAAAAATTTTTTTTTCTCTTGTCCTAAAAGGTTTGAACAAGGAGGTTATGATTTAAAGTGTCCATCTAAGTCTCCAATGCTTATTAATCAGTCTGGCTTTTGCTGGTTCTTTTGGAGATGAAGTCTCAAGGATCTTTCAGCCACAGTTTTCTTTGAACCATGAGCTTCTGGCTCTCAGCCTTCTGAGTAGCTAGAATTACAGGTATCAGCCTCCAGCACCCAGAAAACACAGTAGCTTTACACATTGAGTGTTTCATTACTGCCTTAGTAGATGGCTGAGGTGGAGAAGTCAGTCAGGCTTGTAAGCTGGAGCTTAAATTTCTAAATCCTAGGAATTGACATTTTGGAGAAGTAGCAAAGATTTCAGAAGGCCATGCAGTTTTAATTCAATGTCTTCACAATGAGATTTTGACAATATTTTACAAAGTCTTCTGTCTGCATGAAATGGTATATGTGCATATTTTGAATAAAATATTTTTTCAACTCTTGCTTTTGGTGATGAGATCATTGAGGTAGGAAGGAGTAGAGATTGTCAAGGTGAGAAGCTGGAGAAGTGCAGAAGCAACACCCTGGTCTTGGTTCTTTGGCTATCATCATCTGTATTACAGGATCACATATGTGCATTCAACCAGTTGTGGTCAAAATTACATAAGTCATAAACATGTATGGCCTTTTCTCCTTATTATTATTTCCTAAACAATAGAATGTGACTTTTGACATGGCATTTGCACTGTTAGATGTTGTCAGTAATGTACATGTGCTAATAGGAGGTTATATGTAGATTTTATTTTTAAAAATCACAGTATTTTCTAGAAGAGGCTCAGACTGCTATATTTTGGTATCTTGGTGTCCTCTACACTTTTTCCCTGGAAGATAGAACTGCTTGTCTCCCTCTTTCACTCACTCTCTAATATATACCAAATACATTGTCTCTTACTTCCTTTTATTTTCTCTTTTCCTTTATCTTTTTCATTACACACTTTTGGAAGGCAACATATTTGTTTTTCTTTGGAAAGCAAATAGATTCTAAATGACATAGAAGTCCTGAAGGAAATGAATTGCTTTTAAGTTAAAACGGAGAAGGCTGTGCTTTGATTAAACTGGGAAACTGGAAATGCAAAAGGGAGGCTTCATTGATGATAGGCTTATTCTTTAGGCTATGTGGACATATCTTCAGATATTGGGCTTTGCCTGCACCAGAATCTGTGTTCCTGCCCTCTCTATGGCAGCCCAAATAGAATAAGACACCATACAATCCATCTTCCACTTCTGGGCATATGACTCTCCCCACCCTGCATTGGAAGAAGGGATATTTTATACCCAGTTCAGAGCAGCATTATTCACAATAGCTAAGAAGTCTCCACTGAGCGATAAATGGATAAACACACTGTAGAGTGGACATACAATAGAATATTATTCAGTCTTAAAAAGGAAGAAAATTCTATCAGATGCTATAACATGCCTGAACCTTAGAGACATTATATTAAGTGTAAGGAATCAGTTACAGTAGAGAAAGGTATATTCCAGTTTATAGTGTTGTATGGGGAGAAAATGGAGAAGGCACATTTTGAGTGGTTGAATAGTAGGGAGTCTTTATTAAAAGGCCAGCGACTGCATAGTGGACTCCTGTCTCAAAGGCCAGCTGCCCTGCAAATATACTTAACACTGTCAGAAAACTGAGCCATGAGAGCTGGAGAGGAAAGAAAAAGCAGAAAAACAATACCAACAAACCAGATCAGTTCTAATGGAGAGCTGCAGTGGGATGCCTTGGTGACTGGAGAAGAGCCAGGAGATAGGAGACGAACGTGGAGACACGTGGCATAGCGCAATGGTCAAGGCCTAAATAGGGTCACGTCAGGAGGCAGTGTCACTGGAGCTTAAGGGTTCATGACCCAAGATTGACAGGTCTAGTAACCTATTACTGTCCAAGTCCCTGCCTCTGTATCTAGGAATTCAGGCACTCCCATCACTGGGAGGTAGACTTCCCGGCTTCCCCCATGAAGATAAGATGGCACCAGTTAAACTCAATACCCTAGCATCCACCATGTGGCCGGGATGGTGCTGGCTGGATTCCGCATCCCTATTTCAATAGGAAGTGCCCAGGGGAGTCAATATCTTCGAGACAGAAAGAACAGTGGCTGTTGCGGAGGACAGAAGGGAGATGAGATGAGCAGTTATTTAATGGGTGTAGAATTTCAGTTGGAATACGAATTTTGGAAATAGATAGCATTGTAAATGTGCACAAATGCCACTGAACTGTATACTTACAAGTGGTTAAAATGAGGAATTATATGTGAAAGAGGATTGGACACATCCATCCCAGGGGACCATGCAGAGGCAGGCAGGCACAGGAGGAAGATTATTATAAGGTTTATTAGAGGAGCCATATTCCCCCCTAGAGGGAGCACATGGCCTCCTCACCATCCAGGTAGCAGGAGGGTCTGAGGGGAAAGGAAGTGAGGTAAATGGGAGTTCAGGTGGGTCTGGGTGGAGAGAGGGAGGGGCCAGCTGTATGGAGGAAACTGAATGGGAGGAGGGCCAAGGTCTGGGTGGAGCTGAGGACCAAATTTGAACATAAAGCTAACAATATGTTATATGTGTATTGTTAGTGAAATGAGCTCCCTTCCCATAGCTTAGCACACTCCTTTCCCTCTCCATAGCTTAGCATGCTCCCTTCCTGGGCAACATAGGCCCTTTTAGTAAAGGCAGTAAATAATCAGCCTCCAACACCCTTTACCTTGGGATGGCACTTCTCTGGGGCAGCTACCACCATATAAGGCAACAAGAGCCCCTTAGAGTGACGCTAAGGGGACCCCTTAGCTACTATTTGGACTATTTGAACAGCAGCCATAAACCCTAGTCTGCTCCACACCAGGCTCTCTGCCTCCTAGCCCCTCCTAAACCTTCTAGGTTACATAAGTCATCTCAGACAATAGCTGGTGCTTCTCATTTCTCCCTTGTGAGACCCGGCAATAAACTTTTCTTTGTTCTCTGTAGCTGGATGTCTGAGTCTCTAGCAAAGTCCAAATAATCTAATGTGTATATTGTGTGTGTGTGCGCATGTGTGTGCAGGTGTGTGTGTGTGTGTGTGTGTGTGTGTGTGTGTGTGTGTGTGTGTGTGTGTGTGTGTGTATACACAGATACTGGGGCTTAAATTCAAGGTCTCCAGCACTCCTGTTTGCTTTTTCCACTCAAGGCTGGTGGTACTCTATCACTGAGCCATACCTCCACTGACTGTAATGTATATTTTAAGAGAAAGAATTATAGAGCAGACTGTTGGGGTAGAGAAGCTTACAATGTACTACTTGGGTGGATTCAACCCATTTTCAACTTAGATAGTTTCTACTTATGATGGATTTATTGGATGGCCTTCTTTGCAAGTAGAGATGTACCTGTAGTAGAGCACCTGATGCTCTGGATTAAATGGGGAAATAACTTGGAAAAGAGGCAGGGAGATATTGAAGCAAGGAGGCTGAGTCTAAGTAATTTCTTACAGCCATCCTGGTGCCTCTTGCTGGGTAGAGGGAATTCTCCACCAGTGCTGAAAAGCCTAGAGGTGAGAGAGGCCATTCATGGAATGCAGATGCCTAGGTCAAGGTGAGCTAGGAGGGCTCGGCTTCAGAGAAATGCACATGTCATAGCCTTAGGAAGGCTTTGCCTAGAGAATGTTCTGCTTCTGCCGTTCTTACCTCCCTAAATGGCTTAAATCACCTGCATCTGAGTAGCCTGTAAGTATATCCTATATGGAAGGTTGAGGCACTTCTTCCCTAGATGGAAAAGTTCTGCTGGTACCTGAGCTTGTACTTGAGAATGTCCATATAAGGTCTGGTATCTTGTCTTCTTGGTGGGGAAGGTTAACCGCTGCCCCCACATCCCCCCAGGTGATGCGCATACTTGAATCCCTGGAGACAGGGGCAGGCACTTGACTGATATAGGTTACTAAACCTGTCAGTTCACTGCCTACAACTAAGAGTTTTACTGTGATGCTGCCCTCTAACCTTCACCATTGGAGCTGAATTGATATTGTTTTTGTTCTTTCTTTTCTCTCTGGCTCTGGTGGCTCAGTTTCCTAACAGTGTTAAGTATATTTGCAGGGTACTGGTCTTTGAGCAGAAGTCCACCATGTAGTCACTGGCTCCAAGGCTCCAAGACTCCAAGACTCCAAGACTCAAAGTGTGGCTTCTCCATTTTCTCACCTCTCAACAATATTATGTTGCTTTTTCAAGCAAGTGGGACCAGCCCCTCCCCCAGGGACATTCCTGCTCAGGGCCCAGGTAGGGCAAGTGTGGTGGAAGAGCAGGGGAAGGGGCATGTCATCCCTTGCATGGCACCTGTGATGCACTTGAAGAACTTCTGGAAGATGTAGCCATAGACCAAGAGTAAAAAAGAGCAAACAAGTCTTTAGGTAGGTGTGGAGCAGATTCTGGAACCTGGAGGGTTGGGGTTTCCAAGGAGAGAGGGGAGAGCTTCTAAAGGCAGTTAGAGGCTACTAACAGAATAGAAGGAGGGCCGGTGGAGGCTGGGATACGGTTAGGAGAGCCGGGCAGGGCTGGATCATGGAGGAGCTGGGAGGGAGTTGCCTTCTAATTGTAGAAAAGCAGGATGTTTTGGTGGAGGAGAGGGGTAAGAAAGCCAGCAGCAAGTCAAGAGTGAATATATTATATTTAATAGGAAGAGAGACTACCCCCTTCCCCACAGGGTTTATTCCCTTCGGACATATTTCATATGTCCTTTCATCGAGGTTTTTAGAGGTGTCAGATGTGTGCTGGGGATAGACAAATTTTCCAAGGCTAATGATATGGGCATAACACTATAATGAAGCAGAGGTAGTTAGGGGTTTTCTCAGTGGATCATGTTGGTCCCAGCTGGTTTGGGGTGTTTCTTTTCTTTTTTCCCACATGCTGGTCCTGGGGCTTGAACTCAGGGCCTATGCACTGTCTCCAAGCTATTTTGCTCCAGGATAGTACTCTGCACTTGAGTCATAGTTCCACTTCCATCTTTTCCATTAGAGGCTCACAGACTTTCCTGCCTTGGCTGGCTTTCTTAGATCTCAGCCTCCTAAGTAGCTAGGATTACAGATTCAAGTCACAAGCAGCAGACATAGGTCTTGGCTCTCTCTCTCTCTCTCTCTCTCTCTCTCTCTCTCTCTCTCTCTCTCTCTCTCTCTCTCTCTTCTTCTTCTTCTTCTTCTTCTTCTTCTTCTTCTTTCTCTTTCTTGCTTGCTTTCCTTCCTTTCTTTCTCTCTCCCTCCCTCCCCTCCCCCTTTCTTTCTCCTTCCTTCCTTCCTTCCTTCCTTCCTTCCTTCCTTCCTTCCTTCCTTCCTTCCTTTCCTCCTTCCTTCCCTCATTTCTTTCTTTTTGCTTTACTGTTAGAGTCAGCCCTGGGGCTGCATCAACTACCAGCTACCATGTGGTTTGCCCCTTATTTTCTAGCCTACCACAAGCAGATTGCTAATGAATGACCTCTTTAGGGAATTTGTGAAAATGCCAGTTTCCTTCTGGCTTCTTTGCATCTTTTTGAAGCCCCAATTTCCTACTCCTGAACAAGTGCTCTTTACTATCTTTCACCCTTACCACAGACCTCCTCCTTTTTTCAATTGTACTTTTGCAGATGTTATTTTCACCTACATGGCAAAATAAACTGCCAGAGGACTGTTAATGGTGCTAGTGGGTATTTACTTAACCTTCCCAATCAACCTGCCAGCCAGTTGCCTTTGTGTCTATTCCCAAGACACACAAAAAAGTTCTTCATCAAGGTAGGGTGGGGGTGTGGGGAGACACCAAAAACAAATATTTCTGAGAAGATTTTTAAAAGACAGATCAATTATGTGCTGTGAAGTAGTTTTCACACACAGTTGATAAAACCATGCTGTTCTTGACATTAAGATCTTGGCATTGCATAAGCCAGTTGTAGACTAAATATGTGATTGTCTCATTCTGAATAACAGCCTGATAGACCTGGAATAGGTCCCACCTACAGAGTGCTGGGTCTTGTTTTATTACAGTCCAGAATATTGTGAGAAATGGTTAATTTATGCAAGAAAAATAACTTGAAGGTGAAATGCTTTCTGATAGTACGTAAAGCATTCTTCCAAAATATACAAATTTAATGGAAAGAGGAAGAATTTAGTGAAGATAACACCATCATTGAGAAACAAAGCTTGTTTCTAGGGAAATAGAAATAAAACCTAACAGGGAACGTTTTACTCCTTGAATTCAAAAGTTGGGAGTTAAGTAAAATTCCTTTCCTTTTGAAGATTTTACAAATTAATTCAGAAGTCTATCCTTGACAAAATTTGAATTCAAGAATGAACAATAGAGTTTTGCAGCTCAAAATCTTTTTAAAATTAGCATATATTAATTGGTGCAAAGAGCTTTCATTGTGATATTTCTATATATAATGTACCTCAGTAACATTTACCTTCTATCATCTTCTTGCAGGATCCTTTTACTACACAGCCCTTCATTAACTTCATGTCACATATATATTAAAAAATATTTTACTTCTAGATACTGCTTGTAAGAGAAAATGTGTGCTATTTATCTTCTGAATATGGATTATTTTGCTTAGCATGTTGATATAATTCTAATCATTTTCCTGAAAATGACATAATTTCATCTTCTTTATGTGCAGCTTAAATTTTGACTTTCTAAAGTTACTTTTCTTTCTTTCTTTTTTGTTTTTGGTCCTATGGTTTGAACTTGGGACCTCATAATTTCTTTTTCTCCTTTCTTCCTTTCTCTTCTTCCTTCCTTTTTCCTTTTTTCTATCTTCTTTTTCTTCTTTCTCTTTTCCTCCTTCTTTCTCTTTCTTTCATTTGTTCTTTCTTTCTGGCATTAGAGTTTGAATTTAGGTCTTTGCACTTGCTAGACAGGTATGCCACCACTGAATAACACCTCCAGTTCTTTTGAGATAGGATCTCACTTCTTGCTTGTATGTACATCTGGACTATTATTGGCCTATTTGTACTTTCCATGGAGCTAAGATTGTTAATATTATCCCCACCTCTGGTCCTCACCTCCACCCAGACCTGAGCTCCTCCTGGCACTAGAGTTCCTGCCACAAGGCTGGCCACTCCCTCTCTCAGCCCAGACCCACTTGCATAAGCACCTACCTCACTACCTGCCCCCAGAACTGCCTGCCACTTGGATAGGGACAGATGCCACGTGGCCCTTCTCCCAGGAAATAGGACCCCTCTTCTAAACCTTATAATAATCTTTCTCCTGCACCTGCTTGCTTCCACATGGTCCCCTGGGATGGTTGTGAAGGATCATTACAAGGATGACAGGCACATGCTACTGTTTCCAGCAATTGATTGAGATGGTAGTCTTGCAAACTTTCTTTTCTTTTTGGCTTGGTGTGACCTTGAACTATAATCTTCACTATCTTAGCTTCTAAGTTAGAATTACAGGCATGAACCATTACCTCCCCCTCATTAAATAACTATTGATTAGTTATTGCAAATAAGGGAAACCATGGGACCTATGTTTCTTTGGGCCTGGCTTACTTCACTTAATATAATTTTTTCCAAGTCTTTCCATTTCCTAACAAATGGGGCAATGTCATTCTTTCTGATGGAGGCATAGAATTCCATTGTGTATATATACCACATTTTATTGATCCATTCATCTAACTGAGGGGCATCTGGATTGGTTCCATATCTTAGCTATGGTAAATAATGCTGCAATAAACATAGTTGTGCTGGTAGCTTTAGTATGGTCTTGTTTGTGATCATTTGGGTAAATATCCAAAAGTGGGATTGCTGGGTCATAGAGGAGATTTATGTGGAGTCTTTTGAGGAACCTCCATACTGCTTTCCAAAGTGGTTGAACAAGTTTACACTCCCACCAACAATGCAGTAGGGTTCCCTTCTGTTCACATCCCCTCCAGCATCTGTTGTTATTAGAGTTCTTGATTTTTGCCATTCTAACTGGGGTGAGGTGGTATCTCAAGTAGAAAAGGTCAGATAAGATGATGTTAAGCTAAGTGAACCCCAAGATAAGGACACAAGTGGTTTTTTTCTTTCTTGCTATTGTTTCTAACATATTTATAAGGTACCTGTGATTTTTTTGATGCTTTGTATGTCCCTCCCCCATGGTATAACCCCTGTTTTCACTGTATTTGATGTTGGTATAATTTGAGGAGGAGAAGGGAAAAAACAAATTGTTTAAATAGGAATACAGGTTGACCCATCGCAACAATGAGATGTACAAGACACTAAGTCAAAAATGAACTTTACAGTTTAGGCTGGGGGTGGTTGTAGTTATAGAGATGGGAGGGAAGGGATGGTAGGGGAAAAGCAAAGGAGGAGGCAATAGTGCTTGAGAAGAAATGTACTCATTACCTTGTTCATGTAATTGTAACAGCATTTTTACAACAAAAACTTATTTAAAAAATAACTATTGAATGACCTGATCGTAATTAAAAGAAAAATTTAGAAAAAAAAAGTAAATGCCCAAATTTAGTGTAAACATTGAATCAGAAGAAAAACTAGCAGGGAAGAGTGGCTAATAGAAACAGGTATTTACTTACTAAGCTTAATTGGAATTTATTAACCTAACATTGTTAGAATTTAGGATATCACAACATTTTCTGAATAATTCACTTTTATAAATAGTTTTATTATAAACTATCTTCAACATCTAGGTTATGTATGTATTTTAAAATTATGTCTTTAGCATAAATTGATAGAAGTAGAATTTCTCTGTCAAAGGATTTTAGATTATAAAATCTAAAACATTGATTTAGATTCGTTGATAGATATTGCAGCAAATTTACCCTTTAGAAAACAGGTACATTTTATGCTTATTTTCTAGGATTGATTTATTGTGGTTAAATATACATAATATAAAAGTTATATTTTAACTTTTTTTTCAGTCCTGGGGCTTGAACTCAGGGCCGAGGCATTATCCCAGAGATGTTTTGCTCAAGGCTGGCACCCTACCACTCAAGCTACAGCTCTACAAGCTACAGCACCCAGCTAGTCCTTGGGACTCTTATCTCCAGTAAACTACCAGAAAAACAGGAGTGGTGGTGTGGCTCAAGTGGTAGAGTGCTTGCCTTGAGCTCAGGGTCAGTGCCCAGACCCAAGCCCCATGACTGACAAAAAAAGTCTCAAGGACCTTCCTGCCTGGGCTGGCTTTGAACCTATATCCTCAGATCTCAGCCTCTTGAGTAGCTAGGATTACAGGCATAAGCCACTGATAAGGCATTGTCCAGCAACAGGCACAAATGACTCTAATACTTCTGAGTCTGTATCAGGCTGGGTCAACATGATATGTTTATGGATAAGAAATGGAGCTTTGAGAAAATAATGAAGAGCTACAATGCCATAGAATAAACACTTGTAGGTTTTTGAGGCCCTTCGGAGCATTCTTTGTAATAATTTACAGTGCCTAAATCAATTGAAAAGATTTTTCATATATTAAGACTAACATGTTTAAGGTTTTGAAATCTAATCTTAAAATAAGATTGGAAGGGGGGCTGGGCACCAGTGGCTCATGACTGTAATCCTAGTTACTCAGGAGGCTAAGATTTGAGGATTGCAGTTGGAAGCCAGCCTGGCAGAAAAATCTGTGAGACTTATCTCCAATTAACTACTAAAAGAGATGGAAGTGCAACTGTGGCTCAAGTGGTAGAGCACCAGCCTTAACATGAGAGCTTAGGGACAACATTCAGGCTGAGTTTTTGTCCTAAGACCAGAGAGTCCACACAGAGACACAGACCGACAGAGGGATTCTCTGTGTTTTTAAAGTGAAACATTCATTCTTAACTATCAATAAGGTCTGTTTTAGCTAAAGTAGCTGAGATGTAATTCTTTTAAGGAATGCCTTAAATCTTTTTAGAGAAGGAAAACAAATTGGTTTTGCTTTGAAATGTTTTCCCAGAGAAGAGAGGTTCACATTGAAGGTTGTATTTAAGCTTTGCATTTTTACACCATCTTCTGGAGACCTCTCAAGGACACATAAAAATTGCCCAGGGAGGAGACACTAAGATGGGGAGGAGACTATCTGAGCCTTGATAGGGATCCTGAGGTTAAGGTATGTCTGGAGTACCCTCTCCCACCCCCTAGAAACAATAGCAGTTTGCAGCTCTGACAATTATTGGCTCATGCCTATCTTTTACTGTTAGAGCTACTAAGCAAAGAGGTATTGTATGGAAATTCTGGTTATAACAGCAGGGAGAATTGATTAAGGATTAACTTGCTTTCATCTTTTCACCTTTCAAACGGGGAACAGTCTCACAAGGTGAATTAAACAGAGGTACCTTCCTAAAGACTTTGAAGTTTTTCTTTGCGAACAGTTGGATTTGAGTGCTTTTCTTTCAAAGTAAAAGCACTTGAAGCAAATGATTTCCTAACCTTTATGAATGAACAGGCGTTATAGCTGATTGTGATGGAGATAGCCAGCCTTCCAGAATATAAATAGATGCTGGAGGGCTTGCCTACAGGACAGGGCTATCTTGCAATGATTAAATATTTTTCTTCTGCTTGCTGGGTTGACGAGAGGGGAAGGTTGACCGGGAAAAAGCCTTCTTTGAAGGCTTGTTAAGTCCTTCCTCCTAGACTATTTTCTAGAGGAAATCTGTTTTCGTCTCCTACTTAGAATGGAAGCCTGTTGGGCCAGGAGTTTGGAAGCTGAGTGGAATGAAAACAGAGCCTGAACCATGTTGTCCTGGGAGGGCTTGATCTGGAGACTTCAAGGGGGCTCTTCTGAGAATAAGCCTTTACGTTTTGTTCTGGTGGGGGAGGGCAATTGGTGAACTATGGATAGTTGCTTATGAAAAGAACTGACCATTATCAATGTTTAGGTTGCCCTTTGCCCTTATTTCCAGAGGTACCAGCTGTGCTGTTTCCAGGGGCTGTGAAGCATTTGTATTCATCAGTTACATTAGCATCTCCCCAGGATTGTGTGGGCTTGGTCTGCTGGTTCAGTGTCACTCCCAGAGTCCTTGTTCTTTTCTCTTGCTTGTTGGCACGATCTTCTGTATTGATGCCTTAACAAAATTGGTTTCTGTCTTTGTACTGGGGTTTCAGCAGAAACAGCAGTGGATCATGTATCCCATTTGCTGGATTGCCTGCGACTCCTATACTACAATGTGCAATATAAGAATATAATATAATATGTATGGATGAGTCTCATGGACTTTCTTGCCCAGGCTGGAAATCTGCAGGTCTCAGCCCCTCTTGAGTAGCTAAGATTATAGGCATGAATCACAGGCGCTCAACTCTTACCTTTAAAGAGTTATACAAAAAAGTTTCAACTAGACACATCAAGTAATAAATAGAATGCATCTTGATAGTGTCACCCTTTCATCATTTTTCTCCATCTATCTCAAACCTACTCGTCCCTTCAAGTTACCTAATTCCATTTTCATATATGTGAATTGACTATTAAGACTGTATTTGTCTACCATTCTTCTTTTCATTAATCTTCCCTCCTCCCAATCTCCATGTTTTCATTTTCATTTTAAACACCACTAGGATGGTCAAGGACATAGTCTATTATATAATTTCATTAATTTCCTTCCAATCCTTCCTCTTCCAAGTGTTTTTCCAGACTGAGATGAAACATTGGTTGAACCATTCCATCAACAAGATGGCTGTCACTCATACTTCCTGTTACCCATGCTTCCTGTCACTCATGCTTCCTGTTTATGTTGTGAGAACACAGGCAGACAATCTTCCTTTTCATGGATATGCCCAACTTTAATATGTCCTGCAGCATCACCACATAGCCCCAGCTAATCTGTCCTTCCATGTTTTAGGCCCTCGTGCTTTCTTGCACTTTTATATGTGTGTGCTCTACTGGACATTTTATTCCAAAAGAGTTCAGCTGCTCTGCAACTGGAAACTTTCTTTGGCTGGTAATCTTTTGCATTAATCACTTTCTTCATCCTTTCAATTGCCTTTTGTATTGTTTCAGTCCCATCCTGAATTGATGTAGCAGTTCCTCATTCATTGCAAATGGTTTGGTGTAACTAGTTTCAAGAGCTCCTTTGCTGAAATGTTTGTATAGCTTCAATGTTTTCTGACACAACTTGTTGCAATTGATTGGAACACATTTTGTATTCCTGTCCTTCATCTACTAATCAAGTGCCTTTTCCATCTTTACTAAGTATGTGTGCATTGTGGTGGAAACTTCTACAGTTTGAGGTATATACATTAATTATTCCTTACTCACAACATTTAAGAGTAGAAGATTCATTTTTGCTATAGATCTTTGCAAAGTGCATGATTTTTCTCCTTTCCTAATTGAGTCTGTCTATCTATCTATCTATCTATCTATCTATCTATCTATCTATCTATCTATCTATCTATCTATCTATCTATCTATCTATCTATCTATCTATCTATCTATTGTACAACTCCTGGAACTTGAACTCAGGGTTTGGATGCTGTCCCTGAAACTTCATGTTTAAGGCTAATGTTCTACCACTTGAGCCACAGGTCTACTTCTGGTTTCAAACTGTAATCCTCAGATCTCAGCCTCCTGGGTAGTAGAATTACAAGGTATGAGCTGCCAGTGCCCAGCTACCTTCTCATTTAAAGGAAGAACTATTCTTTAGCATATTTTAATTGACAAAATCATGTTCAGGGAGCCATTTTTAAGTGAAATCAGGGTTACTTGAATACAAGCACTATATACAATAACAGTTGATTTTATAACTAAATATGTAAGCAGCATATATACATATGCAGTGTGTATATACTGGAAAAGGAAAGAACTATTTTCTGGGTGAATGAGCCCAGTGAAGCAATTAGTTCAAGGTAGTGTAGCAGGTAGCAGGCAAGTTAAAGCATGATTTTTTTCATTTCTGAAGGAAACAAAGATTTATTTAAAAATTTGGACTGCAGAATGGATAAAGTGGGACCATTGTAACCTATTAAATAACAACTGTCTTCAAGAAAAAGGAATGTGTAATTACACACTTGTAGCAATGTGCTCTCAATAAGAAGCTTGCTGTGAAGCAAACTGTATATCTTTATTTATAGGTACATATTTTCAATTCTCATATTTTTAAAAATATACCAATTTTTTCAGTACTTTTGCAGTTATTTGTAGGCATTCACAAGGAGTAAATTTTGGAGTTGCCTACTACTCCTGAGGTTGAATCAGGCATTGCTCACACTGTGTGTCACCACACTGGGATTTAGTTTTTATTTCTGCAGTATTTGGGATTGAACTGAAGGACCTATATGATCTTCCAGCACTCAAGCACTGGAGTCTTGGTCCTAGATCTTTTGTGTATATTTTGAGATAGGTTCTCACTAACTTTCCTCTGTCTGGTCTTGAATTTGCTACAGCCCTTTTATACTTCTCCTTCTCCTCCCTTTTTTTCTCCTTCTTTCATACTTATTCCTCTTTCTACCCCTTCTCATTTTCCTTCTTCTTCCTCCTTTCTGTTTTTTGGTTTTCTGAGACAGGGTCTTGCTAAATAAACCAAGCTGACCTTGAAGTCTGGGTCCTCTTGTTCCAGCCTCTTGGATGTAGAATTACAAGCTTGTGTTGCCAGGCCTAGTTTCTTTAGAGTTACAATCTTCTTCCTCCTCCTCCTCTTCCTCTTCCTCATCTTTCTCCTCCTCCTCCCTTCCTCCCCCTCCCCCTTCCTCCTCCCCTTCCTCCTCCTCTTTCTCCTCCTCCTCTTCTTCCTTTTCTTCTTCATCTCCATCTTCTTTGTCTGTTTTATCTTCTTTGTCTGTTTCATCTTCTTTTCTTCTTCCATTTTTTTTTGCTGGTGATTTTGTCATTTAAAATGGCTGTGAAGTGTGATGCAGAAGCATCATGTAATGCTCTAAACACAGGAAGACTGGCTGTGCCTGTGGAACGAATATATGTTAGGTACACTGTGTTTAGGCCAGAATTGAAGTGCTGTTGGCAATGAGGTCAGTGTGAACAAATCAACAATACACATTCAATAAGGCAACACACATAATACAGACCTGTGTGCTGATCAGCTGACAAAAGATGTGACTAGATGCTCATAGGAACCTAGACTTGTCTCATCCCCTAGGAGCAGTGCTCCATTCACCCCTAAACCAGTGTTGAACATGACTCCAGAGAACAAGGCTGATATAAACAGCAAGAACACATACCTGTAACACCATTCTGATTGTAGTTTTACATATTTAAGATAGATGCTACACACACGCTACACACACACACACACACACACACACACACACACACACACACACGGAATATAAATCTAACTGGGAAGAGAAAACAAAAATAAAAGCAACACAATAGATACATTTAAGTCATAACTTGCAGAGATCAATTGTCAGCTGAATGAGGTAGAGTAAACCTAATGTATTAATTCTTTTTTGTTGTTGTTGTTGTTGGTCATGGGGCTTGAACTCTGGGCTTGGACACTGTTCCTCAGCATTTCAGCTCAAGGTTAACACCCTACCACTTGAGCCACAGCAACACTTCCAGTTTTGTGACTGGTTTATTGGAGATAAAAGTCTCATGGACTTTCCTACCCAGGTTGGCTTTGAACCATGAGCCTCAGATCTCAGCCTCTTGAGTAGCTAGGATTACAGGTGTGAGCCACCAGCGCCTGGCATACTAATTCTTAATATTCAAGTAAAATTCTTTCTTACTCTCTGTCCCAGTGGTTCCCATTGATTAGCTGCTTTCTGCTTATTTTCCATACAAAGTTGCCTTCAAAATATGGATAAAACTTACCCATGCTAGACCCTGCTCCCCTCGGCTTCCTCGGCTTCCCTCAGGCAGCAGAGAATGTGGCTCTCTGGGCTCCTCCTGCCATTTAGGCAGAGCAGATAAAACTACTGCTTTATTAAGGTCCTTTGCTCTGGCTGTGTTCCAAATTGGACACAGATTGATCAATTTGTAATTTACACCAATCTGTATTTCTGCCAAGTTTCAGCTCTTATTTTCCTCATGTAGCCAGGAAACAGAATTGAGAGTGAAGCTTGCCATTCACAGTGGTGAAAAGTTGTCTTAATTGCCCATTCTTGGGAAAGAGACTTGTATTCATTTGGCTTTTTCTGTTACTAAAGGTGATGTCAAATGCTTGAAGAAATTTCAGAAATTTTAGCAGGATTTCATCCAGGGATTGGTTTTCTCCCAGTGTCTCTCTACCTTTCTCCTTCTCATTCCTAAGTCCCATAAAGAACAGCACACCATGTGTTGACGTCACTAATCAACAGCTCTTCAGTCTTGACTGGTAACTAGCAGGTTTTTGTGATTGGGAGCCATTCTAAATTGTTTGGGCTTCCTCCTTGCACTTCCCCCTTTCCCTCCCTTTCTTCTTCTCCTCTTTTCCTCCTCCTGTTCCAACTCATCTCCTCCTCTTCCTCTACTTCTTCTTCTCCTTGAGCCTTCCCATCCATTTTTCCCTCCCTCATCCTCCAGGCCTACTGAATTTGTTTTGTTTACTGTACTTTGTTTTGTTTTATACTGGTATGTAGGCTTGAACTCAGAGTTTAACACCATTGCTCAGCTTTCTTGTTCATGGCTCTACCACTTGATCCACGGCTTTAGCCAGTCCAGACATAACCTTGAGTCTCTTTCTCAATCAATAGCTGAGCACAGTGGTACGTGTGTCATTTTACCTATCTGGTATGCTGAGATTGGGAGGGTTGTGGTTCCATGTCAGCTCTGGCAGAAATGCCTGAGAGATTATCTGTATAGAGGAAGCTGGTATGGTAGTACCCACTTGTCATCCAAGCTATCATGAGAAACGTAAAATGGTCAGACCTCAGTTCAGGTACATGTACAGGCAAAAAAATGGGACCCTATTTCAAAATAACCAATGCAAAAATAAAAAATACTTGAGGGGTTTCCTAGCAAGTGTGAGGTCCTGAGTTTTTTTAAATTTTTATTTATTTTTTATTGTGAAAATACTGTACATAGGGGTTACAATTACATGATAATGAGTACATTTCTTATCAAGCATTGTAGCCTCCTCCTTTGTTTCCCCTTCCCATCCCTTCCCATCCTCCCCCCACTCCCCCCAGGTCCTGAGTTTTTACCACCTAAAAAAGTGAATAATGACCAAAAGGGGTTAACATATACTTCATCAAAGATGATATATAAATGTCCAGTGATGTACCTTGCAAGGATACACATCATTACATACAAGGATGGTCATCATCTCTAACAGCACAGCTGACAATTTTTGACAGGGGACATGATTCAAGCTCTCATCAATATTTATATCATTTATATCACCTACGTTGTCTATTTCTACCATCTACCTCTATTATCTCCACCTCTACCAGCTCTATCTCTATTATCTCTAAATCTATGTCTCCAAAGGAATATAAATTTTCATACAGTAGAGATATTTGCACACCCATGTTTATTGTAGTCTGATTCACAATAGATTAAATTCACAAGCAATTAAATCAGCCTAGAACCTAGTTTCCAATGAATGGACAAACAAAATATAGTAGTTAAATACAACAGAGTATTATTTGGCTATAAAGGAGAATAAAATCATGTCATTTGCAGGAAAATGGATGGAATTGGAGATCATCTTGTTAAGTAAAAAAGTCAGTTTCAGAAAGAAAAATATTACATGCTTTATTTTATATATGAAATCTAGATCTACAAAAAGAAAGAGATATGAAACAACACCAATACAAAACAGGAGCGGACTCCATCTTTACAAGTTGGGATATGATAAAGACACTTGCACATCTACATTCAATGCTACACTACTCACAAAAGCCAAGCTAAGGAAATAGCTCAGATACCCTATAACAGATGAGTGGGTCAATATAATGGAAACACACACTCACACCAGAATTATACTCACTCATCAGAAAGAATGAGCTTATGTCATTTGTAAGACAATAGATGGACCTGGAACAAATCATGCTAAGTGAGGTAAGCCATGCTCAGAGAGACAAATGGCGCATGTTTTCTCTCATATATGTGGGAGCTGGATATAAAATATAATTGGACATGATAACTTATACAGGACTCTAGGCATTTATACTCAGCCAGACTAAAAGAGGATACCTTTGGAGAAGAACACAAAGGTGTAACTTCCCCGAACATTTTAAATACTATTTATTGAAGTGAATTCCCGGAAATGGAAAACTTTTGTTGTTGTTGTTATTGTTGCTGTTGTTGTTGGTGGTGGTGGTGTTTATTTTCACTTTTTTGGGTGGGCGGGGAAAAGGCAAGGTGCAGAAAGGGAGGGATGGAAGGAGAGCGAATAAACGTAATCATGCCATTCAGTATACACTGTGGAAAATGAACTGTGTAACTTGTGAGCAGGGACAGAAGAGGGAAAGCAAAGGAAGGGGTGACATTGTCAAAAAAAGCAATGTACTCATTACCTGACTTATGAAATGGTAACCCCTGTACAATACCTTTATAATAATAATAAACATATTTAAAAGAAAAGATTTTGGTGAGGAGTAATGGAAAAGGGAGAGTGAAAACTTAGAGTAATAAAGAATTCCCAATGTTCGATAAGAGTTGGAGAAACTGAAACTCACACACACACACACACACACACACACACACGTTGTTGAGGTGAAAGAAGTATTGTTGAGAAACTTAGGAAAACAGTCTAGCAATGTGTTATAATCATAGATACTTTAGCATTGGTTAATGGATTTATCCTATGACCCACCAATGTCTGTCTTCCATACTTTTCCTTTGGAAATAAAAGCATATGTCCACACAAAAACTTTTGTACAAATGATAATGAAAGAATTATTCATAATCACTTAGAATAAGAAAATGAAATGTCCATTAAGAGGTGAATAAATTGGGCTATGACCAAATTACTGAATATTACACAGCAAGAAAAAAGAATAAAATGCTAATACATGCATTTCATGTGGGAAAGATCTGAAAAAATAGGAAAATTCATATATTTGATTTAGTTTATATAAGATACTAGAAATGGCAAAAACTTTAGCTACATAGGCAGATAGGATAGCTGGAACTTTTAGGGTGAGGGAAATGTGTGTATCTTGAAAGATTTAGTACTTATGAAATTGCTTAAATCCATTTGACTGCACTTTTTTGGGGGGGTGGGAGGGATTGGTCAGGGTCTTGAACTCAGGACCTGGGCACTGTCCCTGAGAAATTTTGCTCAAGGCTAGTTCTCTGCCACTTTGAGCACAGCTCCACTTCTGGTTTTTAAGTGGTCAATCGGAGATACAAGTCTCGTGGGGACTTTTCTGCAAAGGCCTTGCAGATCCTCAGATCTCAACCTCCTGAGTAGCTAGGATTACAGGTGTGAGTCATTGGTGCCAGGCTGAGACTGTACATTTTTAAGTGGGGAATGCTGGAGATGTAGCTCAGTGATGAGTGTTTGCCTAGTATGCACAAGGCCCTGGATTTGATCCCCAACACCTCAAAATGTAGGGAAATGTATTCCATATAAATTGTACTTCAGTAATGTTTGGGAAACAATAAGCTGGTGATACTTCCATTGGAAAAATAAAGAACTATTTTGAATAAATATTTAATTCAATTATTAGGCTTTTTTACACACACACACACACACACACACACACACACACACACACACACACACACACACACACACACACACACACACACACACACACACACACACACACACACACACACACACACACACATCAGTATTGGTGTTTGTACTCCAGGACTCAGAATTTCTAGGCAGGTGCTTTATTGATATTTGGTGTCTCTAGCTAATTATTTACAGATAGGATTTTGGGGGATTTTGTTTTATTTTGTTTTGTGTAGGGTAGTCCTGGGGCCTGAATTCAGGGCCTAGCCTGGGTGCTGTCTCTGAGCTTTTTTTTTTCTTTTTTGCTCAAGGCAAGCATTCTATACCACACTTGAGCCATACCTACACTTCTGGCTTGTTGGTAGTTGATTGGAAATTAGAATCTCATGGGCTTTCCTGACTGGACTGACTTGAGCATCCAGTATAGCTAGGATTATAGGAGTAAGCCATAGGTGCCCATCTTGAGATATTTTTGATACAGGACTGCTTTCTGTTTGAGAGTATGTCTCAGCCACAATCCACCTATTTTAGGCTGCCCAATAGAGTTAAGATAATAGGAAAATGCAGCTGCCTCAAGTTATCTGTTGAGAGGGGGATACTGCCACCTTTTCTGCTCAGGCTGGTCTTGAGTTATGGTCCTCCCAATCTTAGCTTCTCAAATACATAGGATTAAGGTGTGAACCATTGGCACAGCTTGTTTTTATTTTTGTTAAGATTTGATTATATAAAATAATATAAATCTTTGAAGTTCTTTTAATTTGTTGTTGTTGGTGGTGGTTGTGGGGATTGAACTCAGGGGCCTGGGTGCTGTCCCTGAGTCTCTTTGTATTCAAGTTTAGCACTCTACCACTTGAGCCACAGCACCACTCTCGGTTCTTTTTAGTGGCTAATTGTAGATAAGAGACTCACAGAGACTTTTCTGCCTCCACTGGCTTCAAACTGTGATCCTCAGACCTCAGCCTCCTGAGTAGCTAGGATTATAGGCATGAGCCACTGGCACCCAGCTTAGTTATTTTAATTTTTAAATGAAAACTTCAATACAAATATGACATAAATCACTAGGAATATGCTGTAAAACTGAACTTGTAAATATTTGATTAATAATGTGTGCTAGAAAATGAAAACAAACTAAGACTAGTGACTTCACATATTTCATTATTTTTGCTTTAAAAATGTGTGCTGTTGTTGGGCTGTGATTAAGAGGTGTGGACAAATCACTGGAAATATGATGAAAGAAATACTGCTACCGAAAAGAGGTGCTTTCCTCTCTGAGGAATATTAAAAGCCAAGTCTAACGTGACAGTTTAAGTGTTGTTGGTCCAGCAATAAATAGTAGTGTGTTCAACAGTGACCTGTTTTCCACTTGGGTCTTTGAAATCTGAGATCCACTTTGATTTTCTGTGCCAAATGTCCATGAGTGGAATCTTGCCAAAATTATGCTTTGAAAGCCAGACATTAAGATCATGAAAGGCAGAGAGAAAGCAGGGCTTAGTAGACAGAGTTATTCTAAATGTATTTCTGGAAAATGCCCTGCATTTCTAATTTACAGTGTGGTGCTGAAGTGGGTGGGAATGAGACGGCCAGGATATTTATTTGATTTAATTTGTATAAATTATATAATTTCACATGGGAACAGGGGAAGGGGATGCAGCTCAGTGTCAGAACAGAATTTATTCTTCTGTTGTATTTGCTTCAGAGCCCTCCACATTCTGATTCAGATTTAGAATATGGTTTTCTCTTCCTCTTTTTACACATAGATAATGCTGATTTCCTTCTAATTAGTCTCTCTATCTATTTATTTATTGTCAGCCCAAGAGTCTGAACTCAGAGTCTCACAGTTGTTTGGTTTACTTCTTGTATTGTTTCTCTACCATTTGAGCCATGTCTCCATCCTGGATTTTTGCTGCTTATTTTGGAGAAGGAGTTTTGCACACTTTTTTTTTTTTTTGCCTGGACTGGTTTCAAACTTTAATCCTCTGGATCTCTGCCTTCTGAGTACTTAGAATTACAAGCATGAGCCATTGGCACCTGCATAGTGTTTTCTACTTATGTATTCTCATCTTATTCAAGACAAAAATACTTGCAAAAAAGATTTTTTTGACAAAAATGTGTCATACTCCTTCCTTAAGCTATTACTGATAATAGATGTAAGAGACCTTTGGGAAAGGGATTGTTGGGAACATGTTTGGAAGTCAGACTGAATGTGATTGGTGGCACTGCTGCCTTATCTCTTATTAGGTACCTGACTTTGAGCCTAAGTCTTAAGCTTCTTGGCTTCTGTTTCTTCATCTGTAAAACTTGATTGATAACTTGAATGATTTTTGAGAGATTAGAGGGGGATATTATTGCATCTTAAGCCCATATGTCTCTCAAGTTTGCCACTAAATCTAGTCTTTCATCTGCCAAATGAAAAAAACCACCCCTGTCTTCTTTAGGATCCATACCTTATATGAGCACTGTTCTTATAATAAGCTTCAGAGACCTACAAAGACCAAGGCACACTTCACAGTTGTCTATCCCAGCTCAGCCTCAGCTTAGAAACAGCCTGTCCAGGAACAGCAGAGACAAGCTGACTATAAAAGTTCAGTCTACTGCTCAGCATCTGGGCATATAGGCTCTCTGAAGAGGCTTTGGGCTAAGAAAGAAAGAAAGAGAGACAGAGCGAGAGAGGGAAAGAAAGCGAGAGAGAAAGGAAAAGAAGGAAGGAAGGAAGGAAGGAAGGAAGGAAGAAGGAAGGAAGGGATAGGGGAGGAGGACAAAGAGAGAAAGAGAGAGAGAAGAGAGAGAGCGAGAGAGCAAACACATATATCTCTAGGTAGAGCTGCAGACTTGAGCAAAAAAGTTAAGTGAGTGTGAGGCCTTGTGTACTTGCATGAAAATGAAACAAAATGAACAGTAAGAAAAAAGAACCAAGGACAAGAAAGACGTAATACTGACAGAATTTAAAGTCTTGTATTAATGAGCATTCAATACACTGTATAACTATGATATATGATACATTTGTCCAAATCCATAGAATGCACAATAGGGAATCCTATTGTGAACTCGTAACTCCTGAGTGTTAGTTAGGTGTCAGTGTAAGTATATTAACTGTAACAAATGTACCATTCTGATAGGGCATGTTGATAATGGTAGAGGCTGTATGTACAGGGGGCAAAAGATATTTGGGAAACCTCTGTACTTTCCAACTAATTTTGCTGAGAACCTAAATTTTCTCTTAAAAATACTTTAAAAATAGAATTGAGTTGCTATGTTGGTTTTAGTTTACCTTTCTTCAATTACAAATGACATGGATGTCTGTTCTTTGGCTACTAGAATTTCCCCTTTGTGAAGTTCTTGTAGGAATCTTTTGTCCATTTTTATATTGTTCTCCCTTATTTTCTTGACTTATCACAAGTATTTTGCTCTTTCATTTTTTTGTGCTAGTCCTGGGTGCTGTCCATGAGCTCAGGGACCATCAGCTTGTGGATGTACTGTGTAATATCAGACACAGGTTTCTGCAGGCTTCTGAGCCTGCACCTTTGGCAATTCTTCATCCCTCTTGTCCATTGGGGTTGTTGACTCTTGACAGCAATGGGAAAATGGCCTTTGGCTTTTTACTTTTTGAGACATTGGAGTTGACTGACTTCTGTTTCTAGCTTCTGTGTCTTGGAGGATGCTTTGAGTCTGGCTACAAGTATACTTTCCTTTCTTTTGCTTTTCTTGCCACCTCCTTTGGGCTATTTCCAATTACTCTCAAGTCTCTTTTGGTCCCCATTCCTCCAAACTTCGGTTAGGGTGCCTCACTAATCTTCCCCTTGGGCCCTTTCTACACTTATCACTGCCCTGACTATACTGTATAACAAGCATTATTATTATCTTTTTGGTGACAGTACTAGGGCTTGAACTCAGGACTTTTAGCTTTTTTTTGCTCAAGGATAGAACTCTATCACTTGAGCCATAGCTCCACTTCCAGCTTCTTTTGATAAGGTTAATCAGTAAAAAAAAAAAAAAAAAAAGTCTTATAGACTTTCCTTGAAGGGGCTGGCTTTGAATTGTGACCTTCAGATCTCACCCTCCTGAGTAGCTACAATAACGTGTGTGTGTGCGCGTGCGTGCGCTAGTCTTGAGGCTAGAACTCAGGGCCTGGGTGCTGTTCCTGAGCTTTTATGCTCAAGGCTAGCACTCATCATTATAGCCACAGCCCCACTTCCAACAATATATTGGAAGTTCATTAGAGATAAGAGTTTCATGGACTTTTCTGCCTGAGTTGGCTTTGAATTACAATCCTTAGATTTTGGGCTCCTGAGTACTAGGATTACAGGTGTGAGCCACCAGCATGCAGCAGCATTAGTTTTTGTTTTGGGTTTTTTTTTTTTTTTAAAGATAAGTAGACATTTAGCACTTGACAGTGCGCTGTATAAGGACCAGGACAGCCAAGGATCCCCTTAGCCTAGTCCATGCTGAGCATATGATAAGCACCCAATAACAGCTGGCTATTTTGACACGAACTCTGAACAGTATCATCAAGGTAGTCAGCCTAACAAGTTCAATTGGCTGATTGTATTTTAGATATGCTCATTGACTCACTGATAAGGTAAGACCTTTCTTTTCTTACTGTTAACTCCAGTGAGGAGTTCTGTCCTGGAGGTGCCAGTAGTGGATGGAGGGCAGATGAGAGAGAGACAGCATAACTAGAAATCTGCTAGGATAATAAGAGCTCTTCAAAGCTGATCATGGATATTGGATAACAGGCTACAAGCAAATTATCATAAACAATCTCTCCTCTGTGGATGGTTTGGAGAGACTTGAAATCCTGGCAAAATGGAGGAGTGAATTCCTCTGTGCTTTGGAAGAAGCTGAAGCAGCCGCCATGCTCATTCTGTGTAATCCAGACTGTTAATCTTGTAAAAATAGGGCAGCGGCTGCACAGCTGCAGCCCTGAGCCTGCCCAGATCTCGGTGCGACCCGGCCTGCCCTGAGCTTGATAGCACTTCCTTCCTGGCCTGGCTCTGCTTCCTGCTCTAGCCTTATCGCGGCACAAAACTTGACACTGCACACTGGAATGTAGTTGTGGTCCATAAATGGCAATCTCTTGCTTTCTACATTTACAAACAACTGTCATCTACCAAACACTTGCTTTATTCTCAGATTCACACTTTCTTTACTTTAATGGAGTAATGTTCAGATAAAAGCAGGACCTCTCTCTCTCCCAGCCCTATTTTTACATGAAGGTTTAATCTCTTTTATAAGCCAAGAAAGTAAATAAGAAACATGGTGTCTGTATAAGTATCAATTTGAAATAAGAGACAGAAGTCTTACACATATGAATCATATATATTTTAAAAAATTGTGCTAGTGCTAGTACTGTGGTTTGAACTCAGGGCCTGGGTGCTGTCCATTAGCTTTTTAGCTCAAGGTTGGCATTCTACCACTTGAGCCACAGTGTTACTTCTAGCTTTTTTATTTTTTTAAGTCAATTTGAGATAAGAGTCTTAAGGACTTTCCAGTGCAAGATGGCTTCCAATTGTGATCCTCAGATCTCAGCCTCCTGAGTGGCTAGGATTACAGTCATGAGCAACTAGCACCCTACATATATAAATTAAATTTCATGCCATTTCCTTCACTTTATTACAACCTGCCTCGAGTACTGTTATGTGAACAACACTTTTAGTACCAGCATTTCTGGCTTCCTTTGCACATTTTAAGTGTCTTAGTAATACAGAAAGCATTTTTGGTTTTCATCCCCTGAGATGAGCTATACTACTTTATTTTCTTTCTCTCATGAAATTTCCAGGTAGATACTGGATAATCCTCACACTGAAAATTAAGATTTTAAATGCCAAACTTGTTAAAAATCAGATGGAGCTCACTGGATTTTTTTTTAAAGCTTGTTCCCACCTACCCCTACCTCTTTAATATTCATGAAGACAGTGCAACTAAAAGAGTCTCAGGGAAACAGACCAAGGGCTTCTCTCTGCTTTGCAATGTATTCAATAAAAGCTATTTTAAAAGGAATTTAAAATTTGGTATGGTACTGATCTAGAGAATTCGAGGGTTAATGACAAGGAAAATTTTTGCAGCTTCAAGGAGGTTTCTGGGAGTGTCTTGGCTTTCTAAATTCAATCGCCTTTCATGAGCTCATCAGCCTTCTTAAGTATTATGATCTTTTACCCAGGCCAGGGGAATTTCCTCAGATATGATTAAAGAGTAGGCGGGGCCAGCTCCTCAGAAGTCAGAAGACTTAATATTGGAAACATGAATTTTGTTGGCGCCATTCCCAATTTTATTTCAGAGGAATTCCCCCATGAAGAACCAACTCCCACGATGGAAGGCAGGGGATGGAGGAAGCCTTTTGAAATATATTTATTTTTTAGCCTGAAAGTTGTACAGTTTTTTTATATTATTTTTTTCCTCTTGTGGAAACTACTAAGGATAGTCGGGGAAAATATTTTGAAGTCTCTTTTTTCAGGATGGGTAAGTTAAACAAATGACAAGGACTCTACAATTCTTGTTAAAGCTACACGACCATCCTGAGTTATTTCCAAGTGAACATTACTTCAATCACTTTAGGAAGCTCTGTGGGCCTTGGGGGGCGGGATATGACCTGGCTTTTACTGATTTTTTAGAACAAGGAAGCTTAGTGAAGTGACTGAGTATAATATGGACTTTCTTCTGACCCATTATAAGGGAAGCAGGGTGAAGAGGAAAGAAGATTTAGGACTGATCTATGAGGGAAGTCTTTTGTGAAGGTTCCATTTGTAGAGGCTGATGGAGGAGAAGCAGCCATCAGGTGGAGTGAAGGGAGGAGCTGACATGGGAAGGAGAAAAGACCCTATAGGTGAACAGGACAAATAGAGCCAGAGTCTGGAGAGTGAGGCCTAGACAGGGAGAGAATGAGCAGGGAAAATGGGGGAGGAAGGTGAAGCTATATCAGATGGGATCTGATAGACCAAATAAGAGTTTGGAATGTTTATTTTGATGATAGTAAATATACATTCACCATTTTTTCTCATGCTGGTCCTGGGGCTTGAACTCAGGGCCTAAGCCCTGTCCCCAAATTTTATTTGCTCAAGGCCAGTGTTTTACCACTTGAGCCACAGCTGCTTTGGGGGAAGTTTATGAGATAAGAGTCCCATGGACTTTCCTGCCCAAGCTGGCTTTGAACTGCAATCCTTAGATCTCAGCCTCCTTAATAGGATTCTAGGCATGAGACACCAGCTCCCATATTATTTACCAGCTTTTAAGTGTAAAGTTTAGTGACAGTACACTCAAATCATTGTACCATCCATCACCACTGCTATAATCAGCATTTTTCATCTTCCCTGAATAAAATTAAATAAATTTTAAATAAATTAAAATTTAAATAAATTAAATACCCCCTAGTTCTCTTCCTGGATCCCCATTATACTTTCTCTTTCTGTGAAAGCAGAGCTTCTCCAGGTAACTGAGAAATGAGGACTCGTATTTTATATACTCAGTATTATGTGTGTGTGTGTGTGTGTGTGTGTGTGTGTGTGTGTGTGTGTGTGTGTGTGTGTGTATTTTTGACTGACTTATTTCACTCAGAACAATGTCCTCCAGTTTCACTTTCTTTTCTTCCAGTTTCTTTTCTTTTCTTTCTTTTTTTGTAGAACAAGTACTAGGGCTTGAATTTAAGGCCTCATGCTCTCTGTTGGCTTTTTCACTCAATGCTACATTCTGCTACTTGAGCCACAGCTCTACTTCTGTCTTTTTGGCGGTTAACTGGAGAGCAGAATCTCACAGATTTTCCAGCCCAACCTGGCTTCAAATCTTGATTCTCAGATCTTAATCTTCTGAATAGCTAGGATAACCAGCATGAGCCACCAGAGCCCAATCAAATTTCATCCTTTTGAAACTAAATAATATCTAAATATGTACATAGATACTTGGTCTAAGTAGTCTTGGGTTGGTGGATGTTGATGTTGTTCCCACATTTTGACTTCTATAAAGTGGTATGAATATCACTATATAAATATCTGTTGGAGTCATGGCTCAAAGTTCTTTTGAGTGGAATTGCTGGATCATGCGACAATTCTGTGTAATTTTCTGAAGAGCTAATGCATTGTTTTCCACAATGGCTGTGGGGTTTTATATTCTCACTAGTAATAGGAAGGGCACTAGGAGCTCCACACCCATTGTTCTCCCCCCCCCCCCCCCCCCGCCACACCTTGGATTTTTTTTAATACTAGCCATCTAACAGGTGTGAAGTAAGGTTTGAAATTATTAAGTCTGAAGCCGCTATGTGGTTTTAACCGGAGATTTACACAATTCATTTTCTTTTTAAAGCAATCCCTCTGGCTACCTGGTGGGGAATCAATGGAAAAGACAGAAGAAAGCCACTGTGCAAACAAATGATGAGGGGATTTGGTGTCCAGAATGGTAATGGCTTTTACAAAGATCCAAGACATATTTGAGAAGATGGATTAGATTTGAAGGTGGCTGAAAAAGGAAAGAAAATCAATAATGGTCAGAGGTTTGTGGCATAAACAACTAGATGGGTGGTGGGACTATTTTCAGAGATGAAGGCTAGGAAGAGAAACTTATACTAGTAGAAAGTAAATATTCATAAAATACTTTTTAAAAGCCATCAAGAAATAAGAAATTGGATTGTTAATATAGGAGCTGGAAAAACCAACTCAGAAAGGTTCAGGAAGTAACAAGATCACAGGGCACAAGTCAAGAGGCAAACCCCGGATTAGCTGACTACCAAACTTGATCTGATCCATTTTGAACCATTACTTTTCAGTCAGAACAGCTTACTCTCCAGGAACTCAGATGGTAACCACATTATTCTATTTTGGAGAGTCCCAAGTAAGTAAAGGGAGACATACTGGTAATAACTGTGAAAGAATACAAGACTTGGAGAACTTCTAAGACTAAAGAAAACAGCACATTTAGACTATATCAACTATGACTGAACAGAGAATTTCTCTTCAAAATCATGTTAATGCTGGATGTGTAGCACAAAATTATAATCCTAACACTTGTGAGGCTGAGGAAAGTAAGAGAATTGGGTGAGCCCCAGGCCAGTGGAAATCCTGTCTTAAAAAGACAACAAACAAACAAATAAAACCCAAAGAACAACAACAATGAAAGAAGAAAGAAAAGAAGGAAGGAAGGAGAGAGGGAGAGAGGGAGAGAGAGAGAGGGAAAGAAGGAAGGAAGAAAGGGAGGAAGGGTAGAGGGAGGAGGGAAGGAAGGGAGGGGATGAATTCATCTTAGTAGTAAATCCAATGGCCCATCACTGGGAAGCAATGAACATTTATCTTCTCTCTCATAAGACTTTCCACAGCCTGTGTTCTAGTTGTTACAGGAAAGCTTAGATCTCTGTTGATACAGGACTGCTTGTATAGAGGGGCTGCTGAGACAGTAGGAAGGATGGCACAAAAGAGAAGAGTAATGAGAACACAAAGGTTAAGAACAGAGATTTGGGAACCAGACAGGAGCAGATTTGAATCCATTGACTAGCTGTGTGTCCTCAGACTAGTTCTTTAATTTCTCTGACTTAAAACACGATGCCTATGTCTGAAGAGATGGTAAGTGTTAGAGTAGACATTCCATTTAAAGGGTTAATCCCAGTAAAGACTCATTATTTTTTAATCATTATAATGACTTCTGAGTAAACCTTTCCTCTCTAGGGAATAGATAGTGTGCAGATTTAGCTTGGGGCAGGGGTGCCAGGCAATTTGGGGAACGGTAGACCACTCTTACTAAACTATGGATAGGGAATAATGATGCTTTCTTCCTACATGTCCACTTTGACAATCTAGTGACTTCATCCATTGCTACTGCATAAAATTAAATACATAATATAATTGGAGCATTCATTAGCTCCATAACTAGTGACTCTAAGAGCTGATATCTATATAATTTTAAAGGGTCATAATTCTTTAGTAAGGGAAAGAAGATGACAGGTTTTCAAGACTCTTTATTACACACACACACACACACACACACACACACAGAGAGAGAGAGAAAGGAATAAACACAGGAGAGACACTGAATTGAAAACTAGCTCTGCTTCTTTTGTTAATTGTGTGACCTTAGAGAAACTAGCCTCTCTGAACTTCCTCCTTAATTTTTAATATAGTCATGACAATATCTATCGTGGATTTTGTGAAGCATGCACAATGTTGAGTTATAGCTAGGCTCATCTTAAGCTATTAATAAATGATAACCATTAGTAATTACAGCTCTCTTGAGGTTTTTCCTTTTCTTCTTTTCTCTCATCCTATGAATATGCTTTCATGCCAAATGAAAATTGAAAACCCACACTGCTGAACATAAGCTGTCACAATTTCCAGGGGAGCTAGGTGCTGGTGGGATATGCCTATAATCCTCACTACTCAAGAGGCTGAGAACTGAGGATCAGGATTTGAGGCCAGTCTGGGCAGAAGAGTCCCATGAGACTCTTATCTCCAATTAACCAACTCAAAAGCTGGAAGTGGCACTGTGGCTAAAAGTGGTACAGCACTATCCTTGAGCAAAAGAGCTCAGAGACAGTGCCTAGGCTCTGAGTTCAAGCCCCAAAATAGACAAAATAAGTAATTAGATAAATATAAAATAAAAATTTAGAATTTTCCATGGAATCTTGAAGAAATAGGGGCTGTCTTTCTTTTTTTATTGTGAACATACTGTACAGAGGGGTTACAATTACATGGGCAAGATAATGAGTACATTTCTTATCAAGCATTGTAGCCTCCTCCTTTGTTGGGGCTGTCTTTCTTGCTGTTAAGAACATGCCTAAAATAACTCTGTCTGGTTTAGGATGAGTTTGCGTGTTTATTTACCAGGACTTACATGGATTTGCTTTTTAACTGGTTAGTTCTTTTGAAGCATTAACTAAACCATAGGTTTCTTTCCTATGGTTCATTATGAGAATTTTTCTAGTGACAGAAAGTTGGTTCTGTTGCTTTTCTGACTCTCCTCAGCACAGAGTCCGACTTGTTAAATGAAGGAGCAGAGGGCGGTACATGGGTTCATGGGTACTGATGACTGGGTATCAGTGGCTGGAGGATGCAGGAAGCCATCTATGAAGTACATAATATGTTTGAGGTTACCAGTGATCTCCAAATGGTTAGAAGGGATGAACTCCAGGAGGGAAAGGAGCAGAAGGGAGTTGACTGGATATAGAAGTTCTACAACAGAAGTTCTAGGATGGCAGTACATGGGCCTGATGTGGTCCTGTGAAGGTAGAAGAAAGGCTGGAGGTAGATCAACTAAGAGCCTCTAATACTCTTGGAGGACCAGTCAAAAATTGATGGAGGCTGGAGAAATGTCAACCTCACATTGGTCTGATAGTCTGACAGGGTGAAGGACAATCTTTAATAGACCTTAGTTTTCATTTTTACAATAAAGAAAGATCTTAACAAATCAAGTTTTATCAAATAATTGTTGATAATTGTCTTAGATTTTGGGCTCTTTGGGACAGATTATGTAGACCCTTAGTTTTATATATATAGAGCACTGCTTATATCAAAAGACTGGAAAACTACAAAAATGTTTAAGTAGCAAGATTAAATTGTCTCCTTCTGTTTTAACTTGACCTAACCCATGCCTAATCTGATCAGAATGCATTTCAACTGTTTTCTATCTGCTTGGCTTCCCTGTGTGCAGAATAGAATATGGAATTTTTGGAACCCTCTAGTAAAACTGCTTGGAAAGCAGGGGGTTCTATTTCATTAGGGTCAGCTATTCCTTAATAGAAATTTCAGCTTTAAAAATTGTAGGTGAGGGCTGGGAAGGTGGCTCAGTGGTAGAGTGCTTGCCTTGCATGCATAAGGCCTTGGGTTTGATTCCTTAGCACCACATAAGCAGAAAAAGCCAGAAGTGCACTGTGGCTCAAGTGGTAGAGCACTCGCCTTGAGCTGAAGAGCTGAGGGACAGTGCCCAGGCCCAGAGCTTAGGCCCCATGATCAACAAAAAGTAAAAAAAGAAAATGTAGGTGAAAGGTTAAAACACAAAATTATTTTTGTCATATCTTTGGTTTCTTATTCTCTGGCTCTCAAATCCAAGTTCTGATTTGAAGAAACACCTCGAACTCATTATTTGGTTCTTAGAATTTTAATATTCACAAATAACTAAAACTTATAAAAGAACATGTTGATAAATGAAGTTTGTTTGGGGAATTGACTATATGGCATATATTTAGAACCAGGTGGCCAACTTTCATTCTTTGAAGTAAGAGTATTTCCCTCTGGCCCCCAAGCTCTATTTACTAAACATGATAGTAGATCTAGGAATGGCGTCACAGTGCAACAGCATATGAGTACATTTAGCTTTATGGAATGAGGCAACTCCATCAACTGCTAAAAATCCTCAAGAGAAATTAAGTTTTAAAAAAGTGGATGGGGGCGGGTGACTAGGGATGTAACTTCAGGATAGAGTGTATGCCTAATTTGTGCAAAGTCGTGGGTTCTATCCCTAGCAAATGAAAACACAGGGCAAGATACAGAATGTTATGTAGAATATATATTTAAAAGATACCTGCTTGAAGATATATATGGATATGTACATAAGAACCCAACAGTAATGGTCACTGGAGCCTCATGCCTGTAATTCTAGCTATTCAGGAGACTGAGATCTGAGGACTGAGTTTCAAAGCTAGCCTGGGCAGAAAAGTTTGTGAGACTTATCTCCAATTAACCACTAAAGAGCTAGAAGTTGGAGCTATGACTCAAGTGGTAGAATGCCAATCTTGAGCGACAAAGCTAAGGAAGAGTGCCTACGCCTTAAGATCAAGCCTACGCCCTAAGATCAATTACTATCACAAACAAACAAACAAATAAATGCATATAACTTTAGCTATACCATGGCATCATAACTAACCAAATAATTTCTATTATGACATCTAATTGGGATCCTCTGGTTAATTGGGAGCCTTCTGGTTAGCTAGTATTACAGCCATGAGCCACTGGTGCCTGGCTAAATGCATAATTTTAACCTTAGTTTTGTGGCAAACTTGTTCCCATGTTTTTGTTTTTCACTTTGTTTTGGGACTAGAACTGGGCTACAAAAATTGGCTTTGAAGCAGCTCTGTGGTAATCCACTGCTCCCAGGGTGAGGTGAGTTCCTCGGCCAGAGGGGCAGGGAGCACTCAGGCTCCTCTCTGAGAAAATGGCACTGGGGAAACTATTAGTCCTTAAGAGGGAGTTGCTATTTCTAAGTCTGAGGAGGAGATACACTGGTTCCAAAGATTCACCTCTTTCCTTTGAGTCTGTCCTTGTTTATGTAAGTGGAAAGGTTCATATAAGGAAACCAAGCCTCCAGCACTTTCCTTTCTAGGAGCTTTGCAATGATCGACTGTGCCAGAAATCCTGAGTTTATTAATATGCTTTACACATTGTGTTTATTTCTGTTTCATCCAGGCTTTTCCAGATTATGGCCTGTCTGAGCCTGATAGTGGCTATGTTTGTATGTGAGCACAGGTCATCTGATAATGAATTGTTGCATCATGAGATTAAGTCATGTTTGGAATGGGTGAAAGCCAGAAGTGCCTGACTCCCAGAACACTTTTAGAAGGTCCCATCAACAAAAGAAAGTTCAAGGCATCTTGCAAGAGGTCATGGATTATAACTGTCTTGATCATTCTGGACTTGTTCCTTCCTGAAGAGACACAATTAAAATAATGTTGTACAGTACAAATGTTTCATTGTTAAAGGAAGGACACTTTTGTTCAGAGGTAAATCAGTGTAAAATCAATCTCCCTTTCAGAAAGATAAAAGGTAATTGTTTTAGGAGTCACTCAGTGAACAGTTAGGAGAGTCAACACATTATTACACTCACTAGTTCCAGTTACTGCTGTCACAGTTTTCCTGCCATATTGCAGGCTTCATGGGCAGCCGCTTAGAACTCTGGATAAACCACTGCATGTTGCCTAAGTGAATATCTCAAATGAGCATTAGACAAGAATACTAACTGAAACTTAAATTTTGACTTGTACTAGTTATTCTATACATTTGTACTAGTATCTAACCTCTCTAATTTAGTAGTAATGTAATCAATCATCTATTAAGAGTCTATAAAATTAAATTAGACTGGAAAGTATTGGAAGAGTGTTTTTCCCCTGATAACTCAAACTCAGGAATAATGTCTTCCTTATCATTCTTGGAGGGAAAGGGAAATTTCTCAGATTAATGATTACTATTTTTGTTTAACCTTTGGGGTGTGTGTGTGTGTGTGTGTGTGTGTGTGTGTGTGTGTGTGTGTGTGTGTGTGTGTGTGTGTGTGTGTGTTTCTCCTCAATGCTATGGACCTATTACCTTGGTGTGTGTGTGTGTGTGTTTCTCCTCAATGCTATGGACCTATTACCTTGGTGTGTGTGTGTGTGTGTGTGTGTGTGTGTGTGTGTGTGTGTGTGTGTGTGTGTGTGTGTGTTTCTCCTCAATGCTATGGACCTATTACCTTAGTATAATTCCTCTGAAACTCAAGAAAATGTGCAAAGGCAATGCATTTTTTGCTTTCTTCCGTGAAGTCTGGGTAATTTTAGCAATTCACTGCCCTATGAGATACAAGGCAACTTTGTTTCCTCTGCAGTCTGTATTTTCTTCCTTTCTTTCAAAATAGCCTGCCATCTTTCCAAAATAAACATGAGGGGGAAATGCATGAGTGGTATGTAATCACCCAGATATTCGGAGTAGCATGCCTCTAAAAAGCAGTAAAAATAAGGTAGTCATCTGAAATTTAGTCTGGTTTTCTGGAACTTGTTCTTGTTTTGTAAGATTTAAACAACACTCATATTCATGTAAAATGTTTACCCATGTTTAAATCAAATGCCTAACCACCAAGAACATATTTAAAAATCATTATCTTTAAGTGGTTGTGCAGAAGGGTTTCATTCCAACATATCAGTTTATGAGTACAGTGAATCTTGATCAATGACACCCCTTTTATAATTCGTCCCTATAAACATTTTTTTGCCCACAAATAACCTTAGATTTCTAAGGTTACAATTTTGAGTGAACTTTATAAAAATTATTTTACAGCTTTTTGGCATTCTGCAATTACAATATGTTATTCTATTTGACTCAATGTTTATGAAGCCTCATTCTGGTGGTATATGTTATAACTGCGTCGATGATCTATGTTGTATCTTAATTGTTATATGTGTATTTGATGTTTATTTTTAGATGCTTTGAATTTAAAGATCTATTTAGGATCCCTCATTATCCTGAAGGGTCTAGAATATTTCATAATTATTTACAAATCTGAGTGGCTTTAAATATATCCTCTGATCAATGAATTTGGTGAATAATGACTTCTAGCTTATGGCTCAGAAACTACATGGACTGTTTTTTCTCCTCCTTTTCTTTTTTATCTGTGTCCTTTTTTTGTCTCCAGCAAATATTTATTTTACATCTATTCTCTCTGCCATGCAAAAAGAGTTCAAAGTTTCCAACCTTGCCCTTAGGTCTCAGAGCAAGAAGTTGACCAAAGAATTAAATCTCTATTGTAGATCATTACCTGAGCAGAAACAGTTTCAAGTACAAAACATGTTCATGAATAAAGATCTTGTCTAGACACTGTGATAATTTACAAGAAGCTAGACAAAACTATCTGAATGCAACCTACCAATATAAGGAAAGAAGCTTTCTCAAACAATTTCACAGCATCAGTAAGATAATAACGTTTGCACCTTGCAGGCAAGCTAACTGCTCTTGTCCAGATGCTTACAAGGTCCAAAGATTCTAATTACAAATTCTCTTCCCTTCCCTTCCCTTGCCTTGCCTTGCCTTGCCTTGCCTTGCCTTCCCTGCTCTTCCCTTCCCTTCCCTTCCCTTCCTTTTCCCTTTCCTTTCACTTCCTCTTTCCTTTCACTTTTCCTTTTCTTTCACTCTTCCTTTCACTCTTCCTTCCTTCCCTTTCCTTTCCTTTCTTTTCCTTTCCTTCCATTCCCTTCCTTCTCTCTTTCTTTCTCTCTTTTCTTTTCTATCAGTACTAAAGCTTGAACTCAGGGCCTGAGTACTGTCTCTGAGTTTATTTGCTCAAGGCTAGTGCTCTACCACTTGAGCCACAGTTCTACATCTGGATTTTTGCTGGTTAATTGGAGGTAAGACTTTCCTGCCCAAACCTTGACCTTGATCTTCAGATCTCAGCCTCCTAAGTAGCAAGAAATGGAGGCGTGTGCCATTGGCACTTGGCTCAAATCATTTCTATCTTGTCACTGAAGTCACCAGGAGGCTTCTTTGCAAGTAAAAAGTGGGAAAACACAGTTGGAAATGATGAAACTAAAGAACCAAATTACAAAGAAGTTCCATTTAGACTCCCTGCATTCCATATTTTAAACTGTTCCATATTTAAATGGTCTGTGTAGGCCATTTTCCCATTGGCTTCTCTTGTCTGGTAAGCCCACCATCAGGAAAGACCATAAAACATGGGAGGTGAAGCGCAGGCCGGTGAGTAAAACAGCCATGCTGCAGCTGGAAACCTCACCATGAGGATGGTATTAGCCTTCAATCCTAGTGGCTGTCTGAAATTGATTATCCTCTGGTGTGGTGAGCTTGTGGGGCTAGAAATAAGGTATGAAGGACAAATGTTCTCTGCCTACAACCCCCAAATTCACTATCACGACTGGGTGCTAGTTGCTTACACCTGTAATCCTAGCTACTCTGAATATTGTGGTTTTAAGCCACCCTGGGCAAGAATGTTTGTGAGGGTCTTATCTCTAATTAATCACCAAAAAGCCAGAAGTAAAGCTGTGGCTCAAGACTCCCCCCTTCCCCCCTCCCAGTCCTTTTTCCAAATACCTTTCCTTCTCACCTCATCCAGCCAGAAGAAGGGCAAAACAACAGTAACAACAACAAGCACCCAATTCCTCAAGCAGATGTAGAAGGGCAGATGTAGAAGGGCAGTCTCTCTGCACCCACACACTCCTCACACTGGTCTGGAAAGTCTCCTTCCATGAGTGACTACTTGGCTTTCGTTCACCATTGGGATTCCTTAGCTGCTCCTTAAGCCACCACAAGCAGCCCTTGGGAAATGAACTCATCTGTGATCAGTACAGCTGAGTTTGTGTTGTGAGCAAAGCCCTCAGAGATAAGGAGGCAATGTTAAATCAAAATGTGTAGCTGTAGTTGCTTTGGACAGAGTGTCTTAGAACCTGGCAAGCCAAAATCTCTGGCTTCATGGGGAAAATGGAGGGGTTGGTACAGAGTCTCCTTCTCTTCCTCAGTTGTCAGATGGAGAAAACACAGGGCTGATATGTAAACCAGGCTGAAGAGCAGGATTCACACCCCCCACTCTTGAAAATATTGGGCAGGTTCTAGCTATGTGGTTCAGTTTTGTCACACCTGTGGCAACCTAGTGAGGAAAGTGATACTTCCAAAAGATCTAGAAGGGTCCTCTGCAAGCACCAGTGACTGACCACAGGCTGTCATACCGTTAGCACCAAACAAAAGTCTGCTTCTCTCTCCATGGGTTGCTGTTGCTGCTCACTTCATGTTAGAACATGAAAGGTCTGAGTGACTTAGATGACGGAGAGGAAAAAGCAAGGAAAGCAGCGGAAAAGGAACTTTTTGGTAAACAATACAAGACCATTTTATATACTTATCTCCTCTAACATTTTACAAATAATATTGTGAAGTAAGTCAACAACTGGTCTTATATCGGAAGAGACTGAATACTGAGTCTGTTACAGATGTCTCTGCTTAAATCCTTGTAACTCTTCAATCCTTACTTTGGTATTTATTTATTATCTGATTAAAGAAAAATATTTGATACATCAAAGACCTTAATATACAACTTTGAAACTACCAGAGGGAAACCGGGGAGACATTTCAAGGTCTGGGAATAGGCAGGACTTTCTAAATAGCTCAGGAAATAAGAGCAAGAATTGACAAATGGGATTGCATCAAATTAAAAAGCTTTAGCTTTGCAAAGAAAACTATTAACAGAGTGAAGAGGTAGCATAAAGAATATGAGAAATCTTTGCCAACTATTCATCTAACAAAGGATTAATATCTAGAATATATAAAGAACTTAACCTAGCTACTTGGAAAGCTGCAATTGCGAGAATTGCAGTTTGAAGTCAGATCTGGCATATATACAAGGCCTCTTCTCAACCAATATCTGGATATAGTGTCATGAGCCTCTATGACAGGAAGAATAAAATAGGTATGTCATTGGTCTTGGGACATCTTGAGTATAAAGAGAGACCCTACATAAAAATAATTAGTGCAACTTGACTCATGGCATTTCAAGCAAACCACAGTAATGACAAGGCTGTGAAAATAGCCTTGGACCATTATCTTTAATTACTTGAAGACAACCCCTGTTTTCACTGTATTTGATTCCAGTGACCTGCATCTTGTATATACATTTTTCTAATTTGGAGAGGGGAAGGGAAATAACAAAATGGTGAAATAAGGATATAGTTTGACCCATTGTAACAATGAGATTTACAAGACACTATGTTGAAAACAAACTTTACAGCTTCAGGGGCGGGGAGGGAGGAGTTGGGGAGGTGGGATGGGAAGGGATGGTAGGGGAAAAACAAAGATGGAGGTAACAATGCTGGATAGGAAATGTACTCATTACCTTGTTCATGTAACTGTGACCTCTCTGTACAGTGTCTTTACAATAAAAAATATATATTAAAAATAATTACTTGAAGAGTTTTTGTTTTTTAATATCGTTTATTTTAAAATAATTTTTATTTATAGAGAAGACAATGTCTGTGAGAATGCGGACTTTCTTTGGGATTTTCTTTTGTGGTCATTGTGAGCAATTGCTTTTTCCTGTACTTCGTTTCACATTTTTCCTTTGTTCTAAAACTTATATTGACATCTAGCCTTGACAATCACAGTATGTTTTATTTTCCTGGGGGAGAGATAACTTATGATGCTGTTCAGTTTTGCACTATTGGTGTGTTGGTGAATTTTTAAACTGTGTGCTAACTGCAATAAGTTATATGAGCTAAGGGGGGGTGGGAGAAGAAAAGAAATATAATCAGGGCAAAGAAGGTGTGCAAGTATGGCTCAACAGCAGAGCATCTTCCTATCAAATGCAAGACCCCCATGTGTTCAAACTCCAGTGCTGCCAGAAAAGGAAAAAAAAGAAGAGAAATACCTCAAAAAATTAAACACCCAAAGAGCAAATAAGCTAATCAATAAATGAGTTATTTAACTGAATGGACATTTTTTCATATAAAGAGGTACAAGTGGTTAATAAATACATGAAAAATTTTCAACACTTTAAGCCATCAGGAGAATACAAATAAAAACTACCCTAAGTTTCAATCTTACCTCAGTCAGAATGACTATCATCAAGAAATACTGGCAAAGATTCGAGGAGAAAGGAACCCTTTGTTGTTGATGGGAATATAAATTCATGCAACTACTATGGAAGTCAGTATGGAGGTTCTACAAAGAACTAAAAACTAAGAATATCTGTATCACTTCTGGTTATATACCAGAAGAAGCAAAGTCAGGTTACTATGTTACAGAGATACATGTACCCTTCTGCCTATCATGGCGCTATTCACAATAGTCAAGTAATAGAATCAGACTAGGTGTCCACTGATAAAAGAATGGATAAAGAAAATGTGAGGTGTATATACATACACACATACATACATACATATTTATAAATTGAAATTTATTCAATTGAATAAAATTTTTGAATAAATTTATTCAATTGAATAAATTCAATTGAAATTTATTCAACTATAAAAAACAAAATTATATTATTGTTATTTTCAGGAAAACATTTGGAACTAGAGATCTTGTTAAGTGAAATACAATAATCTTACAAAGAAAGCATCAATGTTTTTCATATGTGGAATTTAGACAGGGGAAAATGACATAAAAGGGATATTGGATATGTGGAAGGAGAAACTGGAGAGAGGGAGGGAAAGAAAAGGTAATAGAGATCATGACTATGACCAAATATGATTATTATATGCACAATGGAAATGTTGTAAAAAAACAAAAAATGATATGTCACCAGGTGTGCTGGCTCATGCCTATAATTCTAGCTACTCAGAAGGTTGAGATGTGAATACTGAGGTTTGAAGCCAGCCTGATCAGGAAAGTCCACGAGACTCTTATTTCCATTAAATTACAATTAAATAAAAAAGAAGGCATAAGTGGAGCTGTGGCTCTAGTGGTTGAAAGCTAGCCTTGAGCACAAAAACTCAGGGACACTACCCACACCCAGATTTTAGAGTTCAGGTCCCAGAACCAGCAAAACAAAAAATGATGTGTCAATTCATGAGAGAAAGCAATGAAGAAATCAGGGCCAAAGGAGTGGGAAACAGCTTGGGGTAATAAGATGAAGACATCAAGGATGTTGCCTGATACCCATACAGTAGATGAAAATTCGGAGGTTCTAAGAAGCTCAGCATGTTTTCCAAGATGACTGACTATGAAGGAGCCAAGTAGGAGAGATGTCCTGTCTCACTGAGTTCTAGTGCAGTGCACAGTGGCTTCACCAGTCTACAGGGAGTGGAGAGAAATGGAACAAAGATAAATGTAACACATGGAGAACAATGGGAAAGAGTAGGAGAAATATGTGACAGAATTAGAGGGAAAGGAGAGGGTGATCTATGGTGAGATACAAATGTACTTGGCTGTTGGTTTGCAGCATGGGGCTGTCTGCAGAGACTAGGTGCTCAGGGGACTTAGGGGTGTTCATCTTGGATCTGGAACTTTTCCTGGGAGAGGCATCACTAGGGTTTTGAGGTCACACCCTGAGGCACACAGAATAACCATCAACTCCCTTCCCTGCTGGAAATAAAGATCCTGTTACTATTAGTAACATAACAAATGAGGGGTGAGATTGTACCAAGAAGTGTAAACAGTAGACATATCCTGCAAGCAGCATCTCTTTACCTCCAGGGGGAAACTGGGTGGCAAGTTTCAGCCCCCCAGGCTTATCCTTACTCGACAAACTCACCAAGTTCAAATTTCAGGCATGGGGGATCAAAAGGGCTTAATTTGGAATGCACAATTTGAATTTCCAGTGACATTTGCATTTCCAGGGATGACAGATATAAAGCTTCCAGTGAAAACAGTGCACCGGGAACTCATGGTTTATGCCTATAATCCTATTACGCAGGAAGTTGAGATTTGAGGATAATGGTTGGAAGTCAGCCCAGGTAGGAAAGCCCATGAGACTCTTATCTTCAATTAATTATTCAAAAAGTTAGAAATAGAGTTATGGCTCAAGTGACAGAGCTCCATCCTTGAGCAAAAAAGTAATCAGACCATGAATTTAAGCCCCAGTAATGGTGCACGCACACACACACACACACACACACACACACACACACACACACACACACACACACACACAAACACACACAAAACAGTGATAATGCCCTTGGGTAAATGTGTATATATAGAGAGAGGAGGGACACTAGGCAGAGGGCTGTGTGGGCAAACATGGAAGACCCTAGAAGGGACTAAGAGGTCATTCTGTCAGGTTCAAGGCTGACAAATGGGGAGATGGGAGAAGTAAAGAGCAAGAAGGAGTTATTAAACAAATGTGCCTTCTCACCAGAGCCACTGGCAGGGCTCTAGATACTCCCTTAATCTTTCCTCCAGCCCTGGCTCCAGCTTACCAGGGTTCTACCCTGCAGCATCTACAAAACTCCTGGCGTTCACCATCCTCATTCTGTCACAAATGTATGTGAGGTGTGAGGTAGGCTGGTTCTCCCTGAGCATTTCCGGCCCCTCTGCACTTCTGGATCATGGCATCCAAAACCATACCATCATCCAAATATCTTTTTGGCTGAGTACCAGAAGCTCATGTCTGTAATCCTAGTTACTTGGGAAGCTGAGACCTGTGGATTGTGGTTTGAAACCAGCTAGGACAAAGAAGTCTGTGATGAAGAAAGAAATTGAAAAAGAAATCAGAAGATAGAAAAACTTAGGTTCATGGATTGGCAGAATTAATGTTTGAAAATAGCTGGACTACTGAAAGTATTCAATTAAATTCTCATCAAAATCCCACTGTCATTCCTCATAGATATAGAAAAATCAATCTCTGAGAAAAAGTGAGATGAAGTGATCATAAGCGTTAGGGTATTCACCCATCAGGGGCAATGAATTTAATGAACAAAATACCCAGTGCTTAAAAGGCAATGAGAAAATATTCACAGGATGCTAGCATATACATTTAGAAAGTAAATGTACTACAATTTTGAATGTACATGTTGACTGAATACATTCAATGCGTTTAGCAATCTGTCCTATAAAAATGCTACACAAGAACATTCACTGAAATACCATTTATAGTAGCCAAAAACTTAAATCACTTTCCATATGCATCAGTAATAGATGGCTATAGAACTGATAAATTTGCATCTAATAAACAATAAAAATATGAAAAACCTCTATGAGACCCTTATCTCCAGTTAATCACCAAAAGGTGCAAGAGCAGATGTGGCTCAAGTGATTGAGTACCACCCTTGAGAAAAAAAAGCTCAGACCATGAGTTCAAGCTCCAGTACTTCTCCACCCTGCCACCCAACACCTCTTGGTTTTAGTACTCAACCTAAGAGAGAGAAAGGAAAGTATGTATGTATTAAAGGTATGAGTGGAGATCAATCTTTTGCTAACTGTCTCCTACAAGAGACTGAGCCATGGGAAGGCAGGTTACTTAGCAGGCATGTGCCTCAGAGAGCAAGCCTTGGGGAATTCGTCACAGCATCTGCCATTGGAAAGGGGAAGATAAGCTAAGGAGACTCTGGTCTTTCCAGGTCCACATTCCAAGTTCTTTTTTCTGGTACTCGGGCTTGGGCCTCAGGTCCACAGATGTTCACTTGGTGTTTTCACTCCAGGCTGTCCCTGTGCCACTTGAGCCTCCTCCCCACTTCCCGCTTTTTGCTGGTTAACTGCGATGAGTCTCTCATATGTATCTTCTCAGATAGTTGTACAAAAGGGTTTCAATGCAACATGTCAGTTTGTGAGGGCAGTGCATACTGATCAATGTCACCCCTTTCATTGTTCTCCCCATTTCTCCCCACACATCCCCTCAATTTACCTAGTTCCATTTTCACAGATGTGACTGTATTTTCCCACTCATCTTCCCTCTATTTTAACAAGGCTGGATGGGGTGGAATCTGGGACCTAATGGGGTTTCTGCAGTGTTCTCCTATAGTAGCAAAAGTGTAGATTTCTCCTGTCTTGAGAACTGTGAGCAGTGAGGCTCAGCCTGGGCTTGGAGGTTCTTAGAAAGAGTGTTGTTATTGGGCTGGGCTAGTGCAGATGTTGCTCCTCCTGGGAACAGCTTTATCTCCTTGATTCTAGCACGTAGGCTTTGTAAATAAACTGGGGTCTCCACTTCCCTGCTTTGTTAGAGTAAGCTATCATCTGCGCCTGAAGCCACTGCCCTTTCTGTCAGACACTTGTTTATGTGTTGTCTAGAAACTGCCCACTGCTGGGAGGAGGTCAGGCTGCAGGGACATGCCTGGGGAATAGACATCAGCATATCTGATCTCTCTCTCTCTCTCTCTCTCTCTCTCTCTCTCTCTCTCTCTCTCTCTCTCTCTCTCTCTCTCTCTCTCTCTCTCTCTCTCTCTCTCTCTCTCTCTCTCTCTCCTAAAAGGACTTGAATATTTGGGAAAAATGTTAATATCTGAATCTAAATTTTGTGCAGGGAAATGTTATGTGCCATCTTCACTTAAATGACAAAGTTCTCTGTTCCTCTTGGCATTGTCTTTAAATTTTTGTTGTATAAATAAAATTCAAATTAGGTGTTTGTCCACCTCAGACCAAATACAATTACCAGAAAAATAATGCAGGGGAGAATCAGGCTGGACAAAAGAAAATATGCTCTCTTCTATTTCTATTGTGGTCAATGCATACAGATAGAAATAGTCACTTAAACCATTTCAGAATAATAAATTCATTTGAAAACAATCACCATTACTGAGATCTAGAACCTTATCATGGCCCACATCCCCTCTCCTTTTCCTTATTGTATAAATGAGTTTTACTGTGATATTTCCATATATACATATATATATATATACTGTGATATTTCCATATATTCATACTTTGATAAAATTCACCCGTCGATTGCTCTTTCTTATTTCTCGACCCCCTTTTTGAACAATTTTAGCAAGTTTCATGATTCTATTTTCATACATACATATGAAATATTTTAATAATATTCACTCCCTTTACCGTCTCCTTCATATTACCACTGGTTCTCACCCAAAAAAAATCCCCTCACTTCCTAAAACCTTCCTCTTTTACAGTTGGGTAATTTTTTTTCTTTTTTTTAGGCCTGGGAGAAAACATGTAGTATTTGTATTTCTCATTCTGACTTATTTTACCTAACATGATGATCTGTAGTTCTATCCATTTTCCTGCAAATAACCTAGTTTCACTCTTTTTATGGCCAAATAATACTCCATTGTGCATACATGCTGTCTTTTCTCTTTCTTTCTTTCTTTTTTTTCTTTTCTTTTTTTCTATGCCTGTAATAAGAATGGAACTAAGGGGCAGGGTGCTCTCCCTTAGCTTCTTCACTCAACATTGATACTCTAGCACTTGAGCCACAGCTCCACTTATGGCTTTTGCTAGTTAATTAAAGGTAAGATTTCTCACAGACCTTTCTGCTGAGGCTGGCTTCAAACTGTGACCCTCAGTCTTAGCTTTGTGAGAAGCTAGGATTACAGGCATGAGCCACCAGTGCCTGAGTATGCTGTACATTTAAAAAAAATCAGAATATGGAGTACTTTATGAATTTGCATGTCCTTGTTACACAAGGGCCATATTAATCTCTGTATCATTCCAAATGTTACAAATGTGCTGCCGAAAACAGCAGCAATCTTTTTAAAAACAACAACAACTCAGATTTTGTCTCCTTATCAAAACAATTTAATTGAATGCCAATGGTGCACAGTTGTAATCCTAGATTTTTAGGAGGCCAAGATTCAGAAGATAGAAGTTTGAAGTCATCCTGGGCAAAAAGCCTGAGACAACATCTCTGATAAACCAGTAAAATGCCATATTGGAGGTATGGCTTGAGTGGTAAAGCAACATTTGCACATATATGAGGCCCTGAGTTCAAACTCCAGTACTGCCCCCCCCCAAAAAAAGAAAAGAAAAGAAATCAGTGATAGCAGCAACATTGTGGTAAGACAATGCATAAATTATTTTTTCAGGTTTCCTTAGCAAATGTTTTCACCAACTGAAAAGTTAGATTGCCATGAATTGTGACATTTTCATAAAATGCTTTTATTATAAACTGACCATCCTAGGAAACTAATTTGATTGAATTCTTTAGTATGGCTACTATGAAGAATTTTTTAAAAATCTGTGTAGTTATAGCTATGGGTAGATAGATATTTAAGAAAGCCATTAGAAAGATCCTTGTATAGCTAAAATACATTTGAAATAATATTTGCTAAAGGATGAACAGATTGTACTGATTTATTAAAATTTCATAAATTTTTCTTAATTGGTGAGAAAGTGAAAATAAGACATAGAATACTCTGAAGAAATATACTTTTTGGCTTTTGTGTACATAGAATAATTCTATTACTACAAAGGGAAAGATTGGAATACATCTGATTGTTTTACTTGGTGAGTATCAAGTTATCTGTCTGTAGACATGTGACATTAGCTACTTTGGAATGTCATGTTGATCACATGAAAAGAAGACAAGAATCCTCCCTGATTATTGTCTATTGGTGGTTTTTGTTTGTTTGTTTTTGTGAGGTTTTTTTTTTTTTGTCAGTCTTGGGGCTTGAACTCAGGGCCTGGGCACTGTCTCTGAAGTTTTGTTTCCAAGGCTAGAGCTCTATCGCTTTGAGCCACAGCTCTACTTCCAGTTTTCTGGTGGTTAATTGGTCAGAAGAGTCTCACAGACTTTCCTGCTCAGGCTAGCTTTGAATCACAATTGTCAAATCTCAGCCTCTTGAGTAGCTAGGATTATAAGCATGAGCCACCAGCCCCTAGTTTCCATTGGTATTTTAATAGTAGTGTTATACATGATTTTGTGAAAGTTCTTCATGGTGTTGACTCTACCCTTCAAGGCAGGATGTACCTTTCCTGGAATTATTTTTTTCAAGTTTCCTTGGCAAATGTTTTCACTAACTGCAAAGTTAAATTTCCATGAATTGTGATGAAGTCCAAGTTTCTAAAGTTCTGAGGTGTCATGGTATCAGTAAGTCCTCTGTAGTCACTCTTGCTAAGCAGTAGCTTTTTAGCTAGACATTTTTGTTCAATAAAGACTGCTTTTTGTCTTTTGTTTTTGCGGGGCGGGGGTGGTTCTGGGGTTTGAACTCAAAAGTCTTACACTTACTAGGCAATTGAACCATACCCCCAAGTACTTTTTAGCTATAGTTAGTTTTCAGATAGAAAATTTGCTTTTGCCTGGCTCAACCTGGATCACAATCAATCCTCTCTGAGGCTAAGAATAACGAGGTCTTGAAAACTTTTTGCCTAGGCTAGTCTAAAACTATGATCTTCCCTATCTCTACCTCTCAAGCAGCTGGGATTAGAGATGTGAGCCACTATAACAAGCTTTATTTCCTTCTTAATGGTCTAGCTATAGAATTCTAGTTATCACTTCTGTTGGTGCTTCTAACAAAGTGACATGTAAAGCTGAAATTATGTAACTTAATTCTGCTTTCTATAGACTACTAGATATCTAGAATTTAGTATACTGTTACCAGTTAGCCTACCCTTCCTTATTCACCACTTTTTCATAATTCATGTCTTACCATTCTCCTTTCTTTCCATATTCTTTTTTAGTAATGGTGCCTCTTTTCAAATTTCGATTATCTTGTTTTCGGTACTCCAATTTCACCTCTGTTGTCGGTCAAGTCCCAGGTCTGGTGGAATGTTATATTTGGTCAATAGGGGCTATATGCCACATTGTGCATTAACTAACGAATGTATTTATTTATCACCAAAGCAAATGAAAGAATTGACCAAACTGGGTAATATATGAATCAATTTTTCTTATGTTATTCTCTAAATATATTTCTTAATGTTATTTTATTATTCTAGAAACATGAAAAAAGTCATTTAGATTAGGCAGAGGCTATAGCTTTGGAAATTAGAATAAAGACTCAACTGCATAATTTTTGGGGTAAAATTTGTATCTTCTTAGGGCTGGCTCAATAGCAAAGTGCTTACCTAGTATGCCTCTGACTCTGGTTCAATCCACAGCACTGAAAAACTAAAAATATCTTCCTTTATGTTCTTAACTTACCAGTATTTATATAAAATGACTTTCCATATATATATATATATATGTATATTATATATATGTAGATATTTTTGGCTTTCCAGTAGGCAGAATATACACGTATTCTTGCTTCTTCTTCTTCCCCTCTGCAAAGTATTCCCATTTCTCAAACTTTATTGATCTTTAGAAAAATTTTCCCCACAAGTTGAACTTTATTTTATCTTCTCTCTTTCCATTTCAGCAGTTAGTTGCACTGTGAACATCCTCAAATTCTCCCCTTGTTAATTTTTGGTACCTGAACCTGGCTCGAACTCAGGGCCTCACACTCATTCAGCTTTATTGTCCCTGGCTGATACTCTACCACTTGAGCCACAACTCTAGCTTGATTTTTTGCTGGTTAATTGAAGAATCCATAGACTCTCATGGACTTTTCTGCTTGGCTGGCTTCAAACTTTAACCTTCTAGCTCTTGGCTTCCTGAATAGCTATGATTACAGGCCTGAGCCACCTGTGCCTGGCTCATTTACTCCGATCTTTATCTTCATACCTTATGAATTTGACAGCTCAGGACCATGTGAGTGGGATCACAGAGGATTGGTCTCTCTTTGGGTTTTAATTTATCTATTTCATGTGTTCAAAGCTCATTCTTGTTGTAGCATGTGATAAAAATTTCCTCCCTTGTTATAAAAATCAGTTTATTGTGCTGTCATTTACATATAGTAATAAATACTTTTTAGATGTACAATGCAATTTAATAACTTTTGAAAAGCAAATACAGCTGTGTACTCACCACCACAAACAACATGCAAGAACCCCTGATGCCATCACCAGCATCTGATCACATTGATTTGTTTCTCTAGCTTTAATACTTCCAGAATGGTATATAAAATATAAGTATTTCAGCCGTGCACTGGTGGCTCACACCTTAATCCTAGCTACTCAGTAGGCTGAGATCTGAGGATCGTGGTCCAAAGCCAGCCTGGGTAGGAAAAATCTGTGAGACTCTTATCTCCAATAAACCACTCAGAAAACCGAAAGTGGCGCTATGGCCCAAGTGGTAGAGCACCAGCCTTGAGCTGAAGAGTTCAAACCCCACAACTGACAAAAGCAAAGCAAAAAATATATGTAAGTATGCTATTTTAAGTTGAACATAATCATTCCAAAGTAATTTTTTTTCTGACTTCTTTTACACAGCAAAATGCTTTTAGGTCCAGCCATATGCATTGTCTTCTATCACTAAGCAATCTCCCATTGTATGGATGCACTATAGTTTGTTTATTCCTTCACTATTGAGTGGTCCTTTGAATTGTTTCCTGTTTCTGGCTATTAAGAATAGCTGTGCTATGAATGTGAATGGAAAGGTCTTCAGTGAACTCATATATTCATTCAAGTTGAGTAAATACAGGAGTGGGACTTTTGAGTCATATGATAAATGAATGTTTAATATTGTTCAGAAATTTTCAGAGCATTTTCCAAAGAAGCTATTCCATTTGTTATTTCCATCTAAAATATGATTTTCTATTTGTACCATATGTTCACTAAACACAGGATGTGCTGTTTGTTTTGTTTTTATTTTAGTCATTCTACTAGGTGCTTGGTTGGTATTCTACCATGGTTGTGTGTGTGTGTGTGTGTGTGTGTGTGTGTGTGTGTGTAGCTTGAACTCAGGAGTCAGGCACTCTCCCTGAGCCTTTTTGCTCCAGGCTAGTACTCTACTACTTGTGCCACAGGTTGACTTCTAGATTTTTGGTAATTAATTGGAGATCAGAGTCTCACAGACTTTCCTGCCCAGGATGCTTCTGAACCCTCAGATCTCAACCAACTGAATAGGTAGGATTGCAAGCTTGAGTCACCATGCCCAGCTTTTATTAGAATTTTTTGATGACTAATAATGTTAAGCATTCTTCAAGTATTCATTGTCATCTCTATGTCATTGTTGAAATATTTGTTCAAATCTTTCATCCACTAGAAAAATTTATTGGTTGTCTTCTTAGTATGGCGTAAGAGTTATATATATATATATATATATAACTTATTTATTTATTTTACAAAACTTTGATCAGAAATAGCTTGCAAAATATTTCCTCTGAGTCTTTACCCTATCTTTTTCAAAGGTCTTTGGCAAAGCTGAAATTTTGTATCAGGGCTTGAACTCAGCATCTTGCACTCTCACTTAATTTTTTTGTTCATGACTGATATTCTATCACTCAAGCCACACCTCTGAGATAGCAGTTTTGCTGTTTAATTGGAAGTGGTATCTCTCAGACTTTTGTGCTCAGCCTAGCTTTAGATCTCAGCCTCTTGAGTAGCTAGGATTACAATGTGAGCCATTGACCTACAGCTTTAAGTTAGCAGTTTTAGATGTCCAATTTATCTTTTTTTTTTTCCTTTTTTATGTCATACATTTTTGTTGTTGTTGTTGGTTGTGGGGCTTGAACACTGGGCCTGGGCACTGTCCTTTAGCTCTTCAGCTCAAGGCTAGCACTGTACCACTTGAGCTACAGCGCCACTTCCGGTTTGCTGGTGGTTTATTGGAGATAAGAGTCTCACGGGCTTTCCTGCCCGGGCTGGCTTTGAACCGCAATCCTCACATCTCAGCCTCCTGAGTAGCTAGGATTACAGGCATGAGCCTCTGGTGCCCAGCTATGTTGTATTTTTTTTGTCTAAGAAATATTTCTGAAATCCAAGCTACTCAAGGCTTCTTCCTGTGCTTTCTTCTCCATATTTTAAATATTAACTTCTACTTTTAAGTCTGATTCACTATTATTTTATTTCTCTATATGGTATGAGGTAAGGATTGAGATTGTTTATTGCTTATGAATGTTTGTTTCAACACAATTAATTGAGAATACAATCCTTTCTTTATTTAATTGTCCTGTTGACCTTGTTGAAATCAATTGGATTCTATTTTGTTCCATTGATCCATATGTTCTGTCCATAGGCCACTACCTTGCTGTCCTAATTACTGTGGCTTTATACTGGATCATGAAGTCAAGAATATGAATCCCTCAACCCTTTTCTTCCACAAATTAACAAAACATTGCTTTGGATCCATGGCCCAATTTAGAAAGAATGGTTACCTTAACTACATTAATACTTCTAATAATGAACATGGTATAAATCTTCACATTTATTTGGGCCTTCTCCAATTTTTCTCATCAGTTGCATAGGTTTCAGAATATGAACATGGTATATATTTTGTTAGATTCATTCATAGTTATTTCATGCTTAATGCTATAAGAATGACTTTTTTCAATTTCCTATTCATGGAGTAAATAAAATTGACTTTACTATATTAATCTTTTTTTTTTGTCGGTCATGGGGCCTGAACTCTGGGCCTAGGCGCTGTCCCCTAGCTCTTCAGCTCAAGGCTAGCACTATACCACTTGAGCCACAGTGCCACTTCTGTCTTTTTTGGCTTATGTGGTGCTGAGGAATTGAACCCAACGAGTCATGCATGCAAGGCAAGCACTCTACCACTGAGGCACCTTCCCAGCCCCAGTATATTAATCTTTTTTACAGAAAGTTTATTAGCTGGGTTCCATCAAATATTTGGAGGTAGATTCTGGGATTTTCTACATGGTTCTCATTTGCAAGTACAGCTTTCTTTGTCTTTCTCATCTGTGTACATTCTAGTTCTTCTTCTCTTGTCACAGTGACTAGAATCTCAAGTAGAGTATATAACAGGAATGATACAAATGGACATCTTCACATTTTTCCTGATTTTGTGTGGAAGGCATTCATTCAGTCTTTTGCCACTAGACTAGCTATAAGATTTTCTTAGATCTTCTTTTCTTTTCCTGTTAAACATTTCTACAAATATTCCTGACCATACACAAAATTCTAGGAAGTTTTGTGAAATAATCAGATCCAAGAGAAACCTAAGGAGATATGTCATAAATATAATATGGTATCCTGGATCTCGTTCTCTTTCCAGGCCACATCTTCCTTCCTGTTAGCTTTCATATGAGACCTACTTCTCCAGACCAGGGATCTTTAACTCTCACCTTACCCTTCCTCTCAGGAGGACCGGAATGTTTGAACTTGACATCTGGCTTGGTATCTGCCAATTGTATAAATTCAGACAAATACTGTGGTTTTCTGAAATCCAGTCTATTATGCATAAACTGAGAATCATAATCCTTAGCTTGAAGGATTATTAAAGAGTTTAATGACATGGAATACTTACATAGATCTGTTCACATACACTAGCAAATGTCAATTGTTGCAATTTGTGGGAGCTATTTTTTCCTTAAGAAAATATCTATCTAATAATCCCATCTTTTGTTAGTTCAATTTTAGTTCATCTATTATTTCTATTTCTGCAATATCCTCTCATTATAAAATTGCATAAAACAGAACTTCATAGAGTTCATGTCCATTGGATCTGGGAAATGAGTTTCTGGCTCCTGAAAACAGGCCCTATCAGAAACTAGTTGTCCTATTTTGAAAGGCAAGAAAGGGGCTGGAGCAAGACAAGGACCTGTCCAACCCAAATGGTCAGGTTTAGCAACTGAGAACCTGACTGAGATCCAGAGATCCAAATTCCACATCAAATACCAGCCCATGCTGGCTGGGGCTTTGTGTCTTTTACCTTCTTGCCTCCTGACTATATTACCTTTAAAACTAGTCCCTTGTCTTTTAAGTGACATTTCTTTCTGAGTATTGGATGAACAAGAGCAGTGGTACCTTATGGATACTGTAGATGGCCATTGCATTGGTCAAAAAAAATCCCATTTGTTCACTATACCAAATGTGTCATACTTAGTCTTGAGTGCAACCATGACATGTGAGCAGATACTGGACCACTAAACAATTTGCTTCTCTCTTTACTGACATCTGGAAATATTAAATATCCTTTAAGTCCTTAGCAAAATGGTTGAATTTAGTTTTCTTCTCCATTTTCTTCCCTTTTCATGTATCTATTCCTTTTTCTCTTCCTTTTTTCCTTTTTTCCTTTCTTTCCTTTCTTCCTTTTCTTTCCTTCTTTCCTTCCTTCCTTCCTACCTCCCTCCCTCCCTCCCTTCCTCCCTTCTTTCTTTCTTTCTTTCTTTCTTTCTTTCTTTCTTTCTTTTTTTTTTTTTTTCTTTCTTTCTTTCTTCCTTCCTTCCTTCCTTCCTTCCTTCCTTCCTTCCTTCCTTCTTTCCTTCCTTCCTTTCTGCCTGCCTTTCTGCCTGGCTGCCTTTCTGTTTTCCTGCCTTCTTGCCTTCCCACCTGTCTTCTCTTCTTTATCTCCTTTTTTCCTTTTTCTTTCTTCCCTTCCTTCCCACCAGAGCATTTGTGTAATGCTTGCCCTATGTTACTACATCTTTGGCAAAGTTCATATCATGAATGACTGTCTTTTACTACCTGGAAAAAGAAATCCTGTCATTGCCCCTACATTTTTGATGAAGGTCCCTCTGGCAACTTAGTTTGACTCTGGCTCTCTGGTTCTAGCCTGTGTGATCTCAGTGTCATTTTGAAATGTTAAGGAAGGTAAAGGGCTTTGCCATCCAATACTGTGAAGCTGCATGCGGACCACCTCACTTTGAGACACAATAGTTCATCCCATTTTTTGGGGGGGTGGGTCCGGTCGTGGGGCCTGAACTTTGGGCCAGGGCACTGTCCCTCTCGGCTCTTCAGCTCAAGGATAGAGCTCTACCACTTGAGCCACAGCACTACTTCCAGCTTTTTTCTTTTTGCTTATGTGGTGCTGAGGAATCGAACCCAGGACCTCATGTATGCAAGGCAAGCACTCTACCACTGAGCCATCTTCCCAGCCCCAGTTCATCCCATTTTTGATGGAGGAAGCACAGAGGATTTAAAGACAGCAAAGGGGATGCTTTAGGGATGTTGGATGGATCATTTCTCAACCATAATTGTTTGCAAATTCAACTGAAAAAAAATCTATGACTCCGGTAGAGACAGAGCTCATGTAGGCAAAGTCACAAAGCAACTTGATCCAAGGAAGGTGACTTTATAAAAACTCCTATTGTATCAAGCTTCAGTATTCTTTAAACATAGGAACAAAACACTAATTCTCCCTTTCTTTTTTTTTTTTTTGGGGGGGGGGCGGGGGGTCCGGTTGTGGGGCCTGAACTCTGGGCCTGGGCACTGTCCCTCAGCTCTTCAGCTCAGGGCTAGCGCTCTACCACTTGAGCTAAAACGCCACTTCCGGCTTTTTTCGTTTTGCTTATGTGGTGTTGTGGAATCGAACCCAGAGCCTTAGGCATGCAAGGCAAGCGCTCTACCACTGAGCCACCTTCCCAGACTAATTCTCCCTTTCTTAGGACCTTGGTCAGTTTTATTGCATACATTTGCATAATAAGGTAGAGAACAGACTTCTCAGCATACAGGAGTAGAAATAACAATTAGCTGAATTACCTTTTGGTAAATTTTAGACCTTGTGAAAAAAATTAAAAATTTAATTCCCAGTTTAAATTTGACCCCATTGCTTCCCCTGTCCTTTGATCAGGGATAAGCCATAGTGTGTTTTCACAAATGCAAGATTTATCACACATTTTAGGTAGTCCCTATTAATTTTGCATATAAGTAAAATAAAATTTCTACTTCTTAAATTGAATGATGTTATAGAAATATGTATAGCATATATTTTTTTACTTTTTCATGGTACTAGGGATTGAACTCAGGAGCTCATGCTTGCTAGACAGGTGCTCTACCATTTGAGCCATGGCTCTAGCCAATAGGAATTTTCTTAAAACTTATTCAAGATAAGTTATTACCTATAAATTCAAACACATACACATTCATGCTGGACACATAAACTTTAGGAAAGTAACACATACAAAAATATTTATGCCATTTTTTTCATCTCAAATTTTGGAAATACATTTTGAAAAGTCTTTGTTTTTGCTATTTGATATAATGAAAATATAGTATATATTTTTTTAAAAAGAAAATGAGAAAAGAGTCATATTCTGGGGAATAAATAAAGCAGACTAAAATTGATTTACTAAACCTGAAGGTATTTATCAATTCATTTTAGGGCTTGTGTTCAATGCAAGATTTCTAGCTATAAAAGCTGATAGAGAATCTTCATAAAATTTTTGCATATTTAGTTTAAGCAAACATAGCATCCAGCCCTAAATGACATGAAGCATGTATGTGATAAAGCCAGGCTTCCCTGACCCAATGGAAAAGCACAGATTGGTGCTTCTTTTGTTGAATAGACTGAGATTTTATTAACTTCATTGACAGTAATTTGGAGTGAAATTTTGAAGGGCACATAGCAGTTAGTGAACCACCTGAAATGTCAGCGAGTCCACTTTGGACTTGGCCATCTCGAATTCTCTCTCCAACTCCCACCCATGCAGTTTGCTTTGGCTAGTGACATCTTTCCTAATCTAATTTATAATACTGCAATATATGGCTATAATTTTATCACTTGAGCCCCATGGCTAACAGTCTGGAGGGTTTCTAACTCCAGCAACCACAATGGATATTTTACCATGTGTGTTTGTTTTCCGTGGTGGCTTTCCCTCCCCTAAAAAAAAAATTGTTTGAAATCAGCACCTACAAAACCACTTTCACAAATTTTGTATCCAGTAGCCTGTTTTCCAGCTCTTGATCATAGTAGCCTAATTGTAGATAATATCATAAGCCATGGATTAGGCATGCTGTAAACAGGCTTAGTGTAGTTTTTGGTTCTGGTCCAAAATATAAGGGCAGCAGCTTTGTCCAACATTTTTCTGCCAGAGTCCTGAGAAAATCATGACATCACAGGAAACTGGGTATATGCTTATGCGTATAATCCCAGCCACTCAGTAGGCTGAGATCTGAAGCCAGATCTCAGGAAAGTCTATAAGATTCTGATGTCTTACTAACCACCGAAAAGCTGAACAGGTGCTATAGCTCAAGTAGTAGAATGCCAGCTTTAAGGGAAAAAGCTCAGGAATAGGGTGCCCAGGCTAAGTTGAAGCCCTAGGACTGGCGTGCACATGTACTTTCTCTCTCTCTCTCTCTCTCTCTCTCTCTCTCTCTCTCTCTCTCTCTCTCTCTCTCTCTCTCTCTCTCCCCCCCCTCTCCCTCCCCCTCTCTCCCTCCCTCTCTTCCTCTCTCTGTTTCCCTCTTTCTGTTTCCCTCTCTCTCCCTCTCTCTTTTCTCTGTCTTTCACACACACACACACACACACACACACACACACACACACACACACACAGATTACAGAGCAAGGGAAGCAGGGGAATCCAGCCAAACTTGTTTTGTGTGTGTGTGTTTTTAGTAGCAAACTCACTCTCAACACAAGCCTCTAACCCATTAATTGTGCGAATATGTTCAGTAAAGGCAGAGCCCTAATCACCTTGTAAAGGCCCCCTTCCCCACTCCCGCTTCATATTTTATAATGGGATTAAATTTCAGCATGTATTTTCCAGTGATACACCATATTCAAACCACAGGCTTGTGTTTGTTTGTTTGTTTTCCTGTCTGTTATCTATTTCCCTCTTTGAATAAATCAACATCCTCATGTTAAACCTGGCTTATCAACATTTTTTTTTCTGGCTATTGAAGTAAGTTCATCAGAACTCAGGAGACAGCCATAGGGCATTTGCCGGGATGGCTGAGAAAAGGGCACATGGTTGAGGCCTAATCTTTCAGTTGCTGGAGCAGTCCTTCCACCCTGGGGTGGGGGTTCCTATTTACAGTATGGGTCTACAAAGAAGAGATCTGGCTGTGATGTAGAGTCCTTCTGATTTATTGAGAGCTACCATATTGTTTTCCATAGTGGCTGCACCATTTACATATACTACAACTACGGGCTTTTAAATAGTAGTTGTTTTACAGTCTACCTTCCATTTCAAAGTATCTAGTGATAACCATACCCCACTACTGTCAATTACTGAATATACTACTGGGGTGGCCAGGTGATCAGAAGCCAGATAGCTTATGTCTTGCCAAGCCTTCCTTCTCTTTATGAGCACTCTTGCTACTGAAGGATCTACTGAAGATCACTTGGCTAGGTTGGTACTCTGGATCTGCCTTAGGGACAGAATAACAAGATAAAAAAAAAAACAAAACCAATAACAACTAAGCTTTTATTTCAGTATATACAAACGACAGTGCATACTTGTGTTTACATTCTTTTAAAGAAATCAAAACCATTAGAGATAATTGTAAAAATAGTTGAAGTTTATTAAACAAGCCTTAAAGAACCAGAACTAATGTGTCTGAGAGCACCTATTTGCCAGGAAGGAAGTCCAGGCTCCAAAACCTGAAAATGAGTCCCATTGACTTTATTCCTCGGCTAGTCTTGAACCTTAATCCTCCTGTCTCCACTTTCAAATAGATGGGATTATAGGCATGAGCTACCATGCTCCAACCCTACTGCTACTTCCATGAAAACTCTGAACTCAAATAGCAAGAAAAAGACATGGTAGTATAACACATTGCCTTGAAGTATAAAAACCTCCTTCACATTAGAAAATGAAACCATTTTAACTATTGCTTCTCTTTTTCCCCTGTCAGTATGGGGATTCTGCCACCTGAACCCCTCCCCCTCCCAGCTTCTACCTTCTTTAATCAAGTTAACAACTCCAACTCTATATCTCATCAAGGGATATACTTCCTACAGAAGTTTGTCTTCATATTTAATAATTATCAAAATAAAGTATCTTGTTTTATTTTTAACATCTAAAGTCATTTGATCATAGAAATAATTAAAATATTAAGATTGATTTATTTCTCAGTGATATACAAAGAGAAGCCATTGAAAAGTTCTCAGATATTTGAATATATTACTTTAGGTTAACATTGTGAAAGAAGCAGGAAATAGGATAGAAGTCTTAAAGGGAAAATGAGCTGAGATAAAATTTCTGACCTTTTCCTTAATATATGGTTCCAGGATTTGAAACAGTTAATATGAATCTGACATGCTTTGGTTCTGGATGCATTTAAAAGTGAGGTAAAGCATTTTATTTACAAATACAAATACTTCAACATTTCTAATACATTGGAAATCACATCCTTTGCCACATTTAATTATAAGATGTAAGTTTTTCATGGTGATTAGTTCACCAGTAAACAGAGTGGGAGGTGATTTTTCAAAATTCTTCAAGGAGGTGCATGGTTCAGTCACTCGGTAGATGAGCCAAAGTGTAAAGTAAAAGAAGCGCCCCTTAGAGTCCACTCTGGAGAGCACTATGGCTCAGTCGCCCCCTGAAGCTGCTCCTTCCTGGGGTCACGATGGGCACCAAGATGGCATCTGCCAGCAGGGTCATACAGGTAGTCAAGCCACATATGTCATTCATATGATTCCCTCCTAAACTCAGTGCATCAGAAGCTTTAAGGGTGTCAGGGCTCTCACTCACTCCTCTTTGGTCCCCCAGCCTGCTAAGGGAAGTAAATCACCAATTCTGATGCATCAGAGTCCACCACACACTGAAACAATGTTAAGAACATCACCTCAGAAATACAGATCTCAAGAAGAAATGAAATTTATCCAACACGGAGGTCCAGGATAATCAATGAAGCTGCTGTTTATCATTGAAGAATTTTTACAACAGAGGACTTCCAAACTGACAAGTACAAAAGGTATATTAAACAACCTTAATAAGTGAAAAATAGGGGGCTGGGAAGGTGGCTCAGTGGTAGAGCGCTTGCCTTGCATGCCTGAGGCCCTGGGTTCGATTCCTCAGCACCACATAAGCAAAAAGAAAAAAGCTGGAAGTGGTGCTGTGGCTCAAGTGGTAGAGTGCTATCCTTGAGCTGAATTGCTGAGGAACAGTGCCAAAGCCCAGAGTTCAGGCCCCATGACCAGAACCCCCCCCCCAAAAAAGTGAAAAATAAATAATATAAATGGATGATAATTTATGTATCTTGGTCAGCTTTCTTTATATACTTTATACTTATTAAAGTATACATTTAAAATGTTAGCCTATTAATTTACTCTTGATTATCAAGTATCACCAGTGATAAACTATTAAAAGCACACATAGCGGACTGGGAAGGTAGCTCAGTGGTAGAGTGCTTGCCTTGCATTCATGAGGCCCTGGGTTTGATTCCTGAGCAGCACATAAGCAGAAAAAGCCAGAAGTGGCGCTATGGCTCAAGTGGTAGAGCACCAGCCTTGAGCTGAAGAGCTGAGGGACAGAGCCCAGGCCCAGAGTTCAGGCCCCATGACCGACAAAAAACAAAACAAAAAAAGCGCAAAACAAAAAAGCACACATAGTTAGTTAAAAAAAAAAAAAAAACAGCCCTTGACATTTATTTAATATGAAACAGTAGGGGGTTTGCACTGCAGAACTGGGTAAGTGCTATTCTGAGCAAGAAAAAGTGAAGCCATACAAAAGACCTCCCTCATTGTGTATTGCTTATTTCCTCACATTGTGGGTCTCCGGGATTGGCTGGCAAATGTGGGGTGAGTCAGGATTGAGCTGCTGATTCCAGGGCCTAGATAAGGAATCTGGTGAGTCCAAAGCTGGGGTGGGGCAAACAACTTCCCATTTTAGCAAGGTTGCTCACAGGATGATGCTCAGCACAGCCCTTGGGCCTGTGCTGCTGCAGCAACATCAGATCTGAACTATAGTACATCATACAGTGTAGACACCCAGACCTCAGGCTGAAAAACCTCAGCTGTCACAGGCTCATCTGCAGATAAAACAATTGGCAGAGCCAGGCAATTGCACCAGTAAACGTTCACCTGTGTATGGAGTCCATCAAAGCAGACTTGAAGAGACGTTCCCCAAAGTGCAACCTTTTAATAGCTGATTGCAGGCACTGCTCCTGTTGCTAGAACCCCAAGATGGGCAGACCAATCACATTCCCATGGGATGACTAGCTAAGGCAATAAGCCAACCACGCTCATCTAAGTGAAAAGAGTAGTGTGAATGAAACACTGCTAGATTTGGTATGCCTGAACAAGATGAAGAAAGGGCAGGTGGCAGCCCTGCTCAGACCTGTGGGAAGAGCACTCCAGGCAGAGGAGACAGTTCATACCCAGAAGCAGGACAGGGCTTGGTGTGAGTGTGAGGTGAGCTGAGGAGAGGTAGGTAGAGTGGGAGACAAAGTTGGAGAAGTAGGCAGGTATACATAGGGGATCTTGGTGGCACAGCAGGTATGGGTGAAGATTTTCCCAGTATGGAAAGCCACTTACAAAGCAAGGGACATGGTCACATTGGCAAGGGACATCATCTGACATACATTTTAAAAGCCTCCTTTGCCTAGGAAGCATATGGAAAATTCAGAAGCAAGAAAGCCAGGTAGTGACTGTAACACACACACACACACACACACACACACACACACACACACACACACACACACACACACACACACACACACACACACACACACACACACACACACACACACACACACACACACACACACACACACAGAGCAGGAGTAGCTGCCAAGATGCTCCATTGCCTGGTGCTCCCCAGAGGAGGCCACTCTTGAACAATGGCTTCTCCTTTTGCAAATAGCACAGTCAGAAGCAGACAACCATTTTAATGAAAATAGATTTATTCCCCCCTCCTGCTTAAATCTTAATTTAATCTTCTAAAATTTGTAAAAGTATTTGGGTGCAGGTGGCACATGCCTATCATTCTAGCTACTCTGGAGGCTGAGACCTGGGGATTGAGATTCAAATCCAGCCCTGACAGCCCTCCGGATGCCATTTTGAAGTATCCAGCAAAATACCATGCTGGAGATGTGACTCAAGCAGTACAGTGCCAGCTGAGAGCTTTGAGGCCCTGAGTTCAAGTTCCAGTGCCAATTAAAAAAAATAACCTGGGAGAGTAAATTCTATGCCCATATGCCTCATATGGGTGAGACTCTGGGGTCCAGTCCCATCATTACAAAAAAGAGAGCAACAAAAAAAAAAATGGTTTCTTTTTTTCTTTTGGTGAGTTGTGGGGCTTAAACTTAAAATCCTGGTGCTGTCCCAGAGCTCTCTTGCTCAAGGCTAGTACTCTACAACTTTGAGCCACAGTGCCACTTCTAGTATTCTGGTGGTTAGTTGGAGATTAAGACTCTCACAGATTTTCCTGCCTGGGCTGGCTTTGAACCTTGATGATTAAATCTCAGCCTCCTGAGTAGCTAGGATTATAGGCATGAGCCACAGTACCCTACTTCAACAAACATTTTAAAAATAATGTTTCAAATGTATTTCTCTTAAGATTGATATTTATATACTAGAAAAACAAGACACCTTCAGGTTTTTTTTTCCCCTGTCTCTTTGATACAACTCATGTGTTGATATATTTCTAAAGTTTTCCTGAGGGGAATTGGCTTAATTGTTTTTCGTTGTATTTTGGTGATACTGGAAATTGAACTCAGGGACTCACATTTAGCTAAGTAGGAGCCCTACCACTTGAACCATGCCTCCAGCCCCCTCTTACCTTGGTGTTTTCCAAAGCAGTGTCTTGTTTCATGCCCAGGACTAGTTGAAGCTGCCATCATCCTACTTGTACTTCCCGGTAATAACAGGAATGGGATGTTGCACCCCAGCCATCCTTCTCCCCTAGGTGGGAGGCAGGCACATGCTACAGCACCTAGCCATTGGTTGAGATGGAGTCTCTGGAACTTTTCTGCCTGACCTGGCCTCAAACTGTGATCCCCTGAGCTCCGCCTCCAAAGTTGCTAGGATTTCAGTTTTGAGTGACTGCATTGGGCATGCCTGTTTTTTAAAAGGCCAGTTTTTTACATTTCAAAACTTTCCTATGAAGAGGCTAAATTCCTTTTAAAAAATTAAACAAATAGTCACTGAATGTGTATTAAACATGAGAAGAAATAAAAGTCATTGGGTTGGTTGGGACACAAGTATTCTAAATTAATTTCTTAGATTTATGCAACTCTGTGGGCCAACGTGAAAGAAATCTCTCTCGTAAAATTATTTATTTCAGTCATTTGTTGGTTGGTTACTGATCTTGATCCTTTACTCATCTCCTATCTCCTAAGACAAAAAAAGGGAATCACTGATTAGCCAACTTAAACATCAAAGGAGGTGATATTCCCCATAAATCAATCCTTCTACTCTCTAAATTGCTTTGTTGAGTCCCAAACTTGTAATTTATCTATTGAACTGCTCATCCCTAATGCCTTAGTTTTGTTCTTAGTTCTTTCTTTTCATGTTTTTTGACTAAGTTACCATCCAACAAGTGGTGCTTGGGAATAAATCAAGAGATGCCACTTGGTGTGGTCCCAGGGACAGGAGAACGCAGGTCAACTAAGACTTGAGGCTCAGCTCCTTGCTTCCTTAGAAAGCATTTCCATTTCTCAAGGAATGAAAGGTCATCAGTCTGCCGTTAGTGATTTCTTTTTTTTAAGCACCATTAATATAATGAGGTCCCGCCCACTCCTCAGCAGACATGAGTATCAATTTCTGCCTAATTTTCTGCCTCTCCTCTCCTTGTTCTGAAGACATTACTAACTGGGGCTATTGATCAGCAGGCTGCCTGTCATTTCCTTGGGCCCAAAAAACAGCAGCTCAGTCACCTCCATGCCCCAGCAAAGACAGAGGTAAAGGGTCAGAGATGAAAGGCGTCTGATTAGGTCTTTGTAGTTAGTCTCCCAGGAAGCACTGAGCTTCTGTTTACACCTGTCCTTGGAGTTTAAGATGGAAAACTTTGACTCCAGTTTCATGCATGGGTATAGATGAAGCAGAACCCTTATCTCCCCCTGGTTTCTGGAAGAGATGGATTGTTTGTTGTGGAGTCAGGTGGCCTTTTTAGGTAAGTCTCTGCTTCCTGGGTCCTTCGTTGGCTACCTGCGGTGCTGGGGCTTCTCATCTGTCACAGGAGCTCTGGGCTTTTAGGCACTGACTGAAGAACACCCAAAGTCAATTTCCTCCAGCAAAGGAATGAGAGTCCTTTTTTTCTCTCTTAAGTTGTGGCGATGACATTGATTTCATTGTTGAACCAGAGCAGAGGGGGTCAAAGGGGGTTCATAAGTCTAAGAGAAAGAATGCCAGGAAAAAAAAGAACATGATTACTCATCTACCTCCATCAATGAGATTCAGGAGATCAAGTGGCCTTGGTTTAGCCCATCCCCCTCATACTCAGTAACTACTCGTTAGAAATAAGGGCATGCTATGTAATTCTGCTGACCCATTGTTAATGTTTTATGCATATCTTCTTCTTTGTAGTCCTAAATCCTGGCTTTAAGTCAGGTACACATTTCTCACCTCTCTTCTTTCCCTCTCCTTGGCTCTAGCAATATCTTTCTCTTAATGCTCCCTCCTTGCCTTCATGTCTTCAGATGTGTGACTAGGAAAATCCTTGCCATGGCAGACAGTGCCTTCATTTTGGTCCCTGTAAACCATGGCTGCTTCTCTAGGGCCAAATTCTCGATCCTCCCCCACCGAGGAGCAAACTAGCTGCAAAGTGGGGTAGCCTGAGTTTTAGGACTCTTCAGCCCAGAACTTAGTGACACAGGCCTCATCTTTTCATTTTTCTGGATTCCATACACACACACACACACACACACACACACACACACGTATGTGCACATGCACACATACACTTGGCATTCAGGACCTCACATTCTTTAGCCTTTTCACTCAAGGCTGGTGCTCTACCACTTGAACCACAACTCCACTTCTGGCCTTTCTTCTGATTAATTGAAGAGTCTGATGGACTTTTCTGCTTGAGTTAAATTCAAGCCAGGATAATCAGATCTCAGCCTCCTGATTAGCTAGTACTACAGGTGTGAGCCACTTACACTCAGCTTCTCTTAAATTTTTTATTCACAGATCCAACTTTCCTGAATATTTTAATCATTAACACCATGTAATCTATGTGGGGAGAAAATTGGTATAAGAAAAAATCCAAAACATATTTCCTTCATGTTTGCCCATATTTTAGCTAGTAACAAACCAAGTTAACATGGCATAAGAACAAAATGTTTTTTACCTATCCCTCCATGTCAACTTAGTGATGTCATAAGAGAAACTGAGTGATTTTCAGGGGTCTATCTGCAAATACTATCTTTACCTTGATAAGTAAGAAATCTAAGCAATGCTTGTTTTAGAGTATTTTTCCATTAACATCAAGCCTAGTTGGTAACCCAGTTTCTGTCATAAAACAATTCACCTAGATCCAAGGATTAAGAGAGCTTTGAAGACAGTGTCAATCAAGATGCTGTCACTTTGTACCCTTTTGCTCTTAAATCCTGTTGAAGGTGGGCTCCATCAAGTTGTCGGGCCATTCTAGATCACTAATTAACAACACTTGAGTATGTGAACCTTGCTTATCCAATGAGCATATGATGAAATTTAAGTTCACTCCATTAGATCCTGCCAGCAGAAGCAAACCCTGCACTTTAGAATTAACCTGCTGTGGTTAGGTTAAGTCAATACAATGTTTATCCCTTGCTTGTTTAATTCTTGTTTGATCTTCACTACAGGTGGGTTTGGGGGTAATTCCTGTGAAGAACTCAAAGCCCAGCAAGGAATATGTTCTCAGGAAAACAAAGAAATAAAAAGAGATACAAATTTTGGAAAACACTGAAAGTGGATCCATCTACCAAAAATAATTCTAGAGCTTAATCTACTTCTCTTGTAATGTAGATAGCATAGATGTATCAAGATTGCCTGGTTATGTTTACCCTCTTGTTTAATTAATTGATTAATTAATTAATTGCTTTTTGCTGTGCTTGGGATGGAATATAGGCCTTTGTACATCCCAGGTAAGCACTCTACTAATCAGTTCTATTCACAGCCCATTTTACCTATTAATTAATTAATTAATTTTTGTGCTGGTACTAGGGCTTGAACTCCGGGCCTGGGTGCTGTCCTTTGACATTTTTGTACAAGTCCACTTCCAGTTTTTTGATGGTTGATTGGAGATGAGTTTCATGGACTTTCCTGCCTGGGCTGCCTTTGAACCACAATCCTCAGATCTCAGCCTCCTAAGTAGCTAGGATTATAAGTGTCAGCCACTGGTGCTCAGCTATCCTCCTATTTAAATAAGGTGAACTAGATGCTTCCTTCAATTGGTTGGTCTTTTAAGTGTTTCTCCAGCCTCCAGGTTGGTCCTTCCAATCTGTACTGCATTTACTGCAGCTCATGCTAGGCACTTATCTCAGAAACTCCCCATGGCAGCTCCTTTTCCTCATCAGGACTTTGCTAAGCCCAGGGCCACCATGCACTTCCATCCTGCAGAGGTTCATGTACTATTATGATCTCTGGTTTCATTTTGGTAACTCCCATCCCCAACTGTGTTCTTTCGGAATCTTGTTGTGGATCCAACAGATTTGTGCTTGTCCATCCCATCAGCTGCCTCTTCTGGGTGAGCAGGCCTGTCTTTCATTCATGGCCATATCTCCTGCATCCCAGAAGCACCTGCTTTCCAACGGGGCTCAGCCAATATTGGTGAAATAAAGGTCCAGGGAATAGAGGTACTACTTCTCTGTCATAGGATTTTTCACCTGTGCTCTCACCTGCTACCAAAGTACTTCAGTGGTAATCTCTCTTACAATAATTTGACTGAATTGATTTTGAGAATCCATGAGTCTGTCTTAAAAGTTTTGTCTTTTTTTCTTAAAGCCCTTTTAGTATAAAATAACATCAAATTTGCCAAAAATTTCTTAGTACAAAAAAACCTTACCTAAATCTCCTAATGTGTTCAGCATTTTGCTACATTACATTTGCTTGTGTGTGTGTGTGTGTGTGAGAGAGAGAGAGAGAGAGACAGACAGACAGACAGACAGACAGACAGACAGACAGACAGACAGAAAAGAGGCATCTATCTATCTATCTATCTATCTATCTATCTATCTATCTATCTATCTATCTATCATCTCTAAACCTATAAATTTGCTTTTCTTGAAGAATTTGAACATTGGTACTCTCACACTCATCTGTATTTTCTACAAATAAGAATGTTCTCTTACAAATTAGCTATTACATTCAGGAAATGTAAGGTTGACTCAGTACTTCTATCTAATATGTGGTTCATCTTCTAATTTGTTGGTTATTATTGCATTATAGCAATTTATTTCTGGACTAGGATGCAGTCCAGGATCACGTTGTGTTTAGTTGATGTGTACTGTGAATCTTCTAAAAGCTGGAGAACACTTTCTAGTCTTTGTCTTTTTACCAGGAACACCTTTGAAGAACACCAGCCAGTTACAATGTCTTTCAAACGGAATGTTTCCTTTGTTATTCCCAGTTTCAGGCTGGTTGTTTTTTGTTTTTGTTTTTGTTTTTTTTTATTTGCCAGAAACCTGCACCTGTAATATTAGGTCTTCTCAAGAGATTCTGTTTATCCATTTACCTCTTATTTCTTTTGAGTAAAATGTTATTATCTTTCTGTCTTAATTACTTGTCACTCCATTGGGAGATACTTTGAGACTATTCTATCTTCATTAAACTTCCTAACCAAAACTTTCACTTATTCAGGATTCCTGACCAAATCAGGATAGTTTACTAGGATAGTTACAAATGTACATTCCAAAAGCCTTATCTTTTTTCCTATATTTGTGAGCTTTCTACGCAAGGAAAGACATCCTCTTCTCCCCTTTCTTATTTGTTTTTTTACTTCCTCCTGTGCCTGCTTCTCTATTCCTTGTCCCTTCCTCCTCTCTTCTCTCTTTCTTTTCTGTCTTCCTTCCCTTCCTCCTTGCCAGTTATCCATACAGACTCATGGGATCTTATTTGATTCAGTAGGTTACAATCTATTGCTTCTTTTTTAAAAAAAGTTGATATTGCACTTGTTGAAGACTAAGAGTCTTGTAATGTATTTTTGTGTTATGTAGCATATATTCTTTTGTTTTCTCTAAGATTGAATATTTCAAGGAGAATATATATATATATATAGTTTAAATAAATCCTAGAATACAAATAAAATTTTTATAGTTGTAATCATGATGTTGCTTACCTACAATCCCAACTATGCAGGAGACATATGCAGGAGGTTCATGGTCTGATGCCAGTCTGGGTAAAGCATGGGACCCCATCTAAAAACAAACAAACAACAAACCTAACTAAAACTGAAAAGATTGAAGAATATGCCTCAATTGGTACAGTGCTTGTCTAGGAAATATCATGAAGCTCTGAGTTCACTGCTTAGTATCACCAAAAACATTTTTAAAGACTCACTTGGAAAATTATTAGTATTCCAATGTGGGTTTATATAGTAATTGCATTCCTCCAAATGTACATACATTATAGATGCACATCCACTTTAACCAGATGTGTCTTGTAACAAGAAGCTTAATATCAAAAGAAGGAAATGAGATGGTGGTTAAAAGCTTGTTCTTCAGCTCAACACCCAAACAGATCAACAAAATACAGCTTAAAATAATATGGAAGGAAGTAGTCTCAAAAATAAACAAGCCTGACTGTGTTTCAAGGGATCATCAACTAAAACAGCAATTGGATACCCAGACATAATGAGGTAAACAATCAAGATATTACAGAAGTGACATCATTTTAATCAATTAATTAATGAATGAATTAATAGGTGCTGGTCTTGGAGCTTGAACTCAAGGTCTGGGCATGGTTCCTGAGATTCTTTTTGCTCAAGGCCAGCATTCTACTACCTGAGCCATAGTGCCACTTCGGATCTTTTCTGAGTAGTTTATTAGAGTCTCATGGCCTTTCCTGCCTGGGCTGGCTTTGAACTGTGATCCTCAGATCTCAGCCTCCTGAGTAGCTAGGATTACAGGTGTGAGCCACCAGTGCCCAGCTTTATTATTATATTTTTGCCTGTAGTATTGAATAGCAAACCTAGGACTTTGTACATGTTGGGTAACCATTGAGTTACAAGCCCAGATTGAAGACTTCCTTTCTTGAGCATTTGTTCAGCTAATAGTTACTGATCTTCACAAGGAGTCAGACCCTTCTCTGGTTCTAAGGAGGTATTCATGGCTGAAAAAAGAAAGCAAATGCCTGCAATATCCACCTAGAGGAAAGGCCTACTCTCCACAAAGGAAACGAGAGGAGGCAGGGATGCTCAGGAGGCATCTTACCACTAGAGGGCCTCTGGGAAGTGCTGCCATGAAATGAATCCTGGTGAGACGGACCAGAGCTGGGGAGCTAGGGCTGAGCACCCAGCCTGGAGTTCAGTGAATGTGGAGAATGGTGGAAAATGGTGGAGTGCCTGCTGTAAGCAAGAAAGACAGTCCAGTCTAGTAAAAGTGACCTTGGAAGCTGAGGTACAGGAACAAAGTGCAGGGGAGGATGGACTGGCTGGAATGTGGGTACATTTGTTGGTGGTACATTATAAGTGGGTTTTATCATGATCTTTATATATATATATATATATATATATATATATATAATAACATTATATTTGGATTCCATGCTTACTTTGTGTCACACTGAATCAGTTTTATGCAGAAGAATGAAGAGGACTGACTGAGAAGGAGGACACTAAAAGTATGGGTTCTAGGAGGATGGCTTGGTGGTAGAATGTTTTCTTAAGCATATGTGATCTCTAAACAAATAATAACTTAGGGCATTGTTATGCATTCAATGAAGTAATAATAGGTAAATAATGATTATTGTACTATCAGTAACAAAAATATTACTCTGAGCCGGGCGCTGGTGGCTCACGCCTGTAATCCTAGCTACTCAGGAGGCTGAGATCTGAGGATCTCGGTTCAAAGCCAGCCCGGGCAAGAAAGACCGTGAGACTCCTATCTCCAGTAAACCACCAGAAAACCGGAAGTGGCGCTGTAGCTCAAGTGGTAGAGCGCTTGCCTTGAGCTGAAGAGCTGAGGGAGAGCGCCCAGGCCCAGAGTTCAAGCCCCACGACTGACAAAAAAAAAAAAAAATATTACTCTGAACAAAATGTGGTATGTCCATACAGTGGAATATTATTTTACCATTAAAAAAGAGGAAATGCTTCAGGCTTCAACTTACATGAACATTGAAGACATTTGGCTAAATAAAATAAAACACTTTAATCACTTCCATATTGGTGACTATTGCAAATCACACCATAAATGTGTAAATACTGAGTTCCAGATTTCATTTCTGTTGTGTAAAGACTCAGAAGTAAAATTGGGTAATGGCAATTTTACGTCAATTTTTGTGTTTATTTACTCCTTATCGTATTTATTTACTTGACCTAAATGAACTTTTGATTTCTTTGCTCCTCTGAACTAGAAATTTGTGTTACATATGGCAAATGACTAACAAATAGTATTAATAATGATTATAAATAGAACAGACATGTATACAGAGTTATATGTGTTACAAACTGTTTTACTGAAAGGGTTTTTTAAAATGACATATTATAATTCAGCTTTACTATCCTTTATCTAGCAAGAACTGTGCTCAATGATTGTCCCAATTCATTGCCGTTTTAGGGAGGTGCTGTCATTCATTCCAGCTTTCATTCATATATACAAATGTACCAAGAGATGAACTAACTTACCCAAAGTCTCATAGCTAGTATATATTACAGTGGCAAAGCCTATCTTCTGAGCCAGGTGGTTTGAGCCAACAGCCTGCAAGCATACTCAAAATTTCCAAAGCTCATCCATGCTATACCACCTTCTAGACATATTATGTAAAAGACAAGTAATACAACATACTAAGTAATACAACATACAACATACTCTGCTAAGACCAATCAATCAACTTGTGCTTATGGAAAGTTCTTTATTAGAACAGACAATATTTGGCCTCTGAACTCTATTTTGTTTTTGTTTTTGCTGGTTTTAGGGCCTAAGCACTGTTCCTGAGCTTCTTTTTGCTCAACGCTAGTGATCTACTACTAGAGCCACAGCTCCTCTTGTGATCTTTTCTGAGTAGTTTATTGGAGATAAGAATCTCACAGACTTTCCAGCCCAGGCTGGCTTCAAACTGTGATCCTCATATCTTAGCCTGCCAAGTAGCTAGGATTATAGGTGTGAGCCACTGGTGCCTGGCTTGAACTCTATCTTGTCCACACTTTTCCATACTGTACCTCTTTCTTCAAGTTAAAATTTCAAAAGGAACTTGCCTTTAGTATTGCTAGTTATGAGACAAGCACATCTATGTTATATTGTAGCCTTTGGGTTTGGCATCAATTTTTTGGCATTAATTTTTTGCATCATTAGAATGCATTTCCACTAACCACGCCTAGGTATGATGACTTGCACTTTCTTATAATCAGAAGTAATTTCATCACAAATTAATACTCTGGTATCCTGGAAAGCTGCACATTCCTGAGAGAAGCGAGCAATGCCCCCAGGTGTGCCAAATTCAGTGCCTATTCCATTTATATTTTGAAACACTATTTACCCCATATTGAAAGGAGAATAAGACAGATATCTGGCTATTGAATCCAGAAAACTATACTAGATTATTGGGTTTTCTTTCTTCAGCAGCAAATGATCCCTACCTGTTTCAGATGTACAATAATAATGGGGAAGTTTTCTAACCCATACTTTGGACACTTCTGGCATTTTCCAGAAGGCTTGTCTTGGTTCTTCTTGTACATTTCTGCTTCTTGACCTCTTTATTGATTATCTCATCTCTCTTCCTCTCTTCTTTACTTACAGCGCAGAGGTAATATGCAGACTCAGAAGAATGAGTAAGCAACAGTATATTTAATCTTAAACTCTTCTGAAGAAATTAAAATGTCCCTATATTCCTCCAAGAGATGGTAGGGAGCATAATGAAGGCAAGAAATAACTCTCCAGGCAGTAAAAAGCTGCTATGAGCTGGCTGAAAGGTGTAAGATGCGGAGTCTGGAGGTCATGGCCATTCAGAGTCATCATTGCACCTGTCATCATTGCATGTTACAATGTTTGTTTTGCACTATTGATGCAGGGGGATGAGCAGTTCTACACCTTTGCTGTATACAATCTACCATTTCCTCTCTCCTGCACAGGCAAATATTTACCAGCTCAGCCAACTTCCAGCTAGATCTGTATTAAGTAGGCAAATGATGATGCACGACCAAATCAACCTGGGGTCAGCCTGAAGGGGCAGCCAACAGCAGAGAAGGGGAGAGGGGGGTTAACTCTTTGGGACTCCAAGATTTTTCAAACAGGTGTTGAAATGGCCTTGTCAGCTGGTCCCCTGAGCATTCAGGCTGGAAAACAAGCTTGGTTGGGATAGGTTTGCAGTCTCTGAGGAAAGAAGGAAAAAGATGAACGAGAGGAAGCAAGAGGAAGAGGAAGGAGAAGAGAAGGGGGGAAGAGGAGAGGAGGTAGAGGAGGAGCAGAGGAGAAAGGGAAAGAAGGCTCTACTTGGGTGAGTGGCTGAGAGGTAGATGAATGAATTTCCCATCCTGATATTCCTATCCTGGGGTTGGAATTTGTACAACTGATCTAAACTATAACATGGAAATATCAGGAAGCTACAGAAAGAATAACAATCCTAATATATTAAAGTTTTAGATCATTCTGGGAAGCATAAAAATATACCGCTTAATAAAGGTCTAGGATACATATGAAGCCCAGAGGTAGTGAAGATGCGCTCTCAAAAACTAGGAATCAAAGCTGGGTGCCAGTAGCTTACTTCTGTAATCCTAGCTACTCAAGAGGCTCAGATCTGATGATTGAAGTCTGAAGTCAGCCCGGGCAGAAAACTCAAAAAGAGATTCTTTTCTCCAATTAATTTTCTCCAGCAATTCCAATTCTTTTTCTCCAGCAAAAACCTGGAAATGGAGGTGTAGTTCGGATTGTAGAGCACCATCCTTGAGCGAAAAAGCTTAGGAATAATGCCTTGGCCCTGAGTTCAGACTCCGATACTGGCACACACACACACACACACACACACACACACACACACACACACACACACACACACACACACACACACACAGACACAGGAATCAAATAAAATATGTATTGACTCACACACTAAGGACAATCTTTCATTTTTAACCCCTACATCAATCATGAAAAAATGATATTTTTCTTTGATCTTCATTGGATAAGAGGAGATATCAAAGCCAGGAAGGATCAAGACCTGCCTGAGTCCACATGACAGTGAACAACAGAGCCAGGCATCTTTTATTGTTGTGACCTCAAAATCCTATCCAAATTCCCTTACAGAATCTTTACTGCCACTGAAACTTAGGGAGCCACACATGTGGGTCTAGAGCAAATCTAAAAGCAAATAGTACCAGTCTGGTGAGCTTGGGGAGATGTCAGGTGGGCAAGGGAAGGCAGCCGGGCTGACTTCCCCAGCCCCAGTGCTGGGAGCAGATTTCACCTCATTGTTCTGCTTTATTACACAGGCTCACTGTCTATCATAGACGGAAATGAAATTGGTCTGGAATGGTTTCCTCTTCCCACAGTCTTCTTGGCTGTGTACCGTGACTTTAAAATATAATATCCTTACAGATAGGGAAATTAAGGTGGTCTATCCTTTTAATGACCAGTTTTTTTTTTCTATTTTAACTTGAGAGACAATGCATTTGTATTTCGCAGTCTTTTAAGACTTCCTTCACATCCTACTGTCTAAAAAAAATGTGACTTAATTTCCCTGGGCACCCAACCACATATCCATGTCTCCACATTGTCTGAACACTGGGAGCCTGACTTTCCTTCTTCTCCTCAAAAGGCTCTGAGTTGACTCATTCCAGCTCAATATTTATTTTTTAAAATTGTATTCTTACTTTTAATTGACATATAGTAATTGTACATATTTGTGGGACATAATGTGACACATGCAGAGAACATGTAATAATCTAATCAGACTACCGGGCATTTCTTTGTGTTGGGACCATTCAAAATCCTTTCTCTTATGCCAAAGTGTGGTTCAAGTGGTATAGTATCTGACTATGAACTTGAGCAAGCCATAAGTTCAAACCACTAAAATTCTTCTCTTCTAGTGTCTCATGGTTCACAAAGTTGGGTAAGAAGTACGGGGCCCAGTCTTCTTTCGGGCATGTAGCCTACTCTTGCTCTGTTTCTGACTGGGTTCTAGAATTCCTAAATTATATTTCTCCTCAAAGGTGCATCTGGGCATTTTTGTTTTTTTTTTTATGACTTAGAAATCACATGCTACTTTTTTTATATACTATTTTTTTTCTTGATTTCTCTGGAGCCCAGTGGGTTGTGTCACTGTCTTTCTCAGTGAACTCAGAAATGCGTATTGAGCCAGGTGCTGGAATCCCAATTATTCAAGAGGCTGAGACCTGAGGACTGTGGGTTCACAGCCAGTGGGGAAGGAAAATAAGTAAAAAACAAAACAAAACAACAACTACAACATTTATCTCCAATTAACCACCAAAAAGCTGGAAGTGGAGGTATGGTTCAAGTGGTAGAATACCAACTTTGAGTTTGGGAAAAGTTAAGGGGAAGTGCTCAGGCCCTGAGTTCAAGCCCCACTACTGCACAATAAATAAATTTTAAAAGCTGGTGGCTCACACCTGTAATCTTAGCTACTCAGGAGGCTGAGATCTGAGATTCATGGTTCAAAGCCAGCCCGGGCAGGAAAGTCTTTGAGACTCTTATCTCCAATAACCTACTAGAAAACCGGAAATGGCGCTGTGGCTCAAGCAGTAGAGCGTTTGCTTTGAGCTAAAGAGTGTAGAGACAGAGCCCAAGCCCAGAGTTCAAGCCCTATGACTGACCAAAAAAAAAAAAAAGCTGGGCGCTGGTGGCTCACACCTGTAATCTTAGCTGTTCAGGAGGCTGAGATATGAGGATCACAGTTCAGAGCCAGCTTAAAAGTCTGTGACACTCTTATTGCCAATTAACCACCAGACAACCAGAAGTGGAGCTGTGGCTCAAAGTGGCAGAGTGTTAGCCTTAAGCAAAAGAGCTCAGGGATAGCACCTAGGCCCTGAGTTCTAGCCTCCTATCTGACAAAACAATAAAAATAAAAATAAATACATAAAAATAGATAAAGTACAGAAGTGTATTGAAAATCCTTCCCGTTTTTCTTATCAGACTTGATCCCTCTTCTGCTCATGGCTAAATCATGTTGCAAAGTGCTTTGCTCTGCTTGTGGCCACTGTGCTCATTTTCCTCAGCACCAAAAGTGTCTTCTTCAAATGATTATTTTCTCTACTTATAAAGGAATTGTTAGAAACGATAGCATGCATTATTTGATTTAATCTCCAATAATCATTGAAGTCAGCACTCTCACCCTCTGATTCCTTTTGTATGATGAGGAAATGAGAATTTTAAACACCTCAAATGACTGGCCCTTGTGGTTTGGCTGTCAGGCAGCAACCTGGGGCTGGAGCTCACACCCACCTGTAGGATCATGGATTCTGTGAACCCACTCATGAATGTTCCCCGTCTTTGATTTGTTTCCATCTTAAATCCTTTTTTGCCTATAATCAAGAAACCAACATGAATTATTATTCTACCCCTCCTTAGTAAAAATCATTTAGAAAAGTTACTGTCTTGGAAAAAATATTTGCTTCTTCTTAAGTGGCCATTCCTTCTCACCCTTACATACCTTCAGCATCTGCCCCCCTCACTGGTACTGGTGAACTTTTGAGCAGAATTTTTACATTGTCAACTGGTGGAAGTTTTAAGGGGGAAAGTGTCAACATAAATTTGGAATTTCCTGACTTCTGCAGATTTGAGTTATAATCTTGACCTGACTAGAAAGGAAATCTCTTTTTTTTAAAGTATATATTTTCGAGTGTTTTATTGTGGAAATGTCCTCCAAACATTTTCATCCCATTTTCCCAGAGAAACCTGACAGCTGGGTGGGGAGGGAGGAGGAGAGAACAAAACCCGATGGCCACATCCTTGAACTCCTTTGTGTGTTTAGAACAATGTCTAGTTAAAAATCAAACAATATTCCGGCTAAGTCTGTCTAAAATCGTCCTTGGTGAGGGCTCGGGCGTGGTGGTGGTCTGTGGAAGAAGAGCGTTGGTAGAAGGAAGGCAAGCTGGCCCGGTGGAACAGTGGACAAGGGCGGGCACAGTGCTGCACCCCAAGGTAGCAGGACTCCAGATATTCTTATCTTTCCAATAATCCTGTCATCAGCTACTTCATGCCTGGGACTTCAAGACCCCATCTGCACCAGGCGGAAAACAAAAGCCCGGGCAAGAGCTGGGGGGTGGCTTCAGCTCATAAAGGAGAAGTCATGAAGTCTGGCTCTCTGGCCAGATTTCCTCTGGAAGGTGAGGCGTGGCCGGCCCTGTGTGTGTGCAGCGCCTGGGAGGGGACGCACCCACCCCCTGCCTTCAGACGGCAGGACCTCAGCCTGGCCTGCCGCCAAGGAGCCAGACGCCAGGCCCCGGCTCTCAGCAGTGGGAGCGGTCGCTGGCGCGGAGCTGGGGATACAATGGTTATTATCTCAAGCCAACCTCAGCGGCAGAACCGCGCGGGGCTTCCTGTCCTTGCCTGCAGGCACAAACTGTCCAACCACTTTCGGACACACTCGGCCCGCTGGGCGGCCAGGCTCCTGGACTGATTTCTATAGCCACTTCTTCCTTGGGAACTGCAGACGCTGCAGTGCCCTAATCCATTGTGTTTTTATCCCCTCTGGAAGGACCCTCGTCGTCCTGAGTCACCGGGAGAAAGAAAGGCATGAACTCCCAAACACTTCATGTAATGTGGGCCTGGAGAGGGAGCAGAGAGTTAGCATCACACAAACCCAGGACTCTTTTCTCTGTCTCTGTCTGTCTGTCTGTCTGTCTGTCTGTCTGTCTGTCTGTCTGTCTGTCTGTCTGTCTGTCTGTCTATCTGTCTCTTTCTCTTTCTCTCTCTCTCTCTCTCTCTCTCTCTCTCTCTCTCTCTCTCTCTCTCTCTCTCTCTCTCTTTCTCTCTTCCTGTTCCTTTTCTCTCTCCCTCCTTGCTCCATCTCAGACGGGATCTAGTTTTGCTGCTCAGACATACCTAAAACTTTTGATCCTCCTGCCTCAACCTCCCACTGAAGGGCCTCACTTTCACACTTTTGAATCCTTTGTCTGTTTTTGACTTAGGAAAGCAAGAAGCTTGCAATAGAGAGGAAAAATCGGGAGAGAGAAAGCTGGCTGTTAATCTCTAGGAATCTACTTTCAGAATATATACACACATATACACATATACATATATATACATATGTGCGTATGTGCATATGCATATGTGCATATGCATGTGCATTGCCTGCATGTGTTTATATATATGCATATGTTTAATTTTTTGTGTACGTAGTATGTGGGATAGAACCAAGTGTCTAATGCTTTCTAGGCGAGCACTGTACCACACAGCTTCATTATAGCCCACTTCAGTATATTTTAACAGAATTTGGTTTACATTTGTGCTCTTTCCAAATACAACCACTGGGTGAAACTATACAATTTTTGTAAAGCCATTTAATTCTGGTGCTACCAGTGTGTCAAAAAGGATAAGAGACTAGGGAAGAGGCTCTTTTTAAACATATGCATATACAGTTGATGTTCTTGGCCTTGGAATATTTCCATTAGGTTTTTAAGCATCTAGCCAAGTCTTTCAAATGACATGCCTATACTAGAGAGTTTACAACTTTTAACAACCTGCTCCCAGAAGTCAAGAGTTTAATCCAACAGTTACCAGAAATGTTCTTAAACTTTGTGCTTCTGGGTCAGGAAGCTTTGGGCATGGTTTTGGCCACAGGCAGTGCAAGTGTAAGTATGGTTAGGACAGCTGGCTCCAAGGAGCTCTCTAGGCTGAGATATCTGCTGAGTGTTAGAGAGAGAATTCCTGACAGGACAATGGGAACTGAATTTTCAATAGGGCTAGATGAGAACTGCTCCAAAAAAACCATGGTGACATGTGCCTGAATTCCCAGCTAAAGGAGGCTTAGGTAGGAAAATCACTTGAGTCTAGGAGTTTGAGGCAAGCCTGGGTTTAGTGGGAGAACATTTGCCCAGCACAAGCAAGCATAAACACAAGCAAGGTTTGGACCTGAGAATCACAAAAAATAAACAAGTAACCATGGATGTACCTAAATTGATTCATACTCTCACACTTAAACATAAGGATCCCTTCTGATCCTTTCTTTAGTGAAAGCAAGCCTGAGTTTTTCCTTCTGTTCATCAACAAACATTTCACAGTCAGCCCTCTGCTACATGCTGTTCTAGGCTTTTACCTTAGGCTTTCATTAGGCGGGGGCCTAGAAAAGATAGTTTTCTGTATGTTTTCAACTATGAAATATTTCAAATGTACAGAAAACTATAAAAAGTTGATATGGTAAATGCTTACATATGTGTTTCCTAAATTTGAGCATGTTCTGGTATTTGTAGAAACCCTTGAGGCCTGTGGGCCCCTCTCCAGCCTTTCTTCAAAGAAGTGATTGCTATCATGCTTTGGTATTTATCCATTATCTGCCTAGAGGTGGGATATACTTCAAGTTCACTCTACACAGGATTTTCAATGTTCAGAGACTGCTTTTGCCCATAAGTTTCCAAATGTGGTTTGTTTGTTTTTTTATTCAATAGGTACCGTTATTTTGCCTGTTTTATTTTATTTTATTTATTGTCTATTTATTTATTTTTGTTGACCATGGGTTAGAATTCAGGCCCTGAGAGCTCTCCCTAAGCTTTTCTGCTGAAGGCTAGTACTCTACCACTTTGAGCCACAGCTCCACTCCCAGTTTTCTGGGGGTTAATTGGAGATGAGTCTCACAGACTTCTCTGTACAGGCTGGCTTTGAACCAAGATCCTCAGCTCAGCCTCCCGAGTAGCTAGGATTACAGATGTGAGCCATTATTGCTGGGTTCCTGCTGGGTTTTCAATCGTGACAATGAAGGGAAGGTGGGGAATACAGGTGGGTGGGGACAGAACCCAGGGCCTTGTGCATGCTAGGCAAGTGCTGTACCACAGAGCTGCACCCCTAGCCCTTGTGTGTGTGTGTGTGTGTGTGTGTGTGTGTGTGTGTGTATTGAAATAGGGTCTTGCTATGTAGCTCGTGCTAACCTGACATTTGAGTTACTCCTGTCTCTTTTAAGTGCCAAGATTATTTGCATGCTTTTAAAATTGAATATAAGTCATATCTCTTGTAAGTTTTAATGAGGTACAATGCACATGCCATTGAATTCATATCCTTCAATTACACAATTCAGGGATTTTATTATATTAACAGAGTTGTCCAAAGATTACCACAACTTTGGAATATTTTCACTATCACTCCCTACTTGTGCTCCTGCCTGTATTGGTTAAAAGCCTCTCTTCTTTCCCTCTTACACCCCATTACCCCAGACTCAGACATCCTCTACTCTGCTTTTGTCTCTAGACAACTGTACAGTCTGATCACTTCATATAAGCAAAATAATACATATGCAACCTGGGTCTGGCTTTTTTCATTTAATAAAGTAGTTTTTCATAATTTACTCATGATGTAGTACACTGATATTTTATTCCTTTTTTTGTTGCCAAATAATATTCCATACTGTAGGAAAATTGCATTTTATATAAATTTAAACTTATTTTTCATCCTTTAATGGATATTTGGGTTGTTTCTGTAGTTTGGCCATTATGAACAATGCTAAAGTTAGTATTTCTATATGAATGTGTGTATGTGAACATATGTTTTGATCTTGGGGTATGTATCTAGAGGAAAGATTTCTGGGCTGTAGAATAACTCTGTATTTAAACTTTAGAGGACCTGCTAGGTTATTTTCCAAAACAGTATATCATTTATAATCCTACCAGCCATGTATGGGTACTCTGATGCATCTACATCCTTACTCACACTTGTTATGTGGATCTGTTTTTTCCATCACTGGGGCTTGAACTCAGGACTTCCCATTTGTATGCCTTGATCATTCAGCTAGTTCTCCACCACTTGAGCCATGCCTCCAGCTTGGTTGTTGGTTATTTTGGAGATTATGTCTGAAGCACTTTTCTGCCTAGGTTGGCTTTGAACTGTGATCCTCTGGATCTTAGACTCCCACCAGCACTTGGCTTTTCAGTCTTATTGCAACACTTTTTTTGAATAGTATAAAGTTCTAGACTTTATTGATATACGCTCAATTTGTTAGTGTAAACTGAATCTTTAGCCCCTGAAGTTCTGTATAAGTGGAATATATTCCCTTTTCCAGTTTCTGTCCTCAGTCTCCATTTAGTCTAGTTGCTAATAATCCAATTACTTTAGCCCTTCCTTATTTGCAAAGTCACAATGAAGTATTGTTAAAATAGTTCTAAGTCAGAAAGACTGAAAATGACAAATGCTGAGGAGGATGTGGAGAGACCTTATTTAAAATAGTATGGGAGAGTCCTTAGAAAACTAAAAATAAGTCAGTCCTATAACCCAGCAGGCCCATTTCTGAGTATCCAAAGGAAATTAAATCAGCACATCAAAGAGATAATCTGCAATAAACCTGGGAATGCATGAAATACTGCAACCAGCACTATTCACAATAGCAAGACATATTTCTCTCTCTCTCTTTTAATTTAATTCCAAAGATAGAATCCATGACCTTGTGTATCTAAGCCCATGCTCTTACCACTGAGCCACACCCTTGTCTGTTGAGCCCATGTATGGAATCAACTGAGTCATTCATTGAGGCATGAACGGATAAAGAATTGTGGTACACTATACGATAGCATGTTGCTCAGCCATAATAAAGGATGAATCTGGTCATTTGTGATAAACATGAGTGGAACTAGAGATCTTAATGTTAAGTTACACATGCCAGGAACAGAAAAACAAATTCCACAAGATTTCACTTGTGAGTGGAATCTATAGAAGCTGAGCTCATAGAACTAATGAGCAGATATGTAGTTACTAGAGGCCAGGTAGATGAGAGAGAGACAGAGACAGAGACAGAAACAGACAGAGACAGAGACAGAGACAGACAGAGACAGAGACAGACAGACAGACAGACAGACAGACAGACAGACAGACAGACAGAGACAGAGAAAGAGAGAAAGACAGAGACAAGGAGACAGACACAGGAGAAGGGACAGGAGGTTTCTAAATGGGAACAAAGTTAGTTGTAGCCAAGTAGAAGAAAGTGCTGGTGTTTTGTTCCAAAGGGGGTGATTATAATTTAAAATATCATTAACAATATCTGTACAATCTAATCTCTTTTCTAGGATTTAGAATGTTCTCATTGTAAAGAAATGATAAATGTTAGAGATTATAGGAAAGTGTTTTGAACCAAAACATCAGACTATACCTATAAAAATACACAATTATCTGTAATAAAAATTGTTAAAACCCCTTTTCTATACCGTATGTATAATGGGTACATAGTTTGGTAAAACTTTCAAAATTAATTCCATTGTCATGGCAATATTAAATAATATGTCACTGTGTTTCTGTCACACATTATTAGCAGAGTGTAATTCACCAAATACTTCTATTCTAGATTCTCACCAATTACACTTAAACCAGTATTTTATAGTATTTAGGGAAGGAGGAAATTTTTAATGTAAGTAATATATTACCCCAATTCTGGGTAAAATTTCATTCAAAAGCTTCCAATTAAATTGTGAAATCACTAAAATTTCAATGGATGGTATTTTTTCAGCCCAATTTCTCATGAATATCAATCTGTTGTTTTCATGTGTATAATTACTGGGTAAAACAAGCAAAAATCTAGCAACAAAGTGAAGAATTGTCTCACAGGAAAGGCTTTATAAAGTTTGTAGCTCTTTCATCTACATGAAATACTCTCACAGAACTTTTTTTTCGGGGGGGGAGGGGTCTGGTCGTGGGTCTTGAACTCTGGGCCTGGGCGCTGTCCCTCAGCTCTTCAGCTCAAGGCTAGTGCTCTACCACTTGAGCCACAGCGCCACTTCTGGCTTTTTTTTTTCCTAATGTGGTGCTGAGGAATCGAACTCAGGGCCTCATGCATGCAAGGCAAGCACTCTACCACTGAGCCACCTTCCCAGCCCTCTCACAGAACTTTAAAAGCATTGTGCTCAGCTTTTCACATACATACATTCAACCATTAACTCCTGACCAGAAAACTGAGAGGCAAACATTATCTCTCTCTGTCTTCCAGAATCTTCCACAGATAGAGGGGGTGATACCAGTTCAGATTTGAAAATAACTAGAGTCTTTGACTATCGTCCTTCGGCAAGTTCTCAAAAACAAGCTAAGAAAGTCCAGGCATTAAATACAATTTTCCAGGCACAGAGCACTCTCCTTCCGAGCAAATGCTAAGTCAATCAGGGAAGCCTGGGAGCTTCCCTCTAAATTCAACTCCACTCAGGTGGCAATAGGTAAAAGTTTGGCCCTAAAGTGATTCTGTCTTGGAAACTTGGAAGACTCCAGTTTATGCTAGATTTTCTTGGACCTGATTTTCTCTCTTGTCGCTCACAGCTGACTGTGGAGCTGGGAGGGTGGGGGGGAGGGGAATCTTGTCCCACAGAAGCACCTCAAACTGAGAGCTGGCACTTACAGAAACAGGTTCTGACCCCAGGCCCAAACTTGTGCCTGTCCAGAGCCTTTGTAGGTTTTGCAATGCCATGGTGGGTGGATGCTGTGGCTGGTAGATATGAAACATCTTACAACCTGGAAGCAGTTTCAGGTACTGAGAATGAACACGGCCTCCTGAAAAGGTCCTGCTGCTGAACTTCTGGTGGTTTCAGCCTCTTAGATAGGATATTGAGAATTAGAGGTGCTCAGTGTTTAAGCTTCCATACAGCTCTATGCATTTAATTTCCTTGTGCCTCATTCCTTTATCTACAAATTGGGAATAATTGTAGTAATATCTCACAGCAAAGTGGGAGAATGAAATTCCAGAACTGGAAGAGAAGAGGTGATATATAAGTGGTAAATAGGTTAATTGTTGTATGAATGATACATTCAGTAAAGTGAGAGGAAAATAAATTGTGGATGAAACAGGTTGTTTGGATATATCTTGGAAAGTTTTAGAGATCATTTATGTGCATGTAGTCAGTCTTCTCAAGTTGAACTTAAAGAATATGAGTATGTATTTGTGTTATATAAAAATAGAGCTTTAATCAGAAGGCTGAGATTCAAGAATTGTGGTTCAAAGCCAGATTTGGCAGTAAAGTCCGTGAAACTCATCTCCAATTAACTACCAAAAGACTGGAAGTAGATCTGTGGCTCAAGTGATAGAGTACTAGCTTTGAGCAAAAAAAGCCCAGCAACAGTGCCCAGGCCCTGAGTTCAAGCCTCAGGATCAGCGCGCACGCACACACACATGCACACACACACACACACACACACACACACACACACACACACACATACACACACACACACACAAATTACATTTTTAACAAAATGGTTCTAAATCTGAATAGTTTTATATGCTTGCAGGACATACATGTGGACACAGAAATAGCCTGTAGGTTCATGTCAATATAATATATACTATTTCAACTCACACAAAGAATTTTTTGAAATTTTGTTGTCAAGGTGATGTACTGAGGAGTTACAGTTATTTTTGAGACAGTTATACTATGTATCCCAGTCTGGCTGGAAACTCATGGTTCTCCTACCTCAGTTGGGATTATAGATGTAAACGAGCACACCAGCCTAAATGTTTATTTATTTATTTATTTGTGGCAGTCTTAGTCTTAAACTCAGGGTTTGGGCACTGTCCTTGAGCTTTCTTCACTCAAGGCTGGCACTCTACCACTTGAGCCACAGCTCTACTTCTAGCTTTTTGGTGATTAATTGGAGGTGAGAGTGTAATAGACTTTCCTGCCTGGGCTGGCTTCAAACTATGATCCTCATAGTTCAGCCTAGCTATGGTTACATATATGAGACTTTTATTTTGTAGGTCATGGGCTTGAACTCTGGGCCTGGGCACTGTCCCTCAGCTCTTCAGCTCAAGGCCTGAGCTCTATTACTTGAGCCACAGAGCCACTTCCAGTTTTCTGGTGGTTTATTGGAGATAACTCTCCTGGACTTTCCTGCCTGGGCTGGCTTTGAACCACGATCCTCATATCTCAGCCTCCTGAGTAGCTAGAACTATAGGTGTGAGCCACCCATGCTCGGCTGCCATGAGCTTTTTAAGTGGTGGAAAAAATAAGCATAAAGTACAAACTTAAAATATTATTTTGCAAACTTTAGGATGTTCATCTTTAAACAGTATGAATTTTTAATTTACTGGCTAGTTTTTACTTATACAAAAAAATTAAGGTACGAAATAGTCAAATCCACCTTGAATAGGGCTTTAAACAACTTATAATTTTTTATCATCACAAAGAATTTGATATGCTGAGGCTGGTGACTCATACATGTAAATTTAGCTATTAGTAGTCAGATATCTGAGAATCGAAGTTCAAAGCCAACTTGGGCAGAAAAGTCTGTGAGACTCTTATATCCAATGAACCACCCAAAAGCCAGAAAGGAAGATGTCAAGTAGTAGATAACTAGCTTTGAGTGCAAAAAACTAAGGGACAGTTTCCAGGCCCTGAATTCAAGCCTCATTACTTGCACACACACATACACACACACACACACACACACACACACACACACACACAGAAAAGAACTAGATGCATATACATATAACCTTCTAAAACATTTCATATCATAAGACAAATTATTATATGGAATAATAATTATAAATATTAATAATTATGGTGTTCTCTCAAACACATGTTATTAAAGAGCAAGTTATTTTTCTTGCATAATAATTACACATGTTTGCTGAGCATAGTGGTATAAGTCTGTAATCCCAACTCTAAGAAGGATCAAGTAAGACGATCTTTAGTTTAAGGCTAGTCTGGACTACAGAGCAAGACCCTATTTTTAGAAAAGAAATAATTCTGAGTGTTCACCAAAACTCACATTTTCCAAAAGCAAATAATTTTTATTTTCAAAATTTTGTATTTTCAAAAATGAAAATGGTACGTTCATATGTTCTTAAATAAATTGGAATGACAAATCAGCAGTAATATCTGAAATAAATATCAGCTACCGTTTCCCCTTCATTTTCATGCTCCAAGTGCATAATTTATCTCAAGAGGGAATTTCTACTGTCAGAGAAGTTCAAAAACCTTACTCAGCTGAAGAAGTTTTTCTGATAGGCAGATAATCTGTGAAAGTGAGGCTTGGACATTCCTGGTCAGGTCTAACCCAGGTTCCCTGGGGGAGGATGGAGGGGAATGGGGAAGAAGGGGTCTCCTCAGCATAGAGAGAAAGCTTGCCATGCAGGCTTATTTTACTTAGCATAATGTCTTCAGAGTGCAGCTTGGTGAATTCTGTCAAATGGAGCACATCTGCATAACTACCCAGTGCTCCAATCAAGACATTTGTCATTGGTAGTTCCAAGAGGTCCCCATGCGCTATACTTCCATTCAGTATACACACACTATGCTACCATAACCACAGGACAACCATGTCTTCAGTCAAGGAGGGTTAGGAAACCTGAGATCTCTACCCCTCTCTCCTCATAAGTGGAACTGAACTTCTTATCTACTTTATACTTTAGGCTTGAGGCTAGCTGCCGGAGAAAGGTTTATAGATCATTCAGATACAATTAGTTGGAGGTCAAACCTATGTAGGCCTCCTCAGTGTATTGTCAAATTGAACTTAAAAGCAAGAATAACTCAATGTCATATAAAAACGTGGTTTTCATAAATGGTCCCAGAACCATCTTTTCTACCTCAAGACATACATGTGACACAGAAATAGCATGTGGATTCATTTTAATATTCACATTTAGTCTCCATGTTGCCTGATATCAATACCTTACTGTAGCCTGCCTTTGTTCAGCTCAAGGGGTCCCCTGTTATGTTAACTGCCCTCTAAGTGCACTTGGTGCTTTCCTAGCATGTGTGTTCTACATTCCAGAGACTTGGGGCTCACGACCCAACAGGTATCCCCAGGAAACATTCCACTTAGTATCTGCATCACCTTGAAACCCAGCATTGTGTCCAGCCTCTGCCTTTTCTATAAATGTCTGTTGAGCTGAGCAGACTCAAGGTAACTCTCGAGATATGTATGGGTAGAAGTCTAGCTTACAAGTTGAGCTTCCTAACCCAGGACTTGTTTGCTTTTGGAGGAGGCTCTAACTTGTTTGTTTGTGACTGGCAAAATGTCATGGTATTAACCCACAAGGAAAGGTTTCTAGAAACAGAAGCATCATAAGAACCAGTGCATTGTGGCTCTCTTTTTTACCTGAGAGAAATTATACTCAAATCATCTTTTCTCATTTATATACAAAAGACCTCACAGTTCAATTAGACAAAACATATGTAATATTACATGAATATTTACAAGCATGAATAATCATAGAGAAAGCATATTTTCATATTCCTAATATATTTAACTTTAACTTGTATGTCAGACTAATTTGGAATGATTTAGAATGCCATCTTCTACTGTAGGTTGCATGAAAACTTTGAAACACAAAAGTCAGCAGTAATAAAGTCAGAAAATCCTTGGTTTATTTCCAAAGTATCTAAAGTGATATTTGGTGGTGTTCTTACAGCTGAGAGAGAAAATGTCCTGTAACTAGTCATGTGAAGAGCTATTCTCACAACCAAAAAAAGTGTTCTAAGAGTCCAAATTAGTCTTTTCTTTAACTTGAGGTTAAGAATCCACAGAAAAGGTATAAACTCAAATAAGTAGGCAGAAGTATTCAACATATTATTTGTAAATATCCTCATGATGAAAATAAAAAATTGAAGAAAGTCAAATTTATATTCACTTATATTTGTGAAGTTTTTTTCTTTCAAAAATACTAAGTGTGACCTATTTTATCAGTATCTGTGTCTGAAAACATGTTATCAACAAATCAGATCGATTCATTTCTTCATATTCAGGAAGCTCAAGTCAGTCAGGGCAAACATGGCAGTGAGCATGCTGTGCATGGCTGAAATTTATTAGGCAGGTATCAGAGGATTTGCAGAACTAACTCACATTTTTTTTTCAAATTTGAGAGAAAAGAGAATAGACATAGGTTTCCCACAATTGCAAAAGGAGGCATTCTGTCCTGGAGTTCTCACATCCTATATGTGGTTCTCAGTACTTTATAACTGTTATCTCGTATCATCCTTTAGAAACTCTTTGGCCAGAAAGAATGCTGTATATAGGGCACTGTGACACACACCTACAATCTCAGCACTTGGGAAGTGGAGGCAGGAGGATCAAAAGTTAAAGGCCAACTTGGGCTTTACAGTAAGACCAAAATCAAAAGCTAATCAAATGAACAAACAAACAAAAACAAGATCTGAGGATGTAGTTCAATTGTAGAGGATTTACCTATATGTGAAAGGTCCTTGCTTCTATCTCTAGCTCCTCAAAACAAAGAAAGGAGGAAGGAAAGGAGAAAAGAAGAGATGGAAGAAAGTCCAAAAAAGAAAGAAGAAAACTGCTTAACAAGCATTAGTGCATTAAACTAACCATTAATATTGTTTTCAGTGGGGGAAGTAAACTATTTTTTCAGGTAAGAAATCCCTTTGGGAGTGTGTGACTCTGAAGTGAACTACAATAAAAGACTTTAACTTCTTTTTTTGGGCCACAAACAAAGCTGGCTGAATTGTAATGCTCTTTAATGCTGGCTAAGAATGGTACAGTGGCCACTGAACATCTCTGTGAGCAAATCTGGTTTCCTACAGCAGAGAGAGCTAAGGACAGAGAAGTTCTGTTTGTGTTGGGTGGTCCTCAGAGCAGTTATTCACTCAGCAAGAGAAGTCTCTCCTGTCTGTGCATTTTCAGATTTCATCCTCATCCAGGGCTAAATTTACCAGAAGTTTCGTTTGTTAATCCAATCCTCTTTTCATTTTACTTTTGTTTTGTTTTCAGTGCTAAGAGACTTTGTGCAGGTAATGCAAAGCAAGCAAGCACTCTACCACTGAGTTACACCCCAGCTCACTATGTAACCCAGGCTGGCCTTGAACCATTCTGGCCACCTTGTCTAAAGATTAGAACTGTTCATTTCCAAAACACATATAGAAGGCACTGGTGGCCCACTCCTGAAAGCCAACTATTTAGGAGGCTGAGATCTGAAGCATCTCAGCTTAAAGCCAGTCTGGGCAGAAAAATCTGCTAGACTGCATCTCCACAAAAACTAACGAAAAACATTGCTGGAAGTGTGGCTCAAGTGGTAGAGCACTAACTTTGTAAGTAAAAGGGCCCAGTATCAGCCAAAAGTAAAGAAGGGGACTTGAACCATTCAGTTTTATGCCACTTCTGTTTAGTTACAGAAATACAGAGTGCTTGTGTTCTTAATAGTTCATATCAGAGCACATGAACTATGCATCCTACATTCACTTCAGAGCTGGGGGATGTGAATGAAAATGTTAATGCTTCACTGTAGAGGTACAGTGGTACAGAGTGCTATATTTGAATACAGTAGGACCTCCCACCCAAAAGCTCATGCTGAAAGTTGAATATCATTATGGTAGTGTTGGGAGGTAAAACTTTCAAATGATGATAAGGCAGTCAGAGGAATTGATGCTTTTCTTTCTGGACTGGTTAGTTATCAAAAGAGCAAGTCCTAAAGCAAGCCCGAATCACTCTTTCTTTTACTTGGTCCACACATAACCACTTGCCCTACTGCCTTTCTACCTTGTTATAATGAAGCCTGAAGCTTGTCATTGGATGTGATAATTTTGGATTATAGAGCTGTGAGCTAAATAACTTCTTTTCTTTATAAATTACCTAGTTAGGCCGGTGGTTCACACTTCTAATCCGAGTTACCCAGGAGGCAGAGAAAAAGAGGACATCAGTTCTAGGTCAGTCCTGGCACAATAATTCTTAAGATCTTACCTCAACAGAAAAATAGAAGTCATGGTGGTACACACAATGTTAGCCACAGTGAGAAGTATAAACAGGAGGATTGCAGATCAGGCAAGACCAGGCAAAATATCTCAAAAATAATCAGAGCAAAAAGGGTGGGAGTTGTGGTTCAAGTGGTAGGACAACTACTTAGCAAGTGTGAACCTTTGAGTTCAAACCCCAATACTTCCAAAATAAATAACTAAATAAAGAATCAATAAATAAATTACCGGGTTTCAGGTATTGTCTTATAGCAACACAAAACAGACTCACTAAGCTGGCTCCTGTTGAGATTGTGAAGTTGATAGTTTATTTTGTCCTAACTATCTACTATGTTTGTGTGCGTGTGTGTGTGTTGGTCAGTCGTAGGGCCTGAACTCTGGGCCTGGGTGCTGTCCCTGAGTTCTTCAGCTCAAGGCGAGCACTCTCCTGCTTGAGCCACAGCACCACTTCCGGTTTTCTGGTGGTTAATTGGAGATAAGAGTCTCATGGACTTTCTTGCCTGGGCTGGTTTTGAACCATGATCCTCAGATCTCAGCCTCCTGAGTAGTTAGGATTACAGGCGTGAGCCACCAGTGCCCGCTCTAAATATCTTTTAAAAGCATTTTTCGAGCACTTCTAGGTTCAGGAAAAAATTGAATGGAAGGCACTAATATTTCCCTTATCCTCCAGGCCCCTTAGCAATAGCCCCCTCAGCTGATGATGCTACAATGACAGACATATCACCATCACCCAAGTCCAAGTTTACATTAAAGTTCACCATCTTCTCATGACACCAATAGGTTCTGGCTTAAGTGGCCCAAGACACAGCTCAGTTAGTTCTTAAGGACCTGCAAGCTAGCTGGTAAGATGCAACCAGCAGACATGGTGCCACATGCTGGGTGAAAGAAGACTTGGCTCAGGGAACACAAAGACCAGAGGAGAGAGTAACCTTCTCTGGAGTGGTCAGAAAGGGCTTTATAGGAGATGCTAGAGTTTGAGAGGTGAACTAGAACAGCTGAGAGGCTAGAGAGCAAGTTCCAGGCGTTGGCAACAATGGCAGGAAACCTTATGCCATGCAGGTGTATGGAAGCCTGAGGTGCAAGTTGGGTGTGTATTGGGAGCAGGTAGGACTGGGTAGATGGAAGCAGCTGATTCAGAATGTATAATTCTCCAATCCTAACCTCTGATCTACTCCAGTCCCTGTGACATCCAAATTAATATATAACATAGTTATGGTCCTGTGTGCTAGCAGATGCTGACTAAATGATGAATAAGTGAACAATATTTTAATTCATGAAATTCTTTAGTATTATTTGTGTTACCTAAATTAAAATGAAATTGTTATCATCAGCTTGGAGAATCTAGCTATGTATTAGTCCTGTTCTAGCTTCACTACTTACTATTAGGTTGGACAAGCTTTTAACCTCTTTAACTTCTATGTGTCATCTATACCATACGGATTCTGATAATACCAAAGTCACAAGGTATCATGAAGGGAAAATCAGTTTATATGTGTAAAGCACCTAACTCTAAGGCCTTATAATATTTAAGACCTTATATCAATTCACAATAATTCACAATTAACCCCAACAAATGATGGAAGTTTTTCTTAAGATTATGGCTAAATAATTGTTGACTGTTACAATTTCATCCTTCAAGATCTTGGGTTCTTAAAGTCCTCTCTTCCACCCCAATCATATTCTTTTCCTGGCCTGGCTTTCACTCATTTGGGGCTCACATCACTCATTATGCGTCTGTTGGTGATGGAACAGAATGTACATGACAGATACCAGTACACAAACCTGGAGCTAGTCATCCACAGACCCAAGAATCATGACCTTCCAAAGTCTAGATGACCCTTCTCCCACATTTAATATACAATTAGATTATTCACATATAAACCAATATGACTGTCTGGAATCATGTTCTAGAAGACTAAGAGTTACCTACTCTAGATTCACATTCTAGAGGGCTCTCCATGACATTCTCTCCATACATTTTTGGCTAGTAAATATCAGCTTTCAGATATGTTGCTCACTTATGACAAAGAGGATGTGTTTTTCTGTTCTGAAAAAAAAACTATCAAGCAAAAGTGTAAAACAACAGAAACGAGTTGTGAGGCTTTCACTTTTAAAGAGTTTCCAAGCACCCTGCCCTTTTCCTAAAGGACTCCTTTCCCTTTTATGGATGAGCACCAGGCTCCAAGACAGTGTAAATAGAGCTTCCTGTTCCAGGGAAGTGCTGGCTCCTGCAGGAGCCCAGGGGTCCTCTGGGAAAAGTCGATAGGAACTATGAGCTGTATGTGACCCGCAGCTCAGGAGCCAACTGAGCCAGAAGGGAGGGAAACACATTGCACAGCCCCTTTGTGCACACTTGGGTCCCAGAAGCTCTTCTGGGAAAGTAAGTCCGGTGCCATACACACAGTTCTTACAAAGAATGGCAGGGAAACTGGCTGGGCTCAAGAGAGCCCTTCCCAGATTTGACGCTCAAATCTTGGACCTGGCTGTTTGGAGGAACCCAGAGATGTCTGGATTTCCCACAATTTAGGATCCTGTGCTTCAGATGAGTAGGGTTTTAAAAAACACAACAACAAAACACAGAAGGACTGGAGATGCAGCTCAGTGAGAGAGCCCTTGCCCAACCCCAGATTTGGTCTCTAGCATAGATAAAAGTAACAAAAGAATAACAACTTATTCTGTACTGTATAATTTAACATACTAAGAATATGAAAAGTAATATGCAATATTTACATACTAAAAAGATGAACAGTATTTTCTTCTCTCTTGGACCTTAATGTTTTTCTCTATTTTAGAAATGATAATAAAAAGCATTCTTACCCAGGCATGGGTGGCTCACGCCTGTAATCTTAACTATTCAGGAGGCTGAGATCTGAGGATTTCAGCTCAAAGCCAGCTAGGGTAGGAAAGACTGTGAGACTCTTATCTTTAATTAACCACCACAAAAATCAGCAGAGCTGTGGCTCAAGGGGTAGAGTGCTAGCTTTGAGCAAAAGAGATCAGGGACAGCTTCCAGACCCTGAGTTCAAGCTCTAGGAGTACGATGCGCACGCGCGCGCACACACACACACACACACAGAGTACTCCTTTTTGTGGTTCAATTGATGCTTGAATGAATGAATGATGAATTGAATTGTGATTTACTTTGATAATTTTGACCTTTGATTTTTATGTGCTTCATAGTATCCTCGGTGATGGGAAAAAAAAAGAAACTGAAAACAGAATAGCTAATGGTTAAGGGCTTAGTCACAGTGAAATAATCAATTATAGATTTTTGGTAGTGTAGATTGAAGTCAGGGCCTTAGTGCTGGGCATGTGCTCTATCACTGAGCTACACCCTAACTCCATAAACCTTACTTTGGTAATGGCTAACAATTACTGAGTGCCAACCGGTAGATTGATTGGTAGTCTCACCAGTAAAACATTGTTTTGAATATAAGCCAAGAAACTGTGTTTGCTAATTTGATATAAAGTATATAAATATTATCCTATACTATTATACTGTGCATACTTATAAAGAAAACATAAATGAAAATAAAGTTATATGAGTGATATAAATAAACCTAATTAGAAACTCTTATATTTTTATTCTTTCCTGGTCATAGAGAGCAAACCCGAGGCTTTGCAGGCTGAGCACGGGCTCTACCACAGGCTAGGTCTTCCATTTTTCACTGCATGGCAGTTGATTGTCTGCTATCAGAGCATGGATATCCCAGTTTGTGAGCCCTGTACACACATTGCTACAATCTCCATTTTGTAGATACTCAAACTTGAGGCATTGCCCCAAACCACTGAGTTATTTCTGCAGGGCAGGGGAGGGTGCTTTGCTGCAGTGTCCAGCCTGAACCTTCTGACCTCCCAGGTTTCTATAGCTTCCACACCCCCTTTTCCAGGCCCTTCCTACTCCTTCTGATGTCACATTTTTTTTAATTTTTATTTTATTTGTGCTGGCACTGGGACTTGGACTCCTGGGGAACTTTCCTTTAACTTTCCACTCAAGGCTAGCACTCTGCCACTTAAGTTCCAACTCCACTTGTAGCTTTTTGCTGGTTGATTGGAGATAAGAATCTCACAGACCTTGCTGGCTTCCAGCTGCCATCCTTAGATCTCAAGCCTCCTGAGTAACTAGGATTACAGGCATGAACCACAGTGCCCAGTTCACATGCCTGTTGTTAACAACTGTCCCAAGGTGCTCTAGAGCTACCCTTTAGAAGAGTTTAAATTGAAGTTGTAGCTTTATTCGATAGCCAGACTTAAGAATCTCTCTGAATGAGCTAAAATTTCCTCATCTCTTTGGATAGTACAGGATTTTATTATCTTTTTCCTTCTCTTAAAAGCAAGATTGTTAAGTTATGATCTACAAAGCAGAAAATGAATCTATTTAAAGAGTACAATGAAATGATTTTTTTGTAAAATATATAGTTTGTTCTAATACCACTACAATTCAGCCATAGAAAATTTTTATTACTCCAAAATGTTTCCTGGTTCCCTTCTACAGTCAATTCCTGCCCTATGCCCTACTCACTTATCAGCGATGTGCCTTTATATTTCTGCATTTTAAACCTACATACACATTATTATGCAATATGTAGTATTTCATGTATGAAATAATATTTTCAGAGTAATCAACTTAGTTACTGTATGCATTAATCATTCTTTCATTATTATTGCCAAGCAATGTTGTATGGAATGAATATCCACATTTCCTTTATTGATTCTAGATGTTGGACATTTGGAGTGACTCTAGTTTGAGGCTACTATGAATCAGTCTTCTCTGAACAATTGTGATCACATCTGAGTGGATGTGTATATCCCCTTTCTCTTGGGCTTAATCCTTAGGATGTAAAGTTATGTGTGTTCTTAACTTTTTTTTTTTTTTTTGTCGGTCGTGGGGCCTGAACTCTGGGCCTGGGCACTGTCCCTCTTCAGCTCAAGGCTAGTGCTCTACCACTTGAGCCAAGCGCCACTTCTGGCTTTTTTTGCTTATGTGGTACTGAGGAATCAAACCCAGGGCCTCACGCATGCAAAGCAAGCATGCTACCACTGAGCCACCTTCCCAGCTCCATGTGTTCTTAACTTTTAAAGAAAATACTCTTTTCCAAAGTGGCTGTATCATCTTGCATTTCCAAAGGGAATGTAAGGATTCTGTATTCTCTGTGTCCTTGTCAACATGAGTAGGTATATATCACTTTCTTCTTTTAAACCCAGAAATAAATCTGTCTGGGTTTTTCTACTTAATGAGAAATACAGAATCAGAGAGGATCCAGGGGATATCCTCACATTGCTGTTGGTTGTCTCAATATTCCTTAACACACTGTACTGAGAAGGACTTGGTTTGAGCAGCAGAGGGACTATTTAGATTCCTCTGATAAGCTTTTCTGTGTTTCCTCCGATAAGCTTTCCTCATGTTTTCAGGAGGAAAAGTGAAAATGTCCAGAAGGGCAGTAAAACAACCAGTCATGAATCCAATGAGAAGTAATGCAGAATGTTTTAAGTATATAACAGCAATGGAAAAGCTGATGGTTCATACCTGTAAGCTGAGCTACCCAGAAGACTAAACTCCAATTCATCAGGGTTCAAAGCTATCTCAGGTAGAAAAGTCATGAGACTGCATTCCAAAATAACCAGCAAAAAGTAACAAAGGAGTAAGAGATTTGGCTCAAATGGTAGAATGCCAAGCAACCAAACAAGCTTAAGCTCAAGTACCTGAGCTCAAATCCCAGTATAAAGGGGGAAAAAGCAATGGAAAAAAATTAGTCTTAAATTCTAGGTCCAAGTAAGTCCCTCAATAGCTAGATGTGCTTTGTTTTCATTTCTGGGCCACAGCTATCTCATATGCAAAGATATAACATGCAATATAATAAGCATCTTTATAAATCTGCCTAGAAAGTTAAAGACTAGGCCTGATGTCTGGAAAACCAGGTGAAATGAAACATATCAATGATCCTAGGCTGTTGAATGTGGAAATTATTCATTTTTGTCTTTATACTAATACTTGTGGTCAGAGATTTCAAGCTGATACCTGTGCTAATGAAAAAAGGACACTGAGACTGGTTTCCTGAATTCTATCATTTGGTGACTCCTGTCTGTTAAAAGCCAATGCTTGCTCGTTTTGCACATACTAAAAGCAGAATAGTATAAACTGTGATACTGAGGATTATACCATGAAAAAAAGAAAACTGCTTACATGGAGCATTGTTTTCTCAGTGAATAGGCTGCTTAGCGGTGGCACCAGAAGAAAGACTGGCACAGTGTCCCGAAGTCAGCATATATATTGTACATGGAGCATGTAGCCTTTCAAATGCTTGTTTTTGCCTTGGAAAACATGGTTACTGTTCAGGTCTAAAAAGTATTATCACAGGGCATTGGTGGCTCATGCCTATAATCCTAGATATTCAGGAGGCTCAGATCTGGAGAATCATATTTTGTAGCTAGCCCAGGCAGAAAAGTCCATGAGACTCCATCTCCAAAATAATGAGCAAAAAGCCTGACCACAGTGGGGCTCAAGTGACAGAGTGCCAGCTGAGCAAGTAAGCTCAAGGTGCGGAGTTCAAAAGCTAGTACCAGAAAAAAAGGAAGGAAAAATTATTTATATTGACTGCAAAATATTTGTTATTTTAAATGAGTACAAATTATTTTTATTATTATTATTCATTTGTGCCAGTCCTGGGGATTGACGTCAGGGCCTGGGCACTGTCCCTGGGCTTCTTTTGCTCAAAGATAGCACTCTACTACTTGAGCTATAGTGCCACTTCTGGCTTCTGTTTATGTGGTACTGATGAATTGAACCCAGGGCTTCATGCATGCTAGGCAAGCACTCTACCACGAAGCCACATTCCCAGCCTTGAGCTAGTAATCTTGAACTAGGATTACAGACATGAGCCACCAGTGCCCAGACTAAAAAAAAAATTTTAAAGTTCTGTTTGTATTTCTAATAGGCTTCTTTTGATAGCTGTAAACCACATATTTTGTAAACAGGAAGATCTGGGGGCTCCCAGTCACCTTTAGAGTGTAAAGTGTTCTCTAAAGGAAGATAGAATTGCTCATTTTTATTCCATCCTCGGGCCTCGCTCTGTCCTCAGCTTTCTGGGGATAAGGCTGTCTTCTGACAGTGCTTTTCTGAAGCTTTTTATGGTAAGATTACCTGTAAATCCAGATTTCGACATTTACTGCACATTTGCATTCTTATCTTATTTGACTGCCTTAAGCCTCTGTCCACTCCCTTCCTGAAATCATCCCCCCTTTGATGCTAGGATACCAATCCTCCATATCTCTTCTGACCTTCCCGGCTCTCCAGTCTTCTGCATGCTCCTTGACCTGATATGTTGGTACTTCTGAGGGTTCCAACCCAGATTTCTTTCTCTTTGGTATTTGCAGGGGAGACATAGACTGGCTCTCCTTCAAATCTTTGGCTTCAGTTGTTGCCAACATCCAGTGATTCCAAAATCTGTAATTTGTTCCTAGGTTTGATATCACTGCTTCCAAAATTATGTTCATGTCCAACAAGTATCCCAGGGGGAAGACGTTCAGCTGAAGCTCATGAACTTTCCCTTCTCAAACTCTTTCTTTGCCTTACATATTTTGGTCAGTATTACTGTTATCCATATATTTGGACACTCAAGACAATTGTTTCAAAAGAAAATGTGAATTTGTCTCCTCAATTTGCAACCGATCTCCAAAACCAATCCTAGATCCAAAGTAACTCTCATGTTCCTTCCTGCTTGACCTCCTCTTCTTCATCTGCATGTCACCCTTTCCCAGGAGGATGGACAGCCCATCTCCAGTATCCCAACTATTTGACAGACTTTGTCAAAGCTCACAAATCCATTGTAATTGGGGTGTTTAAAATCCTCCCATTTAACCCCTCCCTACCCCCCCCCCCCACGGTAATAATCAGGCTTCTTAAACAGGCAAAGGCAATGGAATCCTTCCTGTTGTGTTTTTCAGTTGTCCTTGGCCACTCCTACTCCCGCCCCTCCCCCCCCATTATACTGTTTCCCAGCTAAGCCCTGTGGTGTATGTGGTACCACTGTGCCTTTGCCCAAGTGGTTGTGTCCACACCCACCCTTTGGGTCCGTGGAATTCACCCTGTAGATATCTTCTTCATTTCTCACCCCCCCCCCATTATCTTTTTAAAGGTCATCTCCTTCCTGAGGCCTCTCAGCATGATACATATTTTCTGGCTTTTTTCTTCTTTTTCTTCAAACTCTCAGATCAATTCTTATCAGTCTTTATCACATCTCACTGTACTGGATATATCTGTTCTCATCTCCACTAGACTCAGGACAGGGTTATCTTCCCTGTGGCTTTCACAGGCCATACCCATTGATACATAAGCAGATGCTTTAGCTGGGTAAGGAATTCAGAACAGGGATCCTTTGCTTTCTCTCAGCCAACTGCCCACATTTATTTCTCTCCATAAATAAATCAGGGTATGACTATCAAGCTGTTTTATTGAAGAAAAAATGGACATTATGTTACAAAGTCTAGTAATGCAAATGAAATGAAGTTTTCCTCTCCCACAGAGGACCAAGGACTGTTCCTTTAAGGCCTGCTATTTGCCTCTTGTCATAGATTAGCAATGTGGACAAAGAATTAGAGAAAGAAAAAGAGAGAGTGACTGTAGTGAAGAATTCATGAGCAAGAAAGGAATGATCAAGTGAGTGTCTCTGAAAGAAAGGGATCTAAGGGAATGAGGGAGAAAGAAACAGAAAAGAAAGATTGTGGGAAAGAATATTTAGGAAGATTACCAAAGAATAGCTCATTTGCTGCCAATAAGGTGCTCCAGGGAAAAAGAAATACAGGAATGAGAGGAAACTCTAACAGGATGCAGCTTCTCAATTCTTTTCAGAGTTCAAGCTCAGGCAGGCTCCTTGACATTGTCTGTGGAGCCTGTGTTCCTCCTATGTGCAGATCCATGTATGTTTTCTCTGTAAGGAGCTTGGGGTCAAAAGGCCAGAGGGTCCCCTTCCCCCACCCCACTGGAAAAGGAAGCTGTCTTTTCTGGATATGATCCCATCTTAGCCACTGAATCAGCCCAGGCCCCAACCACATAATGAAACCACCCCAACAATGAGTTTGGTTTGGTCACAGACTCTAATTGTTACAATTTCTCCCATTGGATACATGCGATTTTAATAAGACCTATGACAAATTTGAATACTTTTTGATACCTGAAGTCAGAAATCATTCAGAGAACACATTCTGATGACCAAAACTATAGCAGGTAATTTCTCCAGTTAAACTGAGGAATAGAACTACAAATTTAATCAGAAATTAATTTTTTTAATTTATAAAATCACTCATTTAAAAAAAGACAGCTTTCTCCAGAAGCAGAACTTTAACTTACATGTTAAATTGGATAAATCCAAAAGCTGATTATGTAATAACACTTCATAAGTAAATTATGCTTGCCTTTTGAAAGTAATACCTGTCCAGAATCAGGAGTTAACCCCATATCTTGTCATTTTAAAGTCAGCAGAATAAGAAAAGTTAAGCATTTTGCAAAGACATGAATATAATAACCTTTGTTTTCCAAATACTCTCCCATCTATAAAAACTATGAGAAAATCTTTTATGTTTCAGAAGTTCTATCATTCAAATAAGATTTTTCATTTATGCCCAAAGAAACCTATCAAGAGAGGAGAGGAGAAGAAAGGAGAGAGAGAGAGAGAGAGAGAGAGAGAGAGAGAGAGAGAGAGAGAGAGAGAGAGAGAGAGAGAGATCTGTGGCAGAGAATAGAGGCAGAAACGCATCATTTTGTCAAACCTAGTGTGCAGTTTCACATTCTGCCCTATCTGCCACCTGCATTCTTCAATGCTGGTTCAAATCTCTCAGTTCCATAGAATTATAGAATGTTCAGAGAGTGAACAATGCTGGGTCAGACCCTCCTGTGACACAGCCTAAAATCCTTGACTCAAGGCCAGTGCCAGGCATGCCTAATCCATGACACCAGCTCTCCTGGAGAAGAGTTCAGGTGGGATCACAGCCTTCCTACTCCAGCCCTGACTGCCACATCTCATCCCACCATCTCCTCTTGTGCTTTATTGAATAACCAAAAAGATTTGTCAAAGCTAGTCTTTCCCAAAGCCAGGGATCCATGTTCATGAACCAATCAGGCCTAAAACAATTAGTGTTGAGTTCTCACATCAGAAAAAGTCACTCAACAATTATACATCCATGTTGTAAGTAATAAGGAGAGAGAAGGTAGATGGTCAGGTATAGGACATTCATGGCCCATTTCTGGCACAGAAGCAATTTGGCTTAGCACACTGCCTAGTTTCCTCTGCCAGAAATGCCTTATACTAGTTACTGGGTGGCCTGGGGCCAGTGGTGTGGCCTCTCTGGCCTGTAGTGTGAAGTTTCTGTGATTAAATGAACTGAAGCATTTACATCTGGACCTGGCATATGGGACACATGAATGTGCCAACTGCTTTAGAGAGCCTAGGCTGAATGCCTGGTAGCTCATACCTATAATCCTGGCTACTCAGGAGACTGAGCTATGAGGATTGTGGTTTGAAGCCAGCCTGGGCAGAAAAGTCCGTGAGACTCTTATCTCTGATTCATCACACACACAAAAAAATATTCTGGAAGTGGAGCTGTGGCTCAGGTGGTAGCATGTTAGCCTTGAACAAAAAGCTCAGGGACAATACCTAGGACCTGATTTCAAGCCCCAGACAGACAGACAGACAGATACACACACACACACACACACACACACACACACACACACACACACACACACACACACACACACACACACACACGCACACACACACACACACACACACACACACACACACACACACACACACACACAAATACACAGAGCACTATACAATTTGGTGACACCTGAAGGTGTTGGAGTTATTTTTCTGTAAGGACATGTGATCTTTTCACCAGTTATTTCTTGAGACTACCTCCCTTTCAGATTCCAGCTAGATCACACAGGTGCCCCTTAAATTGCAGTTTGACCCTGAGAGGTCTGTGACAAAAACTGAAATCTATTTATCTATCTATCATCTATCTATCTATCTATCTATCTATCTATCTATCTATCTATCTATCTATCTATCTATCTATCTATTTTTCATCTATCTATCTATTTTAGGACTGTAAGCAGCCAGTTCATCTAATCTACACAGAATCACTCATGAAGAAGACACCTCTGCTCTAATTAGCCAGAGGTTAGAAATGACATCACTCCTATTGGTATTCTGTACATTCATTAATTAAACCCAAGAAGGATTTCAAGTCAAGGAAGAAAATGACAAATTATCTGAAGATCTGGCCCTTTTCACCATCTCCTAGGACAACACTGAAGGTTTATTAGATGGCTTATTTGCTAATGTTGTTCATTTGAAACAAAACCTTGGGTGTGGGCCTTGTAGAGAAGCACATAAATCAACAAGGCTATACATAGAACAATTTTCTCAGCAGCCAAGAGGTCCCCATAGATAGCAGATACACAGATCTCATTGGTGAAAGGAAGTGCTGTGCTTCCTTATTTTTCTAGCATCTTAGATATGTAAGTCTGTGCACATCCTCTATTCAGCCAGTTGACTCTTCAAGTAAACACTGGCAAACCTTTCTGCTTATTTACAGGACTTAGTTTGCATAATTCCACTATTATTAGGAGCATAGTCCTTGTCTGAAACTGTTACATGTATTGTTTTTATCTTAATTTTTTATTGTGTATGTATGTGCTAATACTGGAGCTTGAAAAAAAGAGGCCTGGGTGCTGTCCCTTAGATTTTTCACTCAAGGTTAATGCTCTATGACTTGATAAGAGTCTCACAGATTATCCTGCCTGGGTTGGCTTCAGACTGAGATCCTATAATCTCTGCCTGATGAGTAGCTAGGATTTATAGGCATGAGACACCAGTGCCCAGAAATTTTTATCTTAATTTTAGAAATAATTTAGACCTGGGGTATTTAAGGGTAATCATATATTTAAACTCAATGAACCAGTAAAACAAAAATGGTATTTAGGTATACTTTGAAATGCTATTCATATAACCATGGTTGAATTCAACTGAATAACATTGACAAGCAGACAGAGCAGCAGGCATTTTTGCACTGCTAATGGCTTTCTCATATTTCCTTAATGATGTTATAATTGCTTATGGAAATACAGAAAGCTGCTTCCCATCTACCCAACACAAAGATGTCATCTCCTGTTTTTCATTTCCTTGCAGTGATATTTACCACTTCTCCTTGGGTTTTCTGGATAGTTGTCAGTCCTAAAGAATTGTGTTTCAATTTCATCCTCGGTTGTATTAAAGAATAGGTCATAAATCTTAGGCTGGCTAGTTTTTCATAGAAGGCAAATGAAACAAAATTTGTGTACAGCTCATTAGGGTGACATTCATCTGTGCAGACTGCAATGTACAAATGTTCTCCGGCTTTTTCTAAACACTTCTTGAACCTCTCTTTCCAGTGGGTCCTTGCAGAGTCTAGGCAAAAGCTTGCTACCTGGGCTCTAATGCCAACCAATGCCCAGATTCATATGTACTCTAATAATGTTTCCCCTACTCACCTCCCAACTCTACAAGAGGAAAGCAGAGCATTATGCTGTTGGTGAGCTTCAGGGCCAACTCAATTTTGGCATTTTGATCAGATGAATCCCTTCTTTCAATGATATTCAGTAGCCTTTCAGAGCCTTTTCCAGCTCTTCATACACAAATTGTGAGGATCAGACACTCTTAAAATCCATATTCCAGGAGTCACTGCCACAAGCTATGTCCCAAGCTGCCATTCCTGGTCACCTGGTAGAGGCGCAGTCCTGCCTAGCTGGTTCTGAGTCGGCCTCCTGTGAGATGGACCCACAGCTACATAGCAATACTGATTGCTGGAGATTGGCTGGTTTCATAAGAAAAACTAAGGTCTCCAGATGCTATTATGATTTAGTAAGTTTGTGTATTCTCCTAGCCTCCTAAAGCATTTTGCCTCTGTCTCATCCTACAAAAGTACCCCTTTTTGGCCCCTGAGGTAACTGCAAGATGCTGTGGGCAGAGATGTCTCAGATGTACTTACACTCCAGCATTGTCACTGTCTAGCAGTAGAGTACATAGCTCTATTCTCCTGTGGCTTACATGTTCTTGAGAGTTGGAAATTACTTTTCTTCATTATTCCATCTCCTTGCTTATCAGGAATCCATTGGAGATGAATACATGCCTGGAGACAGGAACACATCCTGTTTCTTCAGATTGGGAATGCCTATTTAGCCAGCTACCTTTGCGTATCATAGAGGAGCAGATTTGGTGTCCCTAAATGAAAATCAGGAATTCCCAAATGCTCCAATATTTAAAAACTTGCTGATCACTTACAAAACACCACCCATGAAAAGTCCACACTGACTGACCTCATGTAATAAGTTGAAGTCAAAGCTCAGGTGTACTAAAAACATGGTATATAAAATACCTCCAGGTAAAAGTGTAGGATGTAAGCAGAAAAGAATATTCTCTTCCAACTTAAGTACTTTACCAAAGTTCTTTCATTATGTCTACGCATCTATTATAAAATCGGAACCACTTCTGGTCCTTAGGCCTTTCAAGATGTTTGTGAAAGTCACTGAGCTCCTTCTCCCTGCCTGAGCTGCTCCTGCCCTGTGTCTCTGATCACTTTCAGTTGTCCAAAGCCCTGAACACAATCAGCTCTCCCCTTCCTGTTGTCACACACACACATAGCTTCTACTTTTGATCTTTTACTGAAGTCCTGCCATGTTACGTAGACTTTCCTAGTATTCTTCATGTGTTCAGACACAACTTTCATTTCGGCAGTGATAATATGCTGTTTGGATCCATTCCTGAGCTTCCAGATCAGCAGCCAGGTCCTGGATGCTCCTGCTTCCCATCATGATCTCCTTGAGGAATCCTCTCTTGCACATCCCTCTGCCCACTGGAAGGAGCCATTTACCTGGCTCTGCTACTTCACCTGACCATCACCAACAATTCAGAACAAAATCCTCCTATCTCCTCCTCCTCAGTAGCTAGGATTACAGGTGTGAGCCATTGGTGCCTCGCTAATTTTCTTTTCTTTTTATGCTTTTGTACCCTACCTACATAACTTCTACCTTTGATCTTTTACCAAAGTCCCGCCATCTTACTCAAACTTTCAAAGTACTTTTGTCTAAGAAACTATTGCCTAATCCAATATTATGAGGACTTAAGCCTATGTGTTATCTAAGAGTTTTATAGATTTAGCTCTGACCTTCAGGTTTATTATCCATCCTGGGTTAACATATATGACCTGAGGAAAGGGTATAACTTCATTCTTTGGATGTGGGTATTTAAATAAATTTTGTTGAGAAAAATTATTCATTCTCCCATGGAATTATCTTGTCACCCTTGTCCAAAGTCAACAAATCATAAATGTATGGTTTATTTTTGAATTTTCTATTTTCCTCCACTTAACTCTATGTCTATAGTCAGATCAATACCACACAGATGAATCACTTTAGTTTTCCAGTAACTTCTGAAACTCAAAAGTGTGAGTCCTCCAATTTTGTTCATAGTTCTTTTCCCTGGTTTTTGTTCGTTTTCCTGGTGGGTTTTCTAGTCTTGATTCCTATGTATTTCTATATGAATTTTAGGATAAGCTTTGTAGAAATAAGACACCTTAGATTTGAAGAGAGGTTATGCTGAAACTATAGATCAACTTTGGGCATACTGCTACCTTGGCAAAATTAAGTCCTTTGATCCATGAACATGGGGTGTTTTTTTTCCACTTATTTGATTGATTTCATCCATAGTGTTTTGTGGTTGTCACCATTCTTTCTCTTCATATTAAATTTACCTGTAAATGTCTTATGATCATTGATGTATTGTAAATGGAATATTTTTCATAGTTTCTTTTAGTGTTAGTCACTGCTGTTGTATAGAACTACAACTGACTTTTAAAATTTGATCATATTGTGGGTAAAAATAAGAGGGAAAAACTGGGAGAGAGAAAAGGAAGGGGTGTTACTGTCCAAAAAGAAATGTACTTATTACCTGACTTATGAAACTGTAATCCCTCTGTACATCACCTTTATAATAACAACTAAAAATAGAAGGAAATTTTTTTTAAAAAATGATCATATATCCTGTAATCTGCAGAAGTCATTTTTTAGATCTGGTAGATTTGGGTAAATACGAGGGGAAGGGAAAAACAAACTGTTTAAATAGGGTTACAGGTGGACCCATTACAACAATGAGATGTACAAGATGTTATGTCGAAAAACGAACTTTACAACTTTGGCGGGGTGGGGGTGGGGTAGTAGAGGGGTGTGGGGGTGGGGGGTGGAGAGGGGAAGGGATGGTATGGGGAAACAAAGGAGGAGGCAACAATGCTTGATAAGAAAAGTAATTGTAACCCCTCTGTATGGTATTTTCACAATAATAAAAAATTTAAAATTTAAAATTTAAAAATTTAAAAAATATTTGGGGAAATATTGATTCTACTTTCAAGTACTAAATTTTAGATCTCTAGCAGGCTATGGTGCACAAAGGCTTAGAGCTCAGGAAAGAGTCTGGGATGGGCCTGGGAGGTCTCAAAGCTATTGATCTTTTGTTTTCTTTTTATTTTTTGCCAGTCCTGGGGCTTGAACTCAGGTTCTGGATACTGTCCTTGAGCTTCTTTTGTTCAAGGCTAGCACACTTGAGCCACAATGCCACTTCCAGCCTTTTCTGGTTATGTGGTACTGACGAATCAAACCTAGGGCTTCATGCATACTAGGCAAGCACTCTACCACTAAGCCACATTCCCAGCCCAGGCATTGATCTTTTAAAACATCTAAAAATCACATTTTTGTTTAAGGGAATAGAAAGCTGAAAGTGTCTGTCTAGAATTTTTTTAGACCAAATGTAAAAATTTAGTCTGATTACTGGCATGTAGACAAAGAGGTAGAGGAATGTGAAAGTTTCTATCTCCATTTCCCCTTGAAAATTTTCATAGTTGACATTCCTTTTGCTCCTGTAGGGTAGGCTCCACAACTGGCACATCTGCCATGTGTTTGGCTCTTATTGATAGGGATGCTCCAAAGTCAACAGGTGCTTTCTGATGTCAGAAGTCTTTCTGTTTCCTTTGGATGTATTCCAAGGCTGGAGAAAGACATGTTTGTCTGAAATGGCTTATCTGCATGTGGAACCAACTGGCTAGAAGATGCTTTGGGGTCCTGCTGCCAGGACATTTTCCATCAGAGCCTGGACACACGTTCAACACACTTCCTGGCCAAATTCTGGGTAGTTGCATTCTGTTTTATTCAAAAACTGTGGGCCCTAGTAATAGCTGAGAATTTTAAAATATATTTGTATTGTTATTACTTAAAGTGTTGTACAAATGGGTTACCATTTCACAAGCAAGAAAGCGAAAGGCCTTGAGTTTAAATTTCAGTATCCAAATAATAATAACAACAACAATAATAATAGTTAATTAAAAAAATAAGGTCTGGGGTAAAAAATAAGTTCAAGGGGTACAGCACTTGCCTAGAGGCACTGGGTTTTTAATCCCCAGTCCTATGAATAGATTAACTAATTACCTAATTAATAAATATCTATATATCAAATTGACATTGGGAATTTTAGCATCTATCATATTCTTTTTGTGATCATCCTTTTTTGTTAGATCAGGATTGTAATAAATACCCCTTATTCACATCAGGATCTATTTTTTCTTTCTTTTTTTTTTTTTTGTCAGTCATGGGCTTGAACTCTGGGCCTGGGTGCAGTCCCTTAGCTCTTCAGCTCAAGGCTAGTTCTCTACACTTGAGCCACAGTGCCACTTCAGCTCTTTCTGCTTAAGTGGTGCTGAGGAATAGAATCCAGGGCCTTATGCATGCAAGGCAAGCACTCTACCACTAAGTCACCTTCCCAGCCCCAGGATCTATTTTTTCTATGTGTGTGCCAGTCCTGTGGCTTGAACTCAAGACCTGGGCACTGTCCCTAAACTTTCTTGCTCTAGTCTAGTGCTCTACCACTTGAGCTTCAGGTCTGCTTCTGCTTTTTGGTGATTAACTGGAAAAAGACATGGACTTTCCTGCCCAGGCTGGCTTTGAATCATTATCCTCAGATCTCAGCCTCCTAAGTAGCTAGAATTACAGGTGTGAGTCGTCAGCACTTAGCTAAGGATCTATTTTTATTGAATTTCTTCTTGTCAATTAACTTGATTTTATTTTCTTACTTAAAAACACAGTCTTACACTATTCTAATAAGCATCAAAGTTAGAATTTATTTATTTGTTTGTTTTTGTCCATCGTGGGGCTTGAACTCTGAGCCTGGGCGCTGTCCCTGCGCTTTTCAGCTCAAGGCGAGCCCTCTACCTCTTGAGCCACAGCGCCACTTTCAGTTTTCTAGTGGTTTATTGGAGATCAGAGTCTCACGGACTTTTCTGCCCCGGCTGGCTTTGAACTGCGATCCTCAGATCTCTGAGTAGTTACAAGCGTGAGCCACTGGCACCCAGCTTAAAGTTAGAATTTATTTAAAACCTGAACTTCACTGGCACTGGCTGGTACTTCTGAGATAAAGAAAACTCTCCCTTTCCCTCTGGATACCTGAGCCACACTGAAGGGAGCTCACGCCCAGGTGAACTATAGACTAAGACTCATTAGGCCAGGACATTAGCAGAATAATTGAAAGGGAAATGTTCTTGATAATTGTACATAAGCAAGTTCTAAAGTCTTGGACAGGTTTCTGTAGAAGCAAACTTGAGTGCTGTGTTTTGGGGATATGATCATTGTTTCTCTGTCTAGGCTGCATCTGGAATGAATCAACAGAGAGCAAAAGTCCAACTGTCACTGGTGATTCCTTCAGATTCTTTCTAAATCACAGAACCTCTTCCTTTCCCTGGCTTTCCAGATTTCCTGACTCCCAGCTCAACAGTCAGCACCCTTAAGGTAGGGAAGGTTGGGGATCTAGTTCTGGTCCCCTTCCCAATCAACAGGAGTTAATGCTGAGAAGCAGAACAGCCTCTCATGGGACCACCCACCTCCATCCTCTGTCCTCCTTCTCTCTCTTCTTCTGGCCCTTATAACTGAAATTCCTTTGGCTTTGAAGAGGTCCTGTGTCCTTTCATCTCTTAGTCTTCCCTGCTGTCACCACCTGAGCCGAAGCCCCACAGTTTAGGCCTCCTGGGCACTTAAACATGCTTCAGTTTTACTTTGTTCAAAAACAAAAGGGCTCAGCCATTATCTCAGCAGGCTAAATGGTGCAGTGTGGCTGAAGGTTATCTCTGCGCTTGAGAGAAAGTAGTTTCTATAATTGTAGAGAAGGCATCCTTTAGGGTGGGAGGAGACAGTAAGCTTCCAAAGCTGACCCTAGTTGGGGGCTTCCTGGATGATAAGCCCCAAAGCCCTTTACCCCCCAAATTGGGCTATCAAGGATCTTCCTCAGTCGTACTTCTTATTGCCTGGGATACTTACATGTCAGATCTCAGACAGGAGGTTGGAGGCATCCAGAGGCAGGTTCAACTCTACCACCACCTCTAAGAGCTAGTGTTCATCTCCACTAGCTTACCCATTGCCCTGACAAAATCAGCTCTATGCTCTGTTCATTCACCCAGGCCTGGCTGGAATGAGATATGTAGAGAGGGAAGAAATTGCTGTATTCTTTGGGAACAAGTTGTCATTCTGAGGTCTTTTTTTTCTCTCTCACTTTCTTTCTTTCTCTCTCTCTTCCTTCATTCCTTTCTTCTTTTTCTCTCTTTTTCTTTCCTTTCTTCTGATCCTGGGGCTTTGCACTCAGGGCCTGTGTGCTGTCCCTGGGCCTTTTTGCTCAAGGCTCAGGCTCTACTAACTTGAGCCACAGCTCTACCTTCAACTTCCAGCTTTTTTTTTGGTGGGGGGTGGGAGGGTGCTTAATTGGAGATAAGAGTCTCATGGACTTTTCTGCTCAGGCTGGCTTCAAACCTCAATCCTCAGATCATAGCCTCCTGAGTAGCTAGGATTATAAGTGTGAGCCACTGATGACTGGTTTCTTTTTTCTTTTTGCAGACTCTTGAAGCTCCTATTACCATTGTCTTTTCAGAAATAAGGAATGGTAGGGAGGGGTAACAGTGTTTAAAAAGAAATGTATTCATTACCTTACTTATGCAACTGTAACCCCCTGCACATCACCTTTACAATACATTTATTTTTTAAAAAAAGAAGTAATGGCTTCAGACAACAGCTAGACGAAGTTCCCCCCAAATTATTATCAGCTCAAATACACCACTAGTTTTCCAACAGGATTCAGGGTTCAGGATATGGCCTTTTTCTATCTTGTGGCATAGTATCTGTTTTGTTTTCAAATAATAGTTACAAGTATTTACAATTATTTTTCTCTTTTTATGTTCTTTGAACTTAGTAAAATAACTAACTGATATGCAAAAGGAAGAATTCAATTAGAATCATCTTAAAATGTGCTGGTACTGGGATTTGAACTCAAAGGCTCATACTTGATTGGCTGGTTTGGATGACATTCTACCATTTAAGCCATAATTCCAGTCTGGTATTTTGCTGGTTGTTTTGGAGATGGAGTCTCATTAATTTCTGTCTGGGCTGCCCTGACCTAAAATTGTCATCTTTCCAATCTCAGTTTCATGAGTAGGTAAGGTTATAGGCTTCAGCTACTATATATATATATATATACATATATATATACACATATATGTAGTAGCTCATATATATACATATAAATAACATATATAAATATATATTACATAATATATTATAAATAAATATATCATTTTTACATATTTTGAAACCTCCAGCATTCCCAGTGTGAGCCTGCAGAAAAGTGAGAATGTACACCAACCCTCTTTTGCTATCTTCCTGGCCGAAGAGAAGTTTTGATAGGAGAATTATTATTCATTCTTTCTACTCTTATATTTACCTTTGTAAATATAAGAGCATAGCCAAGTATACAAGGACACAGAAAGACTTGACAATTCACTGAGTTTAATTAGATAAGTTAGATGCTTGGCTTGCACTCTGCCAAGGAAAATGTTACATTGAGGTTGGCGTGAGAACACAGTAAGTATCATGTTACAGGGCCTTCTTTTGTTGCAAGATCTTGGTTCTCATTATTGCAGACCCTTACAGCCATCTCAGGATGCCAGCACCATTGTTATCTGCTTTAAAGATGGAGACTCAGATCACCCATAATAAGACATAGGAGCAAAGTGTGAAAGTGGATATTTATATACTAGATGTCTGTTATGGTACATGATACTTATACATCTCTCAAGATGATTTCTTGCCCCAAGTGTATAATTCATTAGTAGTGAGAAAAGAAAGCATAAGAACTGAGGATTCTTACAGGTCAAGGTCTTGGTACTGGAGTGATGGATACAGGGATGAAATTGGCCTCACCCCCCACTTATAGTCAAAGGGATAACATCAACTCTCTCTCATGGCCCTGCCTTGGGGCAAGGGACTCATATATGGTCTGGAAATGAAAATAGTCTCCTTGTGCTCCCAATTCTGACCAAAACAAAAATTATACATATATATGCACACACATATATATGTATATGTATATGTATTTGTATATTTTTGTGCCAGTACTGAGGCTTGAAATCAGGTTCTGGATGTTGCCCCTAGCTTTTTTGCTTACAGCTGGCTGGTGATCTACCCCTTGAGCCACAATTCCATTTCTGGCTTTTTTGTTGTTTTGGTTTTTTGTTTTTGTTTTTTGGTGGTTAATTAGAAATAAGAGTCTCAAGGACTTTCCTGCCTGGGCTGGCTTCAAGCCATGATTTTCAGCTCTCAGTCTCCTGAATAGCTAAGATTAACAGATGTGAACCACCATTGCCTGGCCTGACCTAAGCAAATTTTGACATGGAGAGAAATCTTCCATGTATAAATGACACACCCTGAGACCACATGAAGTAACTTCCTCCAAACCATGTAACTAACAGGTGGCAGAACTTTGCAAGTCCATGTCATTCCTTCCCCACAATTCTGAAATCCAAGTAGCAACATGAACTACAGGCAAATTCTGGCCTGACCTTCCATGTGGATACTACATATGCGTTTACTACCATAAAACAACCCGTTGTTCCTGCCTCTGTGGTAATGGCGTGAAGGCTTTGCCTCCTCACCATGAGTCAACTCACCTGCACCCATGTGGTCTCCACAATCTGATGATCCTGCTGGTAACTATAGAGAGCTTCAGTGATTGGAAGAAGGTGGGACTATGCAATTTAAATGTGTGTGTTCCGGTGTTCTATGCTGTGAGAAGCTTTTGCTCTGTGTGCCCCAATGAATACCCACAGGGCAGCTGCCACTCTGCATTGGAGACAACAATATTCCCACACAGGGAAGAGGCATCTTTGTTGAGTCTGTAGTCCCTTCTCTGAAATCCTAAAACAAATGAACCATAGGCACCCACAATGTCCAACATTAAAAATTAAAATGATTTTATAACTTAATTAGCAGGGAAAAATCTGACTCTATCATTTAATTTATCCATTAAGTATGAATATCCTATTTGTGTGTTACAGGGTACTCTCCCAGAACCATCTTGGTTATTAATTAATATATGTGTATTCCCTACACTTTGTACTTGTCCCAAAGCTTTTGAAAAAGGTTTAAGAACTTGTAACTTTTTCATGCCCATGTACCTTTCAAGAGTACAATTTTCAGAAATCAAAAAATTCTTTAGGAGGCTGAGGACATAGTTCAGTAGCATAGCATTTGCTTAGTATGAGTGAGGCCCTGAGTTTGATATCAAGGCTCCCCCTACCCCCCCCACCCCCACACACATAAATAAATATATACATAATAAAATTTAAGAGCTAGGCACTGGTAGTTCACGCCTATTTATTAAGGAAGCTGAGATCTGAGCATTTTAGTTCAAAGCCAGACTGGTCAAGAAAGTCCATGAGACCCTTATTTCCAATGAACCAGCAAAAACCTAGAAGTGGAGCTGTGGCTCAAGTAGTAGAGTGACAGCCTTGAGTGAAAAATGCAAGGGTCAGCACCTAGGCCCTGAGTTCAAGGTGCAGTACAGGTACCCACAAAAATAATTTAAAATATTTTATTTATTTAAAATGATTTAACATATTTTATTCTAGAGAGTTTGTTTTGTTTAAATATTATGTCTTCTTATTTCAATTAAGTTTCTGATACTTGAAAGCTACTAAATTACATATTCTTTGTGAATTAAAAATAACTTGTACAGGGCTGGAAAGATGGCTCAGAGGTAGAGTGCTTGCCTTGCATGCATGAGGTCCTGGGTTCGACTCCTCAGCACCACATAAGTAGAAAAAGCCGGAAGTGGTACTATGGCTCAAGTGGTAGAGTGCTAGCCATGAGCTTAAGAGCTGAGGGACAGCACCAGGCCCAGAGTTCAGGCCCCAGGACCGACAAAAATAAATAAATAAATAAAATAACTTGTACAGAAATAATCATGATGCAGACAATATAATATTGTGAGCAATGACATTTTAAGAAATGTTGACCATTTTGTAGGGAATGATTTTAAAATTTATCCTAAGCTCAACTATATTTATAATGCAAAGTTTTTACCGGTACATGTCTATGATCCCAGCATTCAGGCAAAATGACAAGCTCAAAACCAATCTGGGCTATATAGCAAGACCCTGTTGAAAAATGAAACAAAACAATAATAACCAAACTAAGAATCATGAGGTTTACAAAATTGTCTCATCGAAACTTTTTTTCCCTTGGCACTGAGGGTTTAACTTAGGACCTGTGCTCTCATTCTGCTTGCTTGTCTGGCTGGTACTTGCCATATCTTCAGCCCAGCTTTTTATTGTTTATCTGGAGATGGATGGAGTCGCACAGACTTTTCTGGGCTGGCTTCAAACCATAATCTTCTAGATCGCAGCCTCCTGAGTTGCTAGGATGACAGGTTGAGCCACAGGTGCCCCAGACATTCTCAGCTAAATTTTTGAAAACATTCAGGATTGTGATTTTAACAGGACAGGGTAGGTGAAGTATGCATCGGGCAGCGCAGGGGGTGGGGAACGGGTTGGAGGGGGGAATTACTAGTCCTCTTTCTCTCTTCTAGCTTCTTTGTACTTATTTCCTGGCTGTTCAAATGGATTGGCTGTTCAAAGCAGTGGGTTATCTGCATGCCCTAGTATATATTTACATTGACCTTTGTTAGCAAAAATACCTTGGAACTATAAAGTTGTGTAGAAAATCCAAGGATTCCTAAGAATATGTCATCTGACATCCTATGTGAAATCCAGAAGAACTGACGACTCACATGAATCCCAAATAATGTGGTCATCTCAGACCTGTGTCAGCACATGAACTTACTTAGTTGTCCTCCCTTCAAAGAGTCATTGGGGTGGGGCTGGGAAGGTGGCTCAGTGGTAGAGTGCTTGCCTTGCATGCATGAGGCCCTGGGTTCGATTCCTCAGAGCCACATAAGCAGAAAAAGCCAGAAGTGGCACTGTGACTCAAATGGTAGAGGACTAGTCTTGAGCTGAAGAGCTGAGGGACAGCACCCAAGACCAGAGTTCAGGCCCCATGACTGGCAAAAAAAAAAAAAGAGAGAGAGTCATTGGGATATGAGAAAAACATAGCACATTTGCCATCCAGTGGAGCCCATCAAGGATACTGGTTTTTTATGAATGCTAAATTAAAATATGAAACCTAATTGTGAAAGGTGATTGGTAATGAATTTGTACAATCAAATAATTTTTAAAAATAAACTCAAAAGTATGTCTGATTGAAATGAAGTTTATTTGGAATTTTAAATCTTGGTTTTATTAGAGGGAGAAAATTGTGAAGAAACTTCATTTATTGCATTATTTAAATTTATCTTTAAAAAATCATTTGCTTATCCTGCCCATATATTTCCCACTTAGTGAGAATAAACATTGAGTATAGTTTCTATTGTAGGGTGCTAAACTTGACTTTATTACACAAGTATGGTAATAGTCTAGCTAATATAATAAAGTTCACTACAGTAAAGAAAGATAAAAAGTAAGTTTTTACTTTCACTATGGATATTGAAAAATAGGGGAAGAAAGTTTTGTTTCAGAGAAATCTGAAAAACTTTTTATTTTATTTTATTTTTAATTTTTTATTGTGAAAATACCATACAGAGGAGTTACAATTACATGGGCAAGGTAATGAGTACATTTCTTTCTTTTTTTTTTTATTGTGAGAATACCGTACAGAGGAGTTGCAATTACATGGGCAAGATAATGAGTACATTTCTTATCAAGCATTGTTGCCTCCTCTTTGTTTCCCCTTCCCATCCCTTCCCATACTCCCCCCACCCCCCACCCCCACCAAAGTTGTAAAGTTCATTTTTCGACATAACAACTTGTACTGAAAAACTTTTAATCTTTTCATCTACATTTGCAACAGTGGGTCAGTCTGGAACTAAAATGAAGTTTCAAAAGGTCTTTATATTTAATATTTGGTTCAGGGCTGAGCCAAATCTTACATCACACTAAGTATCTATCTATCTATCTATCTATCTTGCTCTTTAGGATGTGTTGTGAAGTGCATAGTTATTTGCTTTGTGGCTATTTTAAAACAGTAAAACCAAGTTACTACTTATTTAGCTGAGAACATTAAGAAGGATGACAAAATTAAACAAACTTTAGAAAACTTCTATAAAAATCTCAGTTATATGGCAAGCACGCAGTTCTCTTTTCATGTCGTTGAAGATTGAGATGCCCCAGTATTCTATGGAGAACAAGGAGTAATATAGCTATATGTTGTCAGCACTCAGACATTACAGAAACCAGTACTTCCCACATGAATAGTTTTTCATTAACATTATTTGCCATATATTTAGATCTAAGGTACCCCTACCAAAAACTTAAAATTTCCCTGCAGCATGAAAACATTTTGATTTTAATTAATATTCTTGAAAAGTCATATTATTACAAATCCTTTTTTTTTTTTTTTTTTTTTTGCCAGTCCTGGTGCTTGAACTCTGGGCAGGGCACTGTTCCTAAGCTTCTTTTGCTCAAGGCAAGCACTTTACCACAGTGCCACTTCCATTTTCTTAGTAGTTTATTGGAATTAAGTGTCTCACAAGTTTCCTGCCTGGGCTGGCTTCAAACCACTATCCTCAGATCTCAGACTCCTAAGATTACAGGCATGAGCACTGGCACTAGTCAAAAGTTCTAATTTTTATCTCCATATTGTAGCCCTAAATACATTAAAGATTGCACGATGTTTACCACTCAATGGTGTAAAGTATCACAAATAAAAATAAAGCAAAAGGGTTAGAGGAGAGACTTAGGGGTAGAGCACCAGCCAATGAGTGAAAGTAAGCATCAGATATTGAGTTTGAGTACTAATCTCAAATAAAAAGAAAAAGAAAGAAAGAAAGAAAGAAAGAAAGAAAGAAAAGTGGAGCCAAAACACTATGCTATGCTAAGTATCTGACATTGTTCTGATGTGTATGTTTTTAATGTGGAAGATTAATTTTGAAACTATTCTAGGTTTTCAATGTGTGTTGCATAAATGTATATGCATGTGTGTGTATATATGTATGTATATATATTTGTATACATAGACATAAATATAGCCTACATATGTAATATTTAATCTAGCAGTGGTTATGATTGACAACTACTGTAGTAACACAGGAACTATACACAAATCATGTGGTTATGCAACAATCTACCTGAAGCCAGTTGTGCAGATCCTTCTCTGATGTAATTCCACTTTAAAAAAGAATTAAGAAAAAACAAAATTTCCAGTCTGTCTGGATGGGGGCGGGGGCAGGGGGGTAAGAGCTTGAACTCAGAGCCTTGCTCTCTTTTGCCTTTCTCACTCAAGGCTGGTGCTCTGCCACTCGAGCCATACCTCTACTTCTGTCTTTTGAACCTTGATCCTCAGATCTCAGCCTCCTGAGTAGATGGCTTACAGGCGTAGGCCATCGGTACCTGGAGGATCTTCCTGAATATTTCTTGATGGACTGAAGGTCTGATTGTATCTTTGTTCTCAAGGACTGCCTCTCTGGTGGTAAGAAGGTGCACTTTTTTTCCTGTATGTTAGGGCTACTCAAGCCTGTAGACATACTCAGCAGGGTTGGTTTAATTGCCTTTACTTCAATTTGAATGGAATGCAGTGGGATGAGGACAAGAGGCCATTTAGTCCCAATCAACTTCTGTCTTTTCCAGATTGTCAGTTACAGGTATTAAGGGCAACATATAAATTCATGCAATCCTGACTAAATGTCTAGCGCCATCTGTCGTCAGACAAGTACATACTGATTCTTAATAATTGAACTTCTCCCTAAAGGGAAGTTATTTTCATAATTCTTTTCTTTCGATTTATATATGCATATGAATGCTCTATGATGACTATTACACTTGAACATTGGTAATGATAATAAATATAGAATTCTCCTGTTAGGGTTTGTATTCATTTCACTATACCTTTAAAGTAGCATATTCAGTGGCACTCTGCTTGTTAATTTTTTAAAAATCATAAAAGGTACTTGGGTACAAATAATAGGCAACAACATGGCATCACGTGATGTTTCTAATACTTAAGTACATAATTTCACCTACAACACAAATAATAAATAATGTTCTGTATCTCTTGAAATAGTATTTGGATCTTTTGTCATGGCACTTAAGCGTGTGAAATAATAAAATAAAGTCAATTATTTATTTGTATTAAGAATGAATAGGCCACAAAAGACACTGAGGCAATGGGATTTCCACATGCAAAAGAATAAAACTGGACTCCTACCTTACAACGTCAATGACACTCAACTGTAAATAGATCACACTTAAGCAAAATAGGGTTACTCATACAAAAGAGTAGTATTCAGGCTTTAAAAAGAGTGACTCGGGAGCAATATGCTAAGTGGAACTAGCTAGTCACAATACTGTATGATGCCACTTTAATTGAGGGAGTATACTCAAAGAAACAGAAAATAGAATACTAACTTCCAGGGCTGGGGAGAAGAGGGTAAAGAGACCCTGATTGATGGACACAGAGTTTAAGGAAGATATAATAATTGTGGAATGCAGACAGTGATGATGGTTCCAGGTAATGTAAATGAAATTAACATCACTGATTGCACATTTAAAAGACAGTACAGTCTGTTATATGTATTTTGCTACAGTTAAAAAATAACTTTAAACATTTTAAAGGAATTAAGTTCCTAAATATACAAGCTTAAATGGTAAAATTCAAATAGAAAAAAACATAGGCATAATTCTTCATGCTTTTGAAATAGGCAATAAATTCTTAGATTGAACACAGAAAATGCAGGCAACCAAAGAGAAAATGAACTTTGATCCAAATTTTTTTTCCAAAAGCATAATTAAAAATGTAAAAAACAAAAGCTAAAGTTGGATGTCAGTGGTCTTACCTGTCATCCTAACTAATCAGGAAGTTGAGATCTGAGGATTGTGGTTCAAAGCCAGACTGGACAGGAGAGTTCCTGAGATTCTTTATCTCCAAGTACTGCCAAAAAGCCAGAAGGCTCAAGTGGTAGAGCATTAGTCTTGTGCAAAAGCTCAGGGAAAGCACCCAGGCCCAGAATGGGCACACACACACAATTAGAGAGAAAATATTTGCAAATCAATCATAAAATCATATTTTAAGGGAGTTATACCTAAAATATAAAACCAATCTCTTACAACTCAAAAATAATAATAATAATATTTTAAAAACAATTCAAAGTAGGCAAAGCTTCTGAATTGGCATTTCTCCAAAGGAGATATACAAATGGCTTATAGGCTTCTGAAAAAACACATACTAACAACTATTAGGAAAATGCAAATTAAAAACCACAATAAGATAGTAGTTTATACCCTCTAGTATACAAACACAGCAAAACACAAATCATACCATAAGTATTGGTAAAGATCTAAAGATACTAAAACCCAATACAAAACAAGTGCTGGTGACTCATGCCTGTAATCCTAGCTATTCATCAGACTGAGCTCTGTGGTTGGAGGGTCAAACCCAGTTTGTGCAGAAAAGCTCATGAGTCTCTACTCTCCAATTAACCAACAAAAAGATGTAGCTCAAGTGATAAGTACCCACTATAAGCAAAAAAAAGCCAATAAGAGCTGGATCTTGAGTTCAAGCCCCAATAACACAAAAAATAAAATAAAATAAACACACAAAACCATGATACATAACTGATAGGATTTCAGAATTGTCAGCTGCTTTGAAAAAACAGTCTAGCATTTCCTTAAATGTTAAGGAGTCCTTAAATAACCTAACAATTCTACTCTAAAGGAATTGAAAACATACATACTACCCAAAAAGGTGTGCTTAGATGTTCATAGCAACATTAATCATGATAGCCCAAAATTGAACTGATGAGTGGATGAATAAAATACAACATAAAATACAACAAAGGAAAATTGTTCAGCCATAGAATGAAATGAAATTTTGATGTATGCTACAAGAAACAGGATGGACAGATTCTGCATCATTAACATTTTCAAATTAGTATATTTTAATTTTTTAATTATTACTATAAATATGACATGCAGAGTTACAGTTACATAAGTCAGATAATGAGGACATTTCTTTTTGGACAATGTCACCCCTTCATCGCTCTCTCCCAGTTTTTCCTTCCTGTCCTTGTCTACAAGTTGTATAGTTCATTTTCAACGTAGTGTAGAGTAAGTACCACTGCTGTATTTGTTCACCTTCTGTCCTTCTATTTCTAACAAACAAACAAACATGACAAAAAGAAAAAAAATAACAAATAAAAAAACCTTTTTTTCCATCTCTGGAGTTCATTTTGATATTATTTTATATGATCACAGATACACAGGTCCACCATTAACCTTTGATATTGATGTAAAAAATAACAACAAGCCAGGCACTAGTAGCTCATACCTGTCATCCACGCTACTCAGAAGGCTGAGATCTAAGAATTGTGGTTCAAAAGCCAGCCTAGGCAGGAAAGTCCATCACATTTTTTTATCTCCAATTAACTGCCAGAAAACCAGAAATGGAGATGTGGCTCAAAGAGCTCAGGGCTAGCACCCAGGCCCTGAGTTCAAGCTCCACTACTGACATACATACATACATACATAAATAACAGCTTTAGAATGGGAAAGACTAGAAAAGGAAATAGTACAAAGAATCTTTAGGATGGGCAAGACTAGAAAAAGGAAAGAGTAAAAAATTTTAAGTGCTATTATAACATGAAATGATTAATATTTCTTTAGATTTGGGACTGAGTTTATTTCAGTGCTTTATAATTTAACTATTTATTTTGTTACTGTAAGTGATTTCTACTCAAATTAGCATTGTTCTGGGTTTTTGGTTTTTGTGGGGGAGAGAGGGGATTTTGTAATGGTAATACTGGGGTTTGAACTCAGGTCCTAGGGTTTTGTTAGACAAGTGCTCTACACTGTCCATTTTGGTGATAGAAAAGGAGGATGTTCAAACCTCACTTTTACGTTGCTCATTCTTTTTTTTTTTTTTTTTTTTTTTTTGGCTCCAGTCCTAGGGCCTGAACTCTGGGCCTGGGCGCTGTCCCTCAGCTCTTCAGCTCAAGGTTAGTGCTCTACCACTTGAGCCATAGCACCACTTCCAGCTTTTTTCTTTTTGCTTATGTGGTGCTGAGGAATGGAACCCAGGGCCTCGTGCATGCAAGGCAAGTGCTCTATCACTGAGCCACCTTCCCAGCCCCACGTTGCTCATTCTTTATCTTTTATTATTTTACTTTTCAATAAGCAGTGTGAATAAGTGACTGAGTTTTAGACATTGTACCCCAACTGTGACTGTTATTCTTCCTCTCTGAGATTGCTTTCTATATTTGTTAATTTTCTGAATGCAAAAGTCATTATTTTTATTCATACTGTTAAAGATACTATGAGGTAAATTCTTTTAAAGAATCCTGGGCTTGTAATAGTCAAGAACTCTTGCCTACTAGGCCTTGGTCGGATCCCCAAAACTACAAAAATAAATCAAATCTTGATTTTCACAGCCTTCTGCATTAAAAGCTCAGGACTAGGCTTCATGAAACCTGTATGGGTAAGGCTTCTATGCATGCTAGGTAAAAAGACAAATTCAGAAAATGGCCTCAACCTCCCCCACCCCTGATGATTTTTACATACTTATAGTGTGGTAGGTTTAAAATGTTCAGTGGGGATGAGGTGGGGGAGAGGGGTTGGGAGAGTGGCTCAGTAGTAGAGCGCTTGCCTTGCATGCATGAGGCCCAGGGTTGGATTCCTCAGCACCACATAAGCAGAAAAAGCTGGAAGTGGTGCTGTGGCTCAAGTGGTAGAGTGCTAGCCTTGAGCTGAAGAGCTGAGCCCAGAGTTCAGGCCCCATGACCAACAAAAAAAAAGTTCAGCAGGGCACTGATGGCTCACAACTGTAATCCTAGCTACTCATAAGGCTGAGACCTAGGGGATCACATTTTGAAGCAGAAATACCCTGGAAACTACATTTCCAATTAATGAGCAAAAACCTGGGAGGGAGACATTACTTAAATGGGAAAGCACCAGATGAAAAAACAAGCCAGGCAAGAAAACAAGATCATTAACTCAATTCCTGATAAACCCCCTCATCCACCAAAAAAAAAATTCTACTTCCCTGCTTCATCAAAAACTAGAACTTAAAGAAAATTAAAAGATAGAAGTTTCAAAATCTTGTCATACAGAAAATGATAACCTGGAATGTGACAATGCAAGATACTTCATAATCATCAACACCTGAAATGTGGCTGGGTGGTAGAGCATTTGACCAGCATATGGGAGGCCTATGTTCCATCCTTAGCTTAAACACCCCCTCTACACCCCCCAAAAAAACAACAACAAAAGAAACACATAATAATGGAAGCTTATCCTTCATCACCCATTTGGAGATTCAAGGCCTCACTGGTAGCCATATAACTGGCACATATGGATCCAGGTGTTATGACAGCTAGATTTGTGCAGAACTGGGTTGACTGGATACCATTATGCATCCATTCCCCATTAGACCAAGCCTCCAGTTTTAGTTCTCTAAGTACAAATAGTACAATCCAGAGGAAAGACAGCAGTCTTGAGACAGCACAAGTCAGGTGTTCTTATAGAAAGGATTTAAACTATTTTTTCACCTGCCACAGCTCTTCACTTACTCATATAAATTTGAAGTTTAAGATTTGGCTTCTACTGTACACTTAAAGATAATAAAACATATAATTTAAAACAAAAATAAGATCTGGTTTCTAGAAAGCATTTCAATGTATGTATGTGTATATGTATGTATGCATGCATGCATGTATGCATGTATGTAAGTTGACTTCATATTTGTAGAGTTGACTATTTCCTTTTTTTCTGGTTGGGCACCTGTACCTCTCCATTGCAGATTTTCCAAGCGGCAAGATACCTATATCGGAATATTTTAAGAGATACCTTCTTTCTCTTCCTCACTCCTTCCTTCCCTCCCCTCTGTCTTTCTTTCTGCTCCTGGATGTTGGCCAGCAAGATTATTTATGGCTCTTAGTTCCCATTGCACCTTAATAATAAACAGAAGCCATTTTCCTTTGTTTTCAGTCTTCAACAGTACGGTAGTTAAAAATTGGCTCCCATCAGAAAACTCTTTCTCAAGTCTACTGTGCTATACTTTGCACATACATGATTAACCAGTACAATACGTACAGCAAAGAAACCAGGTGAGAGATTTATTGATTCTGGCTGAAACAAATTGAAAAGTAACCTTGAACACTTTGTGAAGCCAATAATGAGTTCCACAAATCAACTTGGGAGCCAGTTTACCGTGTCCACTTAGTTGAGGCAGAGCCTGTGTTTGATCTAACTTAATAAAGTAACTCTAATATATAAAAGTAGGCCCAAGATGACCATACTCTAAAACTCAAGGCTCTCATTTTGTCTGGGAAAAAAGGTATTAATTTCAAATAGAATTAATAACTATATTTTTGGTAAATTATATTTTGTTAAAATGACCATATATCTAGCAATATATATTTATTAGATACATTAAGGAATCCCTTCTTCTAACTACTACTTCGAAGTATATTTGGGGAATGAATAAATGTACACAACATAACTTAGATTCTACATCATAACTTAGCTCTTCTAGAAAATTCTCTTGCTTTCCATGAATCAAAATTTAAATTAGGGGGCTGGGAAGGTGGCTCAGTGGTAGAGCACTTGCCTTGCATGCATGAGGCCCTGGGTTCGATTCCCCAGCACCACATCAGCAAAAAGAAAAAAAAGCCGGAAGTGGCACTGTGGCTCAAGTGGTAGAGTGGTAGCCTTGAGCTGAAAAGCTGAGGGACAGTGCCCATGCCCAGAGTTCAGGCCCCACAACCAGACCCCCCCAAAAAAAATTTAAATTAGGGCTATAAACTAGAACATAGTACTTAATGTAGTTGATATCACAGAACAGAATTTGTTTTACTGACATTTAGCCCATTTGAGTTAAATATATTATCAGATAGGATTAAGAGGTTAAGTCCTCTGAAATAGAATATACTCTTTTTGTAAAAAAAGAAATCTGAATAAGGAAACAGCAACAGAAGACAGTAATTGCTAAACATTCTTCTGCAAATCAAATTTCTGAAATCAGAAAAATGAGACTGGGAGTACAATTGAATCATTATACTAGCCCACACAATTGCAACTCAAAATTTTCATTACTTTGATTGTTGTTTATTTATTTGGGAAACATAAAGGAAATCTGTCTTTCTTTGGATCTTATGTTTTATCCATAACAATTTTCTGTTTATGTTAGAAATCAACTGGTTCCATGGGAGTAAAGATTCCATTTTAATTTTTATTCTAATTTAGAGAAGTTAAAATAGGTAAAGATAACTATTTAGCTGTAAAGAAATATGATTTTTATAAAGCTATATCTTTTTTTAATTTCTGGCTCAAATGAACATTACTCTCCACAATGTAGGGTAATGAAAGAGCTTAAAGTTTTTCCTTTTGACTACAATGTACTAATTATTTTGGTAGAAAAAGGAGAATAACAAAAGAAGAAGCCTTCAAGATTTCAAAACTGAATAACAAGCCTTTGGTTTATCATTTATCATTACAGACATTCTGTTCACTCTTTTAACAAATGTTTCCAAACAGAAAAATTACCACAATCAATTTTAGAAAATATTTCCTGTTGAGGCAGGAAGAACAAATAAGATGCTTAAGTGGCAGCTGGTGAAGTCATTTGCAAGGCCTTAAGTGGGAGAAAGTCCCCATCTACAATGAAATGCCACTCAGATGGAGCTCCCTAGCTATTTCCCAACTTTTGCTTGTTTTGTGGTGCTGGGGACCACACTCAAGAGTCACCAGCATGCTAGACAGACGCTCTACTGCTAACCTAGATTGTATACTGGCATGTTCTCACAGACACTCATGGTTAAGTAAAAACTGTGTCATTAGTACAGAGCTTAATATGCAGAGGAACAACTATCCTCTGTGTCATAATTTCTCAGGCACCCAAAGAAAGCATTCCCACGCAGAACATACCTTTAAGTCTATTTGTAATGTCTTTAAGTCAATTTGTAAGATTGTTTGGTTTCTTATAGGAAAAGATCTTTGCCTAGTGATACAAATTTTTTTCCACACAAATCTTTGGACTCATTCAGTCCTCAGTCTTCCATAAAATCATTGAATATTAGGCTAACTTCTTGTTAGAATATTTAATGATGTCTCAAACTGAATACAAGAAAGAAACTTGATTTTAAAAAAAAATACATGAATGAGCCAGGTGCCAGTATTGCAGGGCTAGTTACTAAGGAGGCTGGGATCTTAGAATCATGGTTCAAAGTCAGCCAGGAAGAAAGCTCGGGAGACTTTTATCTCCAATTACCTGTGGAAGTTAGAGGTGTGGCTCAAGTGGCAGAGTGCTAGCCCTGAGCAAAGAAAGCTCAAGGAGAATCCAGGTCCTGAGTTCAAGCCCCAGTACCAACACAAAAACTAACAAAAGTACACTAATGAATACTTACTAGGAGAATAAAGAGCTCCAAGTTCAGAATATTTCCTTCTCTCTTTATAGTTAACCATGTGTTACTTTCAATTTGATTTAAGATCAGTTTACTTGCCATTAGAAAAAATAATTTTTCAGTTTATTAGAATCTCTGAGCAAATGTAATTGACCCTTGATCTTAAAAGTCTAAGAGCACGGGGCTGGGAAGTTGGCTCAGTGGTAGAAGCGCTTGCCTTGCATGCCTGAGGCCCTGGGTTCGATTCCTCAGCACCACATAAGCAAAAGGAAAAAAGCCGGAAGTGGTGCTGTGGCTCAAGTGGTAGAGCGCTAGCCTTGAGCTGAAGAGCTGAGGGACAGCGTCCAGGCCCAGAGTTCAGGCCCCACGACCGGACCCAAAAAAAAACTAAAAAGTCTAAGAGCAGGTAAAAATTCGCTCTACTCCAAGCAGTAAGGTAAGAATAAAGGAGACATCTCATTATAGGATTCTGAAATAGATTCATACAGCAATTTTGGCAAAACTCTCTTGAGCACAGCAATGAATTGAAATTTGGGCTGCAAATAAGACATAAAACAAGGAATAAGGCTTAAAGTTTAATCTAGTAGTTTAAAAAGTTTGTGTGTCAGAACACTTTCCTATTAAATACTCTGGGTTTGGTAAGGTAAAATGTACTGGGTGGAGTTGGGGAGGGAAGATCCTGATTGGTGTTCTCCAAAGGAACTACTCCTCCGAACTAGTTTTTAACTGCAAGCAAGACCTCCTTTCAATTTCTGTGCCCTTTCCAACTGGTCTTTGACTTTCAACTTTCAAGATAATTCTATTATTAAGATATAGTTCAGGTACCATAAAATTCATTCACTGGCCGGGCGCTGGTGGCTCACACCTGTAATCCTAGCTACTCAGGAGGCTGAGATCTGAGGATCTCGGTTCAAAGCCAGCCCGGGCAGGAAAGACCGTGAGACTCCTATCTCCAATAAACCACCAGAAAACCGGAAGTGGCGCTGTAGCTCAAGTGGTAGAGCGCTCGTCTTGAGCTGAAGAGCTGAGGGACAGCGCCCAGGCCCAGAGTTCAAGCCCCACGACCGACAAAAAAAAAAAAAAAAATTAATTCACTGATAGCTTATAATTCAATGGTTTAAAATATTTGGTTTTATTCAGCCCATAAATATTTAATGTTTGTATTTATATCTAAATATTTATTTATATTTATCCACAATCAAGTTTATAATATTTTAATCTACCTCCAAAATAAATCCCAATTCTTTTCTAGCTCTTAGCAATTTATAATCTATTTTCTGAATATAGATGGTCTACTTTGAATCTTTCATGCAATTGGGCAATATGTGGTCCTTGGTGACAGGCTTCTTCCACCCAGAATATTTAAGGCTAATATTCAATTTACAACACTTTATTTGAAGAATAGTTCAATTTGTTAAGAACAGTTGCTAAGATGGCCAGATGCTGGCTCACGACTATAATCCTAATTACCTAGGATGCTGAGATCTGAGAATTTCAATTTAAAGCTAGCCTGGGCAGGATATCCATGAGATTCTTATCTCCAATTAACAGCCACCAACACCCCCTCACCCCCCCCCCCCCCCCCCCCCCGCAAAAAAAAAAAAACTAGAAGTGGAGCTGTGACTTAAGTGGTAGGGCTCTAGCCTTGAGTTATAAAAAGCTCAGGGATACTGCCCAGACCCTTACCCCAGGACCAACAGAGGCCAGGAGGAGGGGGGGGGGGAAGTGGAGGGGGGGAGGAGGAGGAGGGGGAGGAGGAGGAGGGGGAGGAGGAGGAGGAGAGGGGGAGGAGAGAGACGAGAGAGAGGAGGAGAAAGAAGAAAAAGAAAAAAAGAATGCATTCTTCATATAATACTTAACCTAGATTCATCTATTATCAACCAAATGTTTAAAGTATTTGTGTGTGTGCCAATACTGAGGCTTGAACTCAGAGTGCCATAATCTTGCTTAGCTTTTTCACTCAAGGCTGGTGCTCCACCGCTTGAACCATTGCTCTACTGCCTTTTTGTGGTGAATTGGAGAGAAAAGTCTCATGGAAATTTTGGTCAGGCTAGCTTGCAACCTCAATCCTTAGCTCAGACTCCTGAGTAGCTAGGATTATAGATGTGAGCCGGCAGTGTCTGGCAAAAGAATTTAATGTCTTCTTTTATTTAATATAGCAATTCAACATTTAAAATGTTATATTTAGGCAACAAATGGTTTGAAATTGTTTTTGAGTAATTTTAGTTGCCATCTTGAGTCTTTCTGGAAGTGCCTTGAACCCAGAGACTATGGAGAGTCTGTGGAAAATGGCACTTGATACAGATTGATTTCCCTGGGTGCTCAGTAAGAGTCTGCAATGTATGACAGCTTAAGACTGCAGCAGCTAACTGTAGCACATTGAAGCAAATAGGTAGTGAAAAGGTCAAGGGAGATCCTGTCCCTCACATTCTTAATGTATCAGAGTTTAAACAATTAGCATCCATTAAATTCCTATTTTGCATCAAAAACTGATACACAATGGTAATAAAGAAAAAAGACAGGTGCTCAATTTCCACAAACATCACTTATTACCATATACTGTGACCTGAATTCTGTTAGCAAAATTATGACAGAAAGCTATGGAAAAGAGAAAGAGAATGTGACTCAGGAAATTTGTGAGTTGTAAATTTTCTCCACTTTGGCAAATGAATTAAGGTTGGTCCAGACTGTGTTCGTTTTATGAAAAAGTAGTAAGATTGAGCCAGGTGCTGGTGGTTCACCTGTAACCTAGCTACACAGAGGCAGAAAACTAGAGGATTGAGATTTGAGGCCAATCCAGGCAGAAAATTTCAAGACACCATCTCCCAAATAACCAGCAAAAAGTCAGCCTGGACGCCTGGCTCAAGTTGATTCAAGTTGATAAGAATGCCAGCTAAACAGCCCAATACATGCAAGGTTCTAAATTCAAACTCCAATACTAGAAAAAATAATCCACATGGTTAGGCCAGTACTTTGCCACTGAGCCATCTCTGCCAAACCCCTGATCTAAAATTTTACATAACTGGGTGCTGGTGGCGCATGCCTTTAATCCTAGCTCTCAGGAGGCTGAGATCTGAGGCTTGCAGTTCAAAGCCCCAGCAGGAAAGTCTGTGAGACTCTTATCTTTAATTAACCAGCAAAAAAGCCAGAAGCAGAGCTATGGCTCCAGAACACTAGTCCTGAGCACAAAAGCTCAGGGATAAATCAGGCACTGATGGTTCACACCTGTAATCCTAGCTACTCAGGAGGCTGAGATCTGAGGATCATGGTTCAAAGCCAGCCTAAGCAGGAAAGTCTGTGAGACTCTTATCTCCAATTAACCAGCAGAAAGTGGCGCTATGGCTCAAGTGGTAGAGCGCTAGCCTTGAGCTGAAGAGCTCAGGGACAGAGTTCAAGCCTCATGACCAACAAAAAACAAAAACAAAAACAAACAAACAAAACAACCACCTTAATATAATGAGAACAACAAGTCTGACCCTAAGCTAGGAAACACAACACCTGAGTATAGATTCCCATTGTCCCTGCAGATTTACCAAGCTCTGTTGAGAGGAATCTGGAAAGCTATCTAAAGCATGTTCCCATCTCATGAAATTTATAAGCTAAATCTAGCACACTCTGCATTACCATATGGACTGCTGACATGTAGTCTATGGACATAAAAATCATTATTGCAAAAAACGTTTCCTATGAAGCATGTTAGGATTGTAGATCAGTGATTACCCAGCATGCATGAGGCCTTAGGTTCTCTTTCCAGCACCTAAAAAGAAAAAGGCAAGAAGCATGTTGCAGTATAATTACAGTATATCTACAGCGAAATGCCCAAGGCAAACTAACTGTACTGAAGTTTTTAAAGCAATGTAGAAAGAATATAAAATGCTGGTGGAATAGCTCTTTGCATGTATAAAACTACACTAACAATAAAAAATACAAAGAGAGCATACACTGTATGCTCTGTTGTGATTCTGAGTCAGTCTATCTCTCCAAACTCCCCTCTCTTGGAAAAACAATGCAATCTGTAGGAATAAATAGCTGGAAGGGTTATTTTGAGAATAAACTGAAATATGAATACAAAAGTCCTCTGTAAAGTTTCTATATTTTGTATAACAATAATATTTTTAAATGCAGCGTCTTTAAAAAAGATAACAGGGCTGGGAAGGTGGCTCAGTGGTAGAGCACTTGCCTTGCATGCATGAGGCTCTGGGTTTGATTCCTCAGCACCACATAAGCAAAAAGAAAAAAGCCGGAAGTGGCGCTGTGGCTCAAGTGGTAGAGCGCTAGCCTTGAGCAGAAGAGCTGAGGGACAGCGCCCAGGCCCAGAGTTCAGGCCCCATGACCGAACCTCCCCCCCAAAAAAATAAAAAAATAAATAAAAGTGAAGCTACCATATCCCGTTATAGATCTATCTAGCAAGTCCATTGTATCAGCAAATCTACAAAAACAGTTTTTTCTCCTTTGTGCATGCCTCCATGTTGTACAAATCTGAGTGTAGGGCTGGGAAGGTGGCTCAGTGGTAGAGTGCTTGTCTTGCATGCCTGAGGCCCTGAGTTCGATTCCTCAGCACCACATAAGCAAAAAGAAAAAAAGCCGGAAATGGCGCTGTGGCTCAAGTGGTAGAGTGCTAGCCTTGAGCTGAAGAGCTGAGGGACAGCGCCCAGGCCCAGAGTTCAGGCCCCACGACCGGACCCCAAAAAAACAAAATCTGAGTGTATCAATTAAGTGGAATTTTAAATGGAGAGAATGTAGCTATACAAGTTTCAGCATCTTTGAGAACCCAGCTAGTTGCCATATAGAATGAGAGAACTGACAGATAAAATAGTTGAAATTCTGCCTAGAAAATAAAATGTGACATCAAACAACAGTTTACTGCCGTCTGTCTGCATAAGAAAATTCCACAGGATACCAAGGATCAATATTTTGTTACATATTATGATTTTGCGGATATGGAAACATGTAACTTTAGTTCATTGGCTGTGGTGATGAGAACCCAACATTCTTTGACTTAGGCGAAATTCCAAGCTTACAAGTGTAAAGGTCGAAGTGACAACGATTTGGAGGATGGGGCAGAAGGCATGTCTTGAAACTTCTGAGGAAGAAGAGTTTGGGCAAAACGCTGCAGCCCATTGCAAGGACAAACAGCACCTCCCACACTTGGAAGGAGTCTTCCTGTTCCAGGATGGGAAGGAGCTAAGCAGTATTCTCCCTTGGCTGGCAAAGTTGCTGGCTCCTGCTGCCAGAGAGCCTTCCTTCACATCCCCCATTCCCTCCCCCCCCACTGGACTCAGTATGGCAAACCTCCCTCCAATTTCTCCAGCAGTAGAACAGAGTGAGAAACATTTGGTGTGTCAGAGTAGCTACGCTTAATAAAATAGGTTTAAATATTTGGCAGCAGAAGAAAGAATTGTAATCTGTGGTTAAGAAGGAGGTCACAGGAAGGTTAAGTTAACCTGAAACCACCAATTCCCCCTTTCCAAAATCTCTCCTTTTTGCTTCTCAACCCTTTTGCTCCATCGACACCTGAGCTAAATCCCAGGAGATGATCCCATCTCCATCCCCAGTTCTGCAACCTTCAATACTATCATAAGTGGCATATTGTGGATTTGGAGCTCAAGAGTGATAGAGGATTTTGGTTTGCTCTTTTTTGTTTTTTAGTCAGATAGCTCCTTTTTTATTTTTGTTTTTTTGGAAACATGAAGTAGTGACATTTTTTTCCATGTATGCAAGTACTGGATTGTGGACTCAGGCCTGGGCACTGTCACTTAGCTTTTTCACTCAAGGGTGATATTCCACCACTTGAACCATAGCTCTACTGCCATCTTTTTGATGGCTAATTGGAGATTTGAATATCATGGACTTTTCTGCCTAGGCTGGCTTTGAACCACAATCATCAGATTTCAGCCTTCTAAATAGCTATGAGTATTTAGATGACATGAGCCACCCTGCACCCAGCTTTAAGTGCTCCTTAAATTTTGTCTAGCAATATATCATTATTTTAAAAGTATTGGAACACAGATGGAAAGTAAAGGGAACTCTTTCTTCTGCTCAAGTAGTCTTTGAGAAGCCCTATGTTGAAAGAGCACTGCAGTGTGATTGGAATTTGCAACACTGAGTCATTTTTTCCCTAGAAATAATGACCAGGGCCCCACAGTGAGGGGGTGGGGAGGGAATGAGGCCTGTCCTCAGATCTTGTTTGCCCTGGGCGTAGGAATCTTTCTTAGTCAACCTGCAGGTGGCTTGACAGGGATTCCTTCTTCCCAGCTCAGGGTTCCAGGTGATAGCTCAGATCTCATCCCCTCTCCCTCAGCAAACACCTTCAAAGAACAAGCTGAAGATATGAAGTGAGCCAGGAGATTGGCTTTCTCCAAACACTTGGAGATTGTGGAGGGGCGGTGTAGGCGAAAATCATATTCTTAATCACAAACAAACACAATTAACTGGCAACTGGATTAAGATACCTAATCAGCTCAAATTATTTAGAAGTCCTTATAAGCATCACCTTTCTTAGGAAAGTTCTTAGTGACTGTATGAGATTTACTCTGTTAATGAAATACATGTCTGTGAGGGAAATGTCCCTTTTAGGGGTATTTTTCTTCTTAAATTGACATAATGATAATTTAGTAGCACAATCAAAGAAGATCCAAGGGTGTTTTCAAGAAAATTTAGAGGCATGAAAGTTGGTAGTCAAAACCTCTCCAGTTTGGGACCAACTGAGGGCCTTGGAAAATTTTTTGTGTCAATGTCAGTGATTTTTTTTTTAACTCAACTAATGTTTTTGAGTTTCCTTGATGGGTCAATCACCAACACCAGTGAGCACAAGGTGAGATACAACCATGATGACCAGCACAGATAATATCACAGGAAGCCAGTACTAATAGGCAGGGTGTAAATAATGAAGAAGTGTGAAATACACTAACTACTGAGTAGTAAATACTTCCAGAAGTTATAAGGCCATTTGAACCCAGTATCACAAATTTAGGGAAAAAGAGATATTGACTGCTCCTTGTAGGATAGTCTCAGTTGCTGTAGGGAATTATTGAGGACCTTAGTTCCACAGAGAGAGAACAGAATGACATAGGCATTGAGGGAAAAAAATATCTTAATATCTTCCAAGAACAGCCTGAAGCCAATTGGCTATTACTTAGCCATGGAGACACAGGGTGTTAAGAGACAGAGTAGAACATAGTGACATAGTGACAGAGTAGAACATAGTGACAGTTTCTAGTAGAGCTATAGTGGTTAGGATATTTACATAGCATTGAAGAAGAACTGATGATTGTGGCTTGTGATGAAAATATAGCTCAGTAGTGGAAGCAAGGCCCTGTGCTAGGTTCTCAGCACCCCAAGAGAGACAAAGAACAACAACAAAAAATCCCATCCAAATCAAATTGTTAGGGAAAGTTCAAGCTATTCACATACTCACACTAATCATCGTTTATAAATAGGGTATTGCAATTCATTTGTTACATAGAATAAAACAAGTACTGGCCAAATCAGATTTAGATAGGCTCTCCAACTATCAAAGACTTAAACTGATCCAAAAAATAAAAGTTCCATTTGAGCAATCACTCCAGATCCCTGTTGATATACTAGATACATGTAAGTCTCACTTCCTACAATGAACCAACAAGTTGATACATGCACTTATGATGAATAGTTATTGACTCTTTCATGTTTAATCTTTGTTTCCCCTTCTGGATCTGGTACATTTTACCAGTAGATTTTTTTGCAGATTTGACCCAGTGGATTCTCTGCCTTTGTATTGGAGAAAGACAGAGAAACTTGCTCAGAATAGACATGCCTGAATCAATGCTGATGCATCTTTACAGCTGTGAGCTGTCAGGTCTGGGGCCATGCTAAGTGCCACTCCTGAGGCCTGGTGAGAGACAGCAATACCCCTGGTGGGTGCTGATTTCAGAGATCACAGCCTGGTTTGGAAACACAGTGGTCTTTATTTTTATTTCTTTTCTTGGATCTTTCTCTCTCACTCTGAAAATGGCAGTGACTCATTGGAATTCAGTCATGCATAGAAGCTTATAAATGAACTTGGCCAACCTCTGTACTTGGGGCTAGTCAAAAGTCTGACTTATGATACATTATGTTCTTCTTCCATTAATATCATGGAGAGTAGTGTGTACTGTGTGGCAGGCAAGGAGGCTCACAGTGGTGAGAGGCAATGTATTTATCTCATATTTCTTCAAAGCTGTCAGTGTCTATGAATATCTCTGGAAAGTGGTATTTATTTAATGAGTATATTCCTTGATGTTCTGGGGTTCTTTTTCTTTACAGTGGGGCTGCAAAGAAACTGGAAGTATTGATCAAACTGAAGGCCTCATACATGTAGCTAACTTATTGAGCTACAGCCCAGCCCTTCCTTCCTTATGGTTTTGGGAAAAGAATATCCTACATGGATATAGTTTTGCTTTAGCAATGACCGAATGTCCAAGTAATAATTTTTGGTTCTTTGTGATACATTACACTTTCAAAGCCATGCATGACTCTCTTCAAGAAAAACAAATACAATGACTTACAATTTTGTTTTGCACTTGTTCATACGGAGTATGCTGGCAGGTCAAGTCAGTGATCATATGTTGTACTGTCAAATATTTTTAAGTGAACTTACTATAATGTACTGGGGATGGTGGAGTATGCTGCTAATCCCAGCACTTAGAAAGCTTAGGTACGAAGATAGAGAGGATTTGAAGTCAGCCTGGAATACATAGGCAGACCCTTTCTTAAACAAGTAAACAAACAAACAAAACAAACCACAACAAAACAAAATTTAAAATCATTAACTCTTTCTTTACCTTGCTTGGAAGTTCAGTGGAAACGCGGTGCTGGTGAAGGTCAGTACAGAGGTGCTGCCATGGCCTGCAAGCCAAAATGAGGGGTTGAAGAGTGGGTAGGTAGAGAGGCCGGGAGGTACATTACAGGAGACAACTTGGCAAACCTGTGACCCATGAGGCCTCCAAACTAATAAGATCAGAAAAGTAACCAAGCAATCCTTATTGATGCAAATAAACAAAAGGCTTCCTTGAAAAAGAAGGAAAATAGAAACATTCAAGGAATGATGGAAATAGAAAATCACCAGGTTTTCTGGAGATGTGGTACAGCAACACAAGGTCCTGAGTTCAAACTCCAGTATCGCCATTAAAAAGAGAAGGAGGAAAGGAAGGAAAGAAGGACAGGAAAGAAACCACCAGGTTTGGTACATGCCTGCAATCTGTCATTTGAGGCTGAGATTGAGATTGAGTTTGAGGCCAGTCTGGGGCTACATATATAGTCCCTGTCTAAAAAAAAACAAACAAACCAAGGGGGGGGGGGAGAAAACCACATTATCACCACTTGTCACCCATGAAATGTATACCAAAGCAGGTATATGTGATCTAATGAGGATCAGGATGTTAGTATAAGCACCAAGTTCCTCCTACCAACAAAATGAACAAAATATCTCAATTACCAAGGGGAAAATAGGAACTTGAAGGCAGACACACTGAACACACAACAACTTGACCGGGTGACTAGGGTGACAATGGGTCATGGCTGACTGTCTTCCTTGTAGGAGCACACCATAGCACACCATCATTTCCATGGATTTTCTTGTCTAGAGTACATAAACCAACATCAGCTGCACCTGGCTACCAGACATCCTTGCAATGCTTTAAAAGTTATAAGAGCGACAGAAGAAATATTGAAGAGACTTGATACAAAAAGTAATGCGTGATCCCAGAATGGGTATTGAACCAGAAAGAGAAAAACAAAACAAAACAGAGGTTAAGCGATTTGCAGAATTGGAAGAACACAGTATGTGGATTAGATGATAATGACATGAGGTAGTGTGTTGACTTCCTGTTTTGTGAAGTTCCATAAAGGTTACTGGGAGAGCATCCTAATTTTAGAAAAATATACAGAGAAGCATATTCTCATAATCAATGAGCCATCATGCTAAAGCTTGCTTTCAAGTGATTCAGATAATAACTAATGACATACACCCCAACACACATATATATAGATAACTATATAAGTATATGCTATATATATTATGTATTTATATAGCATCTGTAACCTGAGTGTATGTTAATGCTGCATAACTATTAATACATGTATTATATCGATATATTATATACATATATTATTCTATGCATTTATATATTTAGAAAGAGGACAGAGGTAAAGTAGGGAAGTGTTTATGCTTATTTAGATAAGGAATGATGGGTCAAAAATGAAATGCCAACAAGCTGGAAGGTATCGGTGATGGTAATATGGCTTTTTTTTTTAACCATTCTTGCAATTCCTCTGAAAATCTGAAATTGTTCCAAATAAATGATCTTCAAAGAATACCTATGTGTATATGCAGCCACATAAGTAACACGCACTTTCATTTGTAGAGTAATGCATAATATTCCACATAGATGATAGTTCCATAATTTCACACTTGCCCTATGAATTATGGGACCTGAAAGGCAGAGTATGTAGTCCTTCTTAGTCCTAATATTCCCTAAATGTCAGGTAAGTTTTAAGGGAAACAGGTCCTACTGGGGAAAATATCAAAAAGAATGACTTGTCAATTCTAGTTTTAAATCACCCACTGAAATAATCCATTAGCTTTACTGACATATTAACATGTCACTCAATAAATTCACCACCTTGATTCACAGAACTAGTCTGCTTTCATCTAAAGGATGAGACCTTCTACACAATAATTAATTTAAAATAAAATAAAAAAAAAACACTTTAGCTCTGCCATAGCCTCCTACCATAACCCAAAGCAGTAGGAATCTTTTACAATTCAGCTTCTACTTTATTTCAGTTTGCTTTTTTCTTTTCTTTTTGTGCTGATACTGGGGCTTGAACTCAGGGCCTTCTGTTCTCACTTGGCTTTTTCACTCAACAATGGATGGAAGTCTGCCACTGGAGCCATGTCTCCACTTCTGACCTTTACTGGGTAATTGGAGATAAGAGTCCCTGGACTTTCCTACCTGGGCTGGCACTATTTTTTTCTATGTACAAAGAATCTTTTTGAAATCAAAATCTGCAGATATCCACAGTCCCATACAGTCACACACACAACTGTCACAATTTTATTCTGTATTTTACTTTGCAAAATTCTTTGTGATTATTTGTTCACCTCTTTACTTGGAAAAGTTGAGAAAAAATCAAACATTCTCCCCTCCTTTTTTGGAAAACATTTGAATGTAAGGTAGTTTAAATGACTTGCAGTCTACCTGCTAGTAAGTTACTGATCAATCAAGACTCAGATTTAGCATCTGTTCACTATACAATACAAAGCCTAGGCTATTAGGACATTTATGGATTACTCTTCCTTTGAAGTACTTATGACTGATTCTCAGGATTCAACTATATTTCTATGTAGATAGGAAAAGAATTTAGACCTATCCAGCTAAGAGCTGATTTGCAAAGTGTTTCTTGGAATTCTTGCATCTTGGAATTTTATAATTCTATGTAGTTTCTTCCTTACCAGTCTTAAGGTGTTAGGATGTTTACATGCACAAAACAAATATTTTATTTTTACCATCAGAATAAAAACATTCACATTCAAGGTGAGTATCAGTGGCTCACACCTATAATCCTAGCTACTTAGGAGGCTCAGATCTGAGGATAGTGGTTTGAAGCCAGTGAGGGCAGGAAAGTCCATGAGATTCTTATTTCCAATTAAGGGCTGGGATGTGACAAACAACAAAAAGCTGGAAGTGGAGCTGTGGCTCAAGTGATAGAGTCCTAGTCTTGAGCAAAAAAGCTCAGAGACAAAGCCCAGGACCCGAGTTCAAGTCCCAGAACTAACACATAAAAAAAAAAATTCACATTCAAATATGACCAGAAAATTAAAAATAGTGTGTAAGAAGCTCCCCAGAGCTTTACTTTTAAGTATGACAATATTGTTACTATTATAAATGAAATATACATTTTGAAATTTATTTGCTTAGGTTTTAAAATTCATCTACCCTGAGTACAAGGCAAGCTTTCTCATATCTTTAAGTACATTTTCATATGTTAGTATACATTAATTTAAATTGTAGTTTACTGATTAAATATTTGTTATACTTACGAAAGGCCTGGTGCTATTTTAAATAGTTTATGGGCAATAATTTTGTATGTCAGTCCTGGGGCTTGAACTCAGGACCTGGGTGCTGTCCCTGAGCTTTTCTTGCTCAAGGCTAGCACTCTACCACTTGAACCACAGCTCTACTTCCAGCTTTTTGCTCAGGCTGTTTTTGAACTTCAGTCCTCAGATCTGAGCCTCCTGATTAGCTAGGATTACAGGCTTGAGCCACTAACATCTAGCTTTAAACTTTTGTACTTAGAAACCCTCTGAAGTCATTCCTATTTAATCTTCTGGTTTACAGATAGAGTATCAAAGGTTCAGTAACATTTCTAAAGATGGACAACTAGTGAGCTGAAGAAGTAGAATTCAATCCAACACATTTCAAGTCGCATGTCTGTGATCAATTACCAATGTTCTAGGCTGTGCAAAGGCTCACATTTAGCAAGTGCTGGATAGTTATTTGTTGATTAAATGGATCGTTTATTGTCTTGTCTTTTAGGAGTACTGAAAATGTTAACTAAATCACCTAATTGCTCCATGTAATAAACTTTTCTAGTTTGTAAAATAGAACTGATAATATGGGCCACCCATTTCTTTTCCTAATAACAGTAAGAATGGGAAGTTTTACTTTATTTAGATAAAATATATATTTGTTCAAGACAAGACTCCACAGTGGGCATTGAGGTGGCATAAGCAGATTATGCACAAAACCACAACAATTCAGAATAAATAAGTCTTGAAGAATCTGAAAGAGCATGACATACAAGGGCAAAACTTCAGTTTCCTTAAACTATATGTGAACTTTATCTCCATCTAACTTTCAACTCTTCGCTTTTTTTCCTCAGCTAAAGTAGAATCTATTTATATGAAAGAATGCTTCAAACAAATGAGTTCAGACTTCGATTATGTAACTTTTGAATGTCTAATTAATATTCCAAATGAAAATGCATTCTTACAGTGCTGCGTCTCTCATTAGAAAAATCATCATAGTGACAACATTGCAAGTTTCTACAGGAAGGATCTTTAATGTCATTCACCCCTGCTTTTTGCTATCTTTGTTTAGTCCTTACAAATTTCACTAGGTCCCTCATTATAGCTATGAGCATGGGATGGAAAGGAAATCAAAACATGACCTTACTATAGTGAATAGCAAGGGTAAATAGATTGGGGTTCAAGGGCTCTGACAATGTGACCTTAAGTCACTCACAGTTATCCTTGGTGCATCTCAGTCTCTTAGTCAATGGGATCAAATAAGCCAAACTCCAAATGTCAGATATTGCACATGCTTGCTCATATTTGGAGCCTAGACCTAAAATAATTAGTATAATAAAAAGGATGACAGGCTATGCATATAAAAGAGGGACTGTGGAGGTGGCAGGACAGCAGGAAAGAAGAGGGAGAATGGAATGGTAACTAGGAGGTGAAAAGAATGGAATTATGCTTATTCTATAGAGATACAGACACATATAAAAAACGTCTATGCGTTTGAAGATAGCATAATGAAATCCATTAAATATTGGGGAAATGGGGAGTAAAAGGGGGTTAAGGCAATATAACCATGGAACTGAATTTATTTAAGGTACACTGTATCTGTGGAATTATCATTCAGAAACCTCATTGGAACGTTGATGTATGCTAATAAAATAGTAGTGAACATTTTAAGTATGAAATAAAGCTACTTTCAGATATTTTTAAAAATAAGGTTAAGGTATAGACTACCCCACCAACCTGCGGGCCTGCTAGGAAGATCATGAAATGGCTTTGTAAGCTCTATTCTGTGTTTATGAAGAAACAAATTGGTTTCCTATACTCCCTCAAGGACAAACTCTGAGTGAAGAAGACGGGAAAAATTTACTGTCTTGAAGTCACACAACTACAGGCCTAAGCAGAACCTTTGCTGGGGCTTACAGAGATCATCCTGTGTGCTTCATGGAGAAAGGATATGATCCTAAGACTCTATACAAGACAGCCATTTTGGAATCCATATGCATTTATTAAAAAACTGTTCTGGAGCTGGAAAGCTGGAATGAAATAAAGACCCCAGGTTGCTGTTAAATGAACCAAACAAAGTTGTTGGAAAGTCCAACATCTGGACAGAGAAGAAAAATTAGGTAACAGAGATCAACTGGAAAAGGCCTGCAGTGAAATCAAACAAGGAACTAACATCTTCCTGGTTAGAAATTTTGGAAGCCAACTCATGTACCCACTCAAGATCTGATAATGAGTTTGGTTAGAGTTGCCTAGGTGAGTGGGTAATGAGTGCTATCAGGAGTGGCCTGTCTCAAGACCTATTTAACTTTGATCATGTCTGTGATCACAGCATGCACACCTTGCCCTAACAAACCACCTGGCATATTCTGGCTTGTTTCTATAGAGAAACTTGGCAGGGTTTTTAGGATGGAAAGAAATTCATTACCTCCATCAGAAGAAAAAAAAAAGCTTGACCTACTGATGTCAGTATCACTTTCACATGCCAGGAACAAATTATTACAGGAGCAGAGACTTAGAACACCCAGCTGGGAGTCCATAAATCAGGGAAGAAGACTAATGATACTGCATTTACATTCCTCAGAGGCAGAGGCCGTGTCTGCACTCCTTTGGGTGGGAATGGGAGCGTTTATCTGCTCACTGTGGATTCACTACTGATAAGACTAGCTGGTAAGTTCCTCAACTTCTTCCAAGAAGCCTTGGCCCCTTCTGGGGTGAGGATGGAGACATGGATTACAACCACCGGCAGCCTGCCGAGATATCCAGCCACACTAAGGGATCAGCAAGTACATGAAACTAGGCTTGCGTTGGGAACTGGACTTTCTCACCTCCACACCACTTCCCAACCAGGATCCTGAGATTTCTGACACCTGGCAATCAAAGGGAGGTCCGCACACCTTAGTCGGGGCCAGCAGTGGGGGAGGAGGATCTCAGCCACGTCCTTGCAGACCGGTCACTGCGCTGGGAAGTGAGCCGGGAACAGCGCATTTCCTGCTTCGCCCTAGCAAACCCCAGGCGGGGCCGAGCGGGAACGCGGACACCGTCGAGGAGTCGCCGGGGCGAGGGAGTGGGGGCGGGGGTTCAGGAGTGGCCTGGAGGAGGGACCGCGCCCTGAGGAGGGCTGTGTGCTCCGGGAAAGGGAGTCGAGGTGAAAGTTGGAACGCTGGCTCCTATCCTCGTGGGGAATGAACTACTCGATTGAACGATCAAAGCCGCCTCGCCTTCGCCCCTTCTCCACCCGCGCGCGGGAGAGGCCCTGGTAGCGAAGGTCTAGCTCGATCCTCTCGGGCTGGGGACACTCGGCGGCGCCGCCAAGGTGGAGCGGATGACCGCTATCTCCCCCGCCAATCCTTCCTCCCCACCGCTCCCCTCCAGTCCATGACCTTCGACCTCCATCCTGGACCCACGGGGGATTGGGCCAAGGACGGGGAGGAGACGCGAAAGGTATCGAGGGGGCGCGGCGACGCCGCCGAGTCGGCGCCGGGGCGCTAGGTGCCAATCGGTGGCGTCGCCGTGCGCTGCCCTCCCTAGGGAGGTGCGGGGCCTTCAGCCCGCTGCGCCTGGCCCGCCGGCCGCCACCCCCCTTCAGTCCCCGAGGCAGCCTGCGGGACACGGATTTATAAATGCAAAGGCCTTGTTGTCGGTCTTTGCGCCTGGGGATACCATTGTCTGCTTACAGGGGCCACCCGGGAGTTCTCCCAGGGCTGGAGGCGCGCACTCCCCTCCTCCACGATCCTGCGCCCCCACGGCCTGGGTGTTCACACAGGTCCTTCGCGATCGACTTGGGTGTCCTGGTCCTCGTCTGGCTTTCTGACCATCGAAAACACACCCTGCCGGAAATCAACCAGCCCTTGCACGGTCACTCAGAGGCCCGCGAAAAAAAGCATGGCTTTGACTCCTCCACGTCGGAGTCACAGTCACCTACCCGAGTTCATCTCTGCGCCCCGCTGGCCAAAACCCCCAAGTAGTGGCAGGCACAGCATCTTGCTACAATTAGTCGCTTTCTCGCCCAGTTTCGGGTCCCACCCGGGGACGAGGGGATGTGAGCGCCGTCAGTAAGGAGCCAGGAGCCTAGAATCCCTACGCTGTGCTTAGCCAGTGCACACCGCTGGCAGCTGGGAGGGTGTGCTAGACTCTTACTCCAGAAACTGGTTCCTCCCCCCCCCCTCCCCCAGTAAATCTCCCGTGTTGAGAAAAGCAAGGCTTGCAGGAAGCTACTCCGGATGTTTGCTTCTTTACATGTGGCATTTGTGGCTGGCTCTGATAAAAGTTTCAGCTCGGCTTCCAACACCACGTTTGAAATAGGGAGTCCACACGCATCGCAAAGCTGTGGCAACACGCCAGCCCTCAGCTCCCCGCCCCCCACCCCAAATATCCATCAAGAGTATGATCCTACGAAATTAGACCTAAGTAAAGGGTATGATCTTAAAAAAAAAAAAAGGATTGGAAAGGCATCGTAATTCTTGGTAAAAGTGTTAAGTAAACCATGTTATATCACACACACACACACACACACACACACACACACACACACACACACACACACACACACACACACACACACACACACACACACACACACACACACACACACACACCCCAGAGAATGTGTTTTAAGACATAGAGAGGAGAAATGATCAAAATAAGAAGCTCCAATTCCATCCTAGGGGTGTGTAGTCTCACCTGATGTCCAGGTAATCTTACTTGACAAAGATAATTGGCTAGTCTCCTGAACAGACTGCAAAAAAAGCCTCCTGTCCTTTTCTCGACCTTCTTGGTTCCCAAAGGCACTCCCCCCCCTCCACTCCCCCCCCCCCCCCCCGCCGTAAGGAGCGACCGTGGAGAACCGGAGGATGACCCGCGGTAGATTGGCGCATATGTATTTTTTTGGAATCACACCTGGATTATATTTCCTGTTCTTTTAATTGTTTGAAGAAATTGGTCAAATGTAGTAATCTTGGCAGAGATAGTTGATTACGCCCTTTGTTCATAAAATATTTGTACTAAGAAAATTCTGCGTTGAGATCTTTAGACATTTATTTTATCTGCAAACGTTAGGAAATCTCTCTCTCTCTTTTTAAGAAAGGGTAAGGTGGTAGGAAAGTAATGTGTAATATTGCTACCTCTATTGCTTTAGAGTCCCTACTTTATAACCATTTGTGAAGTATTTTTTGTTTTATTCTCCAGCCAATTTTTTTCTGGAAAAAAAAACTTTAAAGAAAAGTATATTACCACTTAAATTTGCCTCAGATTGATTGCCTTAAATCAGCAATTAAAAATAACTTTTCTCTTTGATGTCTTTAAACAGGTTTATTTATTTATTTTTCCCTGTCTGAATCTTAGAAACCAGGGAGCCACAACCTCTGTCACTGTGTCTGCAGGAAGACTGGTTGGGAAGGGGAAAGGGGAAAAGATAGCCACCAACACCGCATGGATCCTTGCTGGTTAAAGTTGAACTACAATATTGTGTTGTTCTTTGGAGAAAGGGGACAGCATCAGAAACTGAAGGCAAAAGCGTTATAGTTTTAGGGTAGATTTGACTTTTTAAAAATAAGTCTTTGTCATTGAAATATCACATTTAAAAACTCAGTATTTAATTTCTCTGATTCCCCAATGAAAGTGCTGCTTTTTCATCACATCTTCATGGCAAAAAAAAGAAAGACAGAAAGAAGGAAAGAAAGGAAGGTTAAGAAGGAAGGAAAAGAAAAGAAAGCAAGCAGGAAAGAAGAGAGAAAGAAAGAAAGAAAGAAAGAGAAAAGAAAGAAACAGAAAGAGAGAAAGAAAGAAAGAAAGAAAGAAAGAAGAGAGAAATAAAGAGAAAAGGAAGGAAGGAAGGAAGAAAGAAAGAGAGAAAGAACGAAGAGTCTCTTCTGGAGATGAGTGTATTAGGATTGTTCTTCCTTCAAAATTATGCACAGATTTAGTTACCTTTGAAAAGTCAGTTGCCTTTGAAAAAACACAAATACACAAACTCAACAGGCAGGCTTGGTGATTAAGAGTTCCTGGTCTGAATGCAGACTGATGGGTGGGAATTTTACCTTCCTGATACTTTGATCTCCAACTTCCTGGACCTTTCCAGGCCTCAGTTTCCTCTCCAATAAGCTATAATAGTATCTGCCTCTCAGGTTGTTTAGGGGAAGGCATTGAGAACACTTGAGTTTAAAATTCCCACAAAAGGGGGGGGGCGTTTTTACTAGATTACTAAGTAAAACTAAAGTTTACTAGTCACTCAGATTTTCTGTGCAGTTTAAAGAAATGTATATAAATGCCATAATTATCTGCCAGGGTAGCCACCTTTAACCGATGCTGAGAAACAGTTACTTCGCTACTCAGAAGGATTAAACTAATAAACTTGGGCACTGAAACAAATATTACTCCTGGTTTTACATTTTACTTTTTGGGGGAGGGGGCGAGGGTCTGGTGCAAATCTTTCACACAAATCAGAACCAAGTCTTGCCCCTAGTACTGAAAAGATACGAGAAAGTATATATATACATGTAACATATATAACATACTTTACACACATATTACACATTTCATATACATACTCGTATGGTTTATTGTGAATAAAATCCTAGTTCATAGATGAAATATTGGGCATCAGGAGATCTTCCTGAATTTACTGTGGTTTCAAAAATCAGAATTTACCTTGAACACAATGTAAGCAGGGTGAGTCCTTAGGAGCGATTTATTCATTTCCTATCAGCAATATCTTCTGCCTTAAAGAAGACACATTTGAAGAAGACATCTATTTAGTTACTTGGAAGGCGGCTAAGTCATCCAACACTGAAATACCCAGAGCCTGTATTTGAGATGTGATTTAAAAGGTAATTAAATGGATGCTTAGAACGATTAATGCGAATTACCTTGGTAGAGATAGGTACTAATAGCAGCCCTAGACAGATTTTTTTTTTTTTTAAGCCGTTCTCTATCCGGGGTTGGAGAGGACTAGGCGCCAGAGCCCGGCTCCAGCCACCTTTTCCGGGGGCAGGTGTAGCCTTGGACGCGGAGCTGGGGGAGGGGAAAGGGGCGGGCGTGGGGTTGAACTGGGACTTGGGACTCCGACCACCGTCTGGGCGTGGGCCGCACGACTCGCGCCCGGCCCGCCCCCCTCGCTCCATTGGCCACGTCGGTACAGAAAAGGCCTCGCAAACGGGGGGCGCCCGCAGTGTCACTGGGTTGCCCAGGGGGTGCTGGTTAGGTCGTGGGCTGGGCCTGGCAGGACACGCTGGCGGTGGGCTCGGGTCTGGGCCCGTGGAGTTCTCAAGGCATCTCCTGGCTCGCTCTCGCCACCCCTCCCCCAGGATCGGGGGAGGCGGCGTGTCTGGCTAAGGGTAGCGGGGCGCGGGGCAGGGCTGGAGCGCCATGAGCAGCCCGGATGCGGGATACGCCAGTGACGACCAGAGCCAACCCCGGAGCGCGCTGCCCGCGGTGATGGCCGGGCTGGGCCCTTGCCCCTGGGCCGAGTCTCTGAGCCCCCTCGGGGATGTGAAGGTGAAGGGCGGCGAGGCGGCGGCTAGTAGCGGAGCGCTGTCTGGGGCCCCGGGACGGGCCAAGGGCGAGTCCCGCATCCGGCGGCCGATGAACGCCTTCATGGTGTGGGCTAAGGACGAACGCAAGCGGCTGGCGCAGCAGAACCCGGACTTGCACAATGCGGAACTGAGCAAGATGCTCGGTGAGTATTCTCGGCGCGCCGGTGCGACCCCGAGGGCACTTCCCTGGGTGCGTGGGTATAATTCGCGGGCCTGGCGCCCGAGACGAGGGATATGGTTTAGCCACATTCTTCTCTTTCCAAACTTTCGGTCTTGATCAGCCACCGCCATCCTAATTACCCGGGTGGCCCGGGAAGCTAGAATGGCTTTGCGAAGGGAGGCTAGGGAGAGGAGGCTTCCCGGTCTGTCCGAGCGGCCACCGCGGCCCAGCGGTGGGTGGGCCCTTTCTCGATCCTTTCCGAATCACTGGGAATCGGGAGCGCCGGAGGCTACAGCCGCGTGGGCTGCCCTGGATGGAGACGAGAAAAGGGGTCCCAGGCCTCCACGCCCAAATGGATCCCGCTCCCCCTCGGGCTGTGCAATTCGAGGTTGGAGGCTGCGGGCGACAAGGTCGGGCCCGAAGGGGGAGCGCAGCGCGGTAACCCCGGCGCCCGCCGCACCCTCCCGCCCCGCTTTGCAGGCAAGTCGTGGAAGGCGCTGACGCTGGCGGAGAAGCGGCCGTTCGTGGAGGAGGCCGAGCGGCTGCGCGTGCAGCACATGCAGGACCACCCCAACTACAAGTACCGGCCCCGGCGGCGCAAGCAGGTGAAGCGGCTGAAGCGGGTGGAGGGAGGCTTCCTGCACGGCCTCGCCGAGCCGCAGGCCGCGGCGCTGGGCCCCGACGGCGGCCGCGTGGCGATGGACGGCTTGGGCCTGCCCTTCCCGGAGCAGGGCTTCCCCGCGGGCCCGCCGATGCTGGCCCCGCACGTGGGCGGCCACTACCGCGACTGCCAGGGCCTGGGCGCGCCCCCGCTGGACGGCTACCCGCTGCCCACGCCGGACACCTCTCCACTGGATGGCGTGGACCCGGATCCAGCCTTCTTCGCCGCCCCGATGCCTGGGGACTGCCCGGCGCCCGCCACCTACAACTACCCGCAGGTCTCGGACTACGCGATGCCTCCGGAACCGCCCGCCGGCCACATGCACCCGCGACTGGGCCACGAGCCCGCGGGTCCTTCGATGCCGGGCCTCCTGGCGCCCCCTAGCGCCCTGCACATGTACTACGGCGCGATGGGGTCCCCCGCGGCGGGCGGCGGACGCGGCTTTCACGTGCAGCCCGCGCAGAGCCCCGCGGCGGGCCCCGGGCAGCCGTCCCCCCCTCCCGAGGCGCTGCCTTGCAGGGATGGCACGGACCCGACTCAACCCGCGGAGCTCCTCGGCGAGATGGACCGCACGGAATTCGAACAGTATCTGCACTTCGTGTGCAAGCCGGAGATGGGGCTCCCCTACCAGGGACACGACTGCGGGGTGAGCCTCCCAGACAGCCACGGGGCCATTTCCTCCGTGGTGTCCGACGCCAGCTCTGCGGTGTATTACTGCAACTACCCCGACGTTTGACAGCTCCCGCCCAGCCGCACTCTGCGGGCCAGAAGCTCAGTGTTACACACTTCCTGGAGGAGCGAAGGAAAACCCCTAGTCCTGCGCTTCGGTTTTGTTTTTGGTTTTAGTTTTTTGTTTTTTTTAGGTTGTCTTGGCAGATAATTTATGGTAATTTATTTTGTCTACCACTTGAACATTTGGGGGGAGGGTGGTTGTGGAGTTTGGGTTTAAAATTGATTTCATTGACTCTCTTGCCGTGATCCAAACCCCCATTTCTGATCTCAAATTAACCTTCTGTGAATGTTCTCTTAAAACAGTGGCTCCATCCTTTGGAAATTTGTGATCAAAAATTTGCCCCAAGTGTGTGTGTGAGTGTGTTTAATCTTTTTTAAAAAAAAATAAAAATCTGAAGTATTGGGTTTTATTTTTCATCCTAGCAGTGTCTCTGTTAAACTAGTCTTAGAAGAATCCTCCATTCAAAATTCACGTTAAATACTAATAAAACTAGAAACACATACTTAATGGAAAATACCTCGTCTTACCTTCGAGAAGCTCTAAAAATGCACATTAGAATGTAGTGTGCTCTAAGTTGTTCTTATTTTATTGGAGGAGGAAAAGCTTCCCACAATGAACCTTCTTAGTCATTAAAAGTAGTTAACATTAATATTAAAAATGTTCTACAATCTACTTTTAAGAGCAGATGTCCAAGTAGTTTCATTATCTAATTGTCAGTTTTCAGACCTGCCTAAAGAAGCTTTGTGCCCTCCCCTGTTCTGGTGTATATTCATCATGAATCTTTATCTCTCACTCAACACAGCTTACACAACTTGCCTTTAATTCTCACAGTTACACTTAGGGATGTAGTATGGCTGGGACCTAATCAAAATAAACGGCATTTTGGTAGCTAGTCAGCATTAGCCTCTAAATTCAGTCCTTGTATTTTGCTATAGGTAAGCACATCCATGACTTATTTCCTGACACTTGAGTCTCTAAATGTAGGAAGAGTGCTTGGGTGGATTTGTGCATAGCGTGCTCTGCAATGTGAGTAAAGCTACAACCTTACACATGAGTGATCACATTTTACTTAGAAGAACCCAATAACATGAGCAAAAGGATATGATCAGCTCATTCCAGCCGTGGCGTTTTTCACACATTCTGTAGATTGAGGCATGAATAGGAACACATGATTGGGTATTTGCTGTGCCAGACATTTCCACCATGCCATTCTGCACAGTGTGAGGCTGAACAAGCCTGCAAGCCTGTGTGTGTGTGTGTGTGTGTGTGTGTGTGTGTGTGTGTGTGTGTGTGATGTGAACCCAAGTCTTCTGCATGCTAGTAAGCCTAATACGTCTGAATTAGACCCCATGCCCTACTACAAGTTTTTAAGTCATTCATAGTATTTGTGCTGGAAGAACTTATATTCTGTTGAGAATTAAGATTGATCTAAGCTGAAATATTTGGCTGGATTATTTGAACGTATTCAGACATGTTTTTGGTAGGGATTTGTGGATACTAGAGTAGAAAGGGTGAAATGTTTCAGTGTGGAATGGTTAAGTCTTGTTAAACATTGTAAGCCACCTTAATATTTCTAGAATTAGAAAACTTACCTCATGATCAAACCGATTAGTTTTTGTTAAGCGGTCTACCCTTTTCTATACTGTTTCTTACTCTGGCCCCAAGGAGGTTCTTCCATTTCCCATCTGAGCACTTCCACTGAGATGTCCCCAGCCTTCCAGGTAGATGAGAACATAAACAAAAGGGGCTCCTTGCTCAGGTTCAAGGCCATATGGCCAGTTCAGATTTTGTGCCCAGGGAGACTCAGCTATACCTTTGGCTAACAAAATTTAAGATAAACAGGCAAAGAAGAAGGGAGAATTCAAGTGCTTAGGTGAATGAATCCTGTTAACTTGCATTCTTTTTTTTTGGGGGGGAGAGGGGGGTCCAGTCGTGGGGCCTGAACTCTGGGCCTTGGGTGCTGTCCCTCAGCTCTTCAGCTCAAGGCTAGTGCTCTACCACTTGAGCTACAGAGCACTTCCGGCTTTTTTCCCCCTACTTATGTGGTGCTGAGGAACTGAACCCAGGGTCTCATGCATGCAAGGCAAGCGCTCTACTACTGAGCCACCTTCCCAGCCCCTTAACTTGCATTCTTAACACTTATCAGGTATGGGTGGGAAAATAAGACCTAAAGGGCTAAAGTAGCTACTCATTCGTGTGTGTGTGTGTGTGTGTGTGTGTGTGTGTGTGTGTGTGTGTGTGTGTGTGTGTGTGTGTGTGTGTGTGTGTGTGTGTGTGTGTGTGTGTATTCCAGTCATGGGGCCTGAACTTGGCCTGGGTGCTGTCCCTCAGCTCTTCAGCTCAAGGCTAGCACCTACCACTTGAGCCACAGTGCCACTTCCGGCTTTTTCTGCTTATGTGGTGCTGAGGAATCCAACCCATGGCCTCATGCATGAGGGGCAAGCACTCTACCACTGAACCAACTTCCCAACCTCAAGCTATTCATTCTTGAAGGTAGCTCATTCTTGAAGGAAGCACTCAGATGAGATAACTGCAACTACTTTGTTCTTTAATACTTGACCTTTTTTTAACTTTTAATTTGGAAACATATACATAAAGTTACATTGCTCCCAATTCCCATGTCAACTTCTGAAATTGTGTGTGTGTGTGTGTGTGTGTGTGTGTGTGTGTGTGTGTGTGTGTGTTTGTGTTAATACTCTAAAACCATCAGATGATGATGGTTTGTTGGGAAGGATGACACCCAAGTGTGGAAACCTGTGTTTGAAAATACCAAGTAACATCTCCCTACACTAGTTCCTTCCTTTATGCTTTCTCCTTCCTCCCTCCCTCCCTCCCTCCCTCCCTCCCTCCCTCCCTCCCTTCCTTCTTTCCTTCCTTCCTTCCTTCCTTCCTTCCTTCCTTCCTTCCTTCCTTTCTTCCTTCCTTCCTTCCTTCCTTCCTTCCTTTTTTCCTTTTTGTAATGAGCTGGAACCCAGGGCCTGGGTGCTGTCCCATGGCTTTTTCACTCAAGGCTGGAGCTCCATCACTTGAAGCACAGCTCTATTTCTAGCTTTTTGCTGGCTAAGTGAAGATAAGAGTCTCATGAACTTTTCTACTGGGGCTGGCTTTGAATCACAGTCCTTATACTCTTGTTAAACAGAGTTCAAGGATGATGGGGAATAGAAGCCTTAATCATAATATTTTGCCACAATGAAGATATATCTTTTGATGGGGATGGTAGCTAATCTCTTAAGATAGGCCCTAGCAAACTGTACTTGGCGTATATATCCCTGTAGAATCTGGGTTAAATTTGCTACTCTGACCTAATAGAAGGCATTAAAACTGCTATTGTGCTAACTCCTGGGCCAACTTGTAGGAAGGCTTCGTGGGTTTTGTTTCTTGTGCCCAAGAAGCCCTGAGCAACTAAAAGTCTGTTTACCAATGTTGGAGGCCACAGGAAGATGGAAAGGAAGGGAAAAGGTTCAACTTCCCCTTAGCTCATTCCCACTAGCCACCCTCTGATTGGAATATAAGAGACATCAGAATAAAAAAATACCCAGAAGGGTATGGGAGTGTAGTTCAGTGAGAGAGTGCTTGGCTAGCATTCATAAAAACAGGTTTAATACCCAGCATCTTCTAAGTAATGGTGTTTTGTTATGTTGTAATAGATAACTAGAACCACTTTGAACCCCTTTTTCATTTCAAAGTACTGGAATGTGAGCTCTAGAGTAGTCAGGGTAAAAAGCATTGGAGCCCATCAAGAACTCCTTTAATCCTTCCTTCCTTCCTTCCTTCCTTCCTTCCTTCCTTCCTTCCTTCCTTCCTTCCTTCCTTCCTTTCTTTCTTTCTTTCTTTCTTTCTTTCTTTCTTTCTTTCTTTCTTCTTTTTGTAAGTTGTGGCTTAGGCGCTGTCCCTCAGCTCTTCAGCTCAAGATGAGTGAGCTACCGCTTGAGCCACAGTGCCACTTCCAGTTTTCTAGTGGTTTTATTGGAGATAAGAGTCTTACGGACTTTTCTGTCCAGGCTGGCTTTGAACTGTGATCCTCAGATTTCAGACTCCTGAGTAGCTAGGATTACAGGCATGAGTCACTGGCACCCAGCCCAGCTACTTTTAATATTTTCAAGTGAAAGACAACAGTAAAACATTAAGTAAAATCCACCTAGGCTGGATAACCATGACAGACCAAAGGTCTAGACTGTACCTTCTGCATGGACATAGGTGAAGAGACCCAGGTACCTACTGGCTGGTGACACACAGGGACTTTCCTGGCAAGCTCTCTGCCACTGAACTATACCACCAGCTTCTAGCTGGTGATTTTAAAAAGCATCATATTTTTCTTAATTTTTGTGTTTTCCTTAGAAACAAATTTGTCCACTATTGAGAATAATAGGAAGAGGATAGGGTATCTTTTCTCCCAAGAGGACCCTAAATAATCTCTATTAAAGATTAGGGGCTGGGAAGGTGGCTCAGTGGTAGAGTGCTTGCCTTACATGTCTGAGGCTCTGGGTTTGATTCCTCAGCAACACATAAGCAGAAAAAGCCAGAAGTGGCGCTGTGGCTCAAGTGGTAGAGCCACTAGCCTTGAGCTGAGGAGCTGAGGGACAGCAACAGCGCCCAGGCCCAGAGTTCAGGCCCCATGACCGACAAAAAAAAAAAGGCTAAGAGGTAAGTAACTATTTCACTATTGATTCTTATCTCAGAAGAGAACTAGAGCAGGGGCACTGGTGGCTCACACATATAATCCTAGCTACTCAGGAGGCTGAGATCTGAGGATGGTGGTTCAAAGCCAACCTAGGCAGGAAAGTCCATGAGTCTCTTATCTCCAATTAACCACCAGAATACCAGAAGTGGAGCTGTAGCTCAAAGTGGTAGCATGCTATGCTTGAGCAGAAAAGCTCAGGGACCATGCCCATCCCAGTTCATGCTCCAAGACCTAGCAGAGAGGGGACGGGGGAGGGAAGGAGAGAGAGAGAGATTGCAAGAGAAATCCTAGCATTTTGTCTTTAAATTTGTGCTGATGCTAAGAACACATACAAGCAAAAGTAGTGTGGAATAAACAGAACAGATTGCTGTGAGTCAGTGTATCAATGCATCCCAATATTTGTACATGTCTCATTTAATTTTGTGTGTAATATTCCAAACTGTGCTCGCTACATCATAGAAGCTCAAACTTCCCTTCCTCTCCCTATTCTTCTTTGATTCATTTTGACAGTATTGAACATCCACTATTTCAGTACACATTCTTCCTGCTTATGATGTGGTGCTTCATACTGAGTCCAGAATATTCTCTGAAGAAAACTTTATTAATGCTCCTACCTGATTCTTGCCTGCAGTAGGATGGGGTATCGCTTTCAGATCAAGTGCTTCTCTAGCTGATAAGCCTATAATGAGCTGAGTATTTCATTGGCTCCCTGGCCTGGGATCTAATATCTGTCCCTACTTTCCTTATGAGAGTGGTGCTGTGGTCAGGCCTGGTGGCTCACGCCTGTAATCATCACTACTCAGGAGGCTGAGATCTGAGGATCACAGTTCAAAGACAGCCTGGGAAGAAAAGTGCATGAGGATCTTAACTCCAGTTAACAACAACAACAAAGCCAGAAGTAGAGCTGTGGCTCAAGTGGTAGAGTGCTAGTTTCCCTGAGCAAAAACAAAAACACCATAAACCTAAAGGACAAAGCCTACGCCCTAAGTTTAAGCTCCATTAAGGCCATTGGCATTTAAAAAAAAAAAAAGCTGCTGTGAATTTTCCTCTGAATCATTAAGCAGCTCTGTGAGAATAAAGGGGAACAAAGAATTCCGTGTCTCCATATCCCATATATAATCACAGAACCCTTTCACACCACAATTCTTCCACTTTTGTCTAAGACACTGGGATTCAAGTTTCTGAGTGTAGTGCAAATACTCTCAGCTGCTGGGATAATAATGCTGTTCTTTAATATAAAAGTTCTTAGTATCTCACATCTAAATAAGTTGGATGAAGAATTATTCTTGCTGAAGAGACTTTAGCTTTTCTATTTGCCCTTAGAAGTTATAAACATTTACCATAGTTTATTTCATAACAAATATTCTTCATGTTGGTATTGCTTAGGAAGATGGTTTTGTGAAGAGCATAGAAATCATGAATAACATATGAACTTGTAAATGTCGGGAGAGTGAGCAGGGTCCACTTTTGATGACTGTCAGTCAGTACTTCCCACACATCAGACAGACAACTTCTTAGGGAAAGAAGAAAATCACAGGCAGTGATCGGACTAATTTTCTGGGGTTTTTCTTATTTTTCAGACTGCCAGAAGAGGTCTGGGGCAAGGTCTGTACATATTGTATCTCAATTTAAATATTGTATCTCAAATGTGGCCTTGCTAAGTGTTCTGAAAAGTGGACTGCTTGGTTGTTGGTACTTTAATTTTCCATCAAGTCTTTGCACAGAATTCAGCAGTTCCTGTTTTGCTTATCCTTTCTATTTGAGAAAAACCCAGGGGTTATACATCTTTCTTCCAAATGATGTGGAACATAAAACATCTAACATTGCAAGACATTGCAAGCTCTTAGAGCCAGACACAGAGGATGGATGAATAAAAGCTAGGAATATTAGTATCATGAAAAGGAGCAAACTGCATTTTGGATCAAAGGTTTACCTGGGTTAGTCACTTGGGTTTGTGGTTTTGGAGAAGCTGCTAATATATTTTTCCTGCTAATATTTTTCCCCCTGCTCTTGTCTATTGAAAAAAAAAAGCGGGAGGCAGGAACGATAAAAAGCTCTTTGACTGCTGATAAAAGTCTCACTGCAATACTCCGTTTCAGGATCTAGTAAGATATTTTACTGAAAAGAATGGAGTGGAGTGGAGAGAGGGATTTAATTTCACTCTTCCACTGGGAAAGAAAGAACAGCAGAACTCACTTGAGTGCTTTTTGCTTAGTAGAATGAGAATTTTGCTAGAATGTCCATATTTGCTGGAAACAAAGATCATCTGTTTTATTTTGAGCTTTGGACAGCTCAGTCTGATTATACAATGTGAACAGAAATAACTTTCATGTGAAGAACTTGGGTACAATGTTGCCATAACCATGTACTCTCATGTTGTACACCCCCCCCAAGAGGAGCAGCTAATTGTGACATTGAATATCAAAGCTGCTAACATTAACCTTTGAACTCAATCCCTCCTCCATCAGCCTGAATGGTAGTTCCACATCATTTACTTCTGAAGTTGGAGAAGTTAGAATTCTTGTAAGCAGGTAAACCTAGTGAAATAAAAGGAAGACAGCAAATTTGGAAATAGATTTTGGCTTCTGTCAGTTCACTTGATTCTGAAACTTGACACTCATGTTTCTAAATTGCTCTATCCTCCAAAGAATTATTTCCCTGGGGGGAGGGCATTTGTGGACAGAATGCTGAGAAGAAAATTCAGAGATGTTGGAAAAAAGCAAAGGAACATTTTTATATTTTTAATGACTATAGCGGATTCTTCTGCTTTTAAAGACTAAGGGTAGTTTGGTTGTTGGTTTGAATTCAATATGGAGGGATTGCAGGTACACCCAAATACCAAGACTATTAAACTGAAAATATCTGTTACAGGATAGGTAAGAGAAAAATTAAAAATTTGTAGCTTCGACAGAGATTGAGGACATGCTCTCTCTCTCTCTCTCTCTCTCTCTCTCTCTCTCTCTCTATATATATATATATATATATATATATACATACATACATACATATATATTTGAAAATGACTCAAAAATCAAATGAAACATTTAAGAACTCGAGCACTGTCACAACGGGTGGGCAGTTGTCCGAAAGTTCTCTTTTTCCAGACTCAGTTCCATGTATAAGAATCAATACTTGCTATTTTTCCTACTGGATATTCACCTACATTAATAATTAAGCTGATTGGATAGTTAAGTAATGATGAATGGGTGAATTCTAAGCTTATTAATTATTCACTGCTGTGATAACTATAAATTTTCTATTTTCCTCTATCTTGAGAATGTGGTCATATTTTAGTTCCATTTCTTCTCTGAATTACCATTGCCTTGTTTGGTATTTGGATCATACACTTTTTATTGGGAGGGGGGAGGTCTTTCCATAAATAGGAAGTGTTGACTCCCCACTGGAAAAGGTGAGGATGTCTGTCTCTACCCCTCTCCTCCCCGCGACCCTGCTCTGTTTAAGGAAAGCCAGATTTTTTAAAGTAGTTGCTGGGTGGGGGTGGGGTTGTGGGGGTGGAGGGAGGGTAGAGACATTACACGGAATATTGCTTCTGGCTTCTTAGGAATCAATCAACACCCGAAAATCCGCACCGAGCTGTAACTTCGCAGAGTTCCTATATTCCTACGGACAGATACGTAAGTAAAAAGCTTTCTTCAGTATCTTTCATAAAGGAGGGGAAAAGTCCTCCGTTCAGGGGCAAAACCCCAAGCTTCCGAGTTTGGCTCCCTAGCTCAAATCTGTCGGCGCTGGCCAGCGGCGGCCGCTGCCCTCCCGCCCGCGGGCGCCTCTGCGGTGCCCCCCGCCGCCCGCCGCGCTCCCTCTCCAGGCATCTCCAGTCTGGACCGGCATTAACTAAGAAGGTAAAAGATGTTGAGTTGGAGGGGACTGGAGGGGCGCGGGGAGAGCCCGCTGGCGCAGCCAGCATCCCCCGCGAGCCACCGGGGCCGCGGGGCAGCCGCGCCGGCTTCCAGGTGTTCTGAGCGCGCTCTCGGCCCGCGCCCCGCGCCGGCTCGCCGGGCAGCCAGCGCTTTAGAGCGTGGCCCACACCAGGTCCGCCTGCCCGGCCGGGCGAGGGCTTCCCCTGTGTGCAGGTTCAGGAGCCGGCCTGCTGCGTCCGGACTTCAGAAGGTTCCAGAGTGACATCCGGGACCGCATTTCCTTCGAGGAGGGGACGGGGGATTTGGGTCGTGTCTTGCTTTATCGAGGGGGTTCTCACGGTAGCTTGGATTGGCCTGGATCTCACCACCTCGCACAAGCTGAGCTAGAGCTCGCTGCTGTCCCGCTTTAGGAATCCCACTGTGGGGATGGCAGGCGTGCTGCCCCACGCTCAGCCTTCACACGCTATTTTCTGCCAAACCCTGTAAACTGTGGGGCAGCTGAGGGAAGCGGTGGCGGGGCGTTGCGATTCTGGGCGCCGGTTTCCTGCGGCCTCGGTGGAGCCGGGAGGCGGGGGTGCAGGCTCTCCGCGCGTCCGTGAGTGCACGAACGGCCGGCGCGGGGCTCCATCGGTGCTCCTGGGTACACCACGAGAACTGGCTCTGCCTTGGGGTGGCATTTGCCAGAACACAGGCTCAGGCGGCGGGTTCCAGTGTGGACACCCGAACCCTCGGGCGCGGCCGCCGATCTCCGGCACGCGCCCGTCCTCCTCCCGCCCGACGCGGCGCGTCCCTCGGAGCGGCGGGCAGAGCAGGCCCGGGGCGTCCAGGGCTGCCCCGGTCCTCGAGGGCCACCGCAGTGACCGCCAGCACCGATCCCGGAACGCCGGTGGCGAGGGCCAAGTTGAGACCCTGTCGGTGGGCGGAGCCGCTGAGCCAGCTCCGGGACCTGACGGTGAAGAGCGGGGCGGCCGGGTGGAGGGATGGCGGTGGAGGGGAAATGGGGGCGGGCGATGGTCCCGGCTGCCTGGGGCTGCGGGCTCCGTGAACATCTGCACGAAAGGGTCGGTATAGTCATCCGTGCCCCTGACGGAACTCGCTTCATTGAGTTAACCTTTGATGAGGCGTTGGAAACTGGCAGGAAATGAACTTCTTTGAAAGATTCTTAGCCCATACCTACCTATACATGATAATGCAAGCGCTGGATCTCGGAGGTTTTCAGATGCTGTCTAATCAGGCTATTTCTCTCTAGAAAACCCGAATGCCCTTATTCCAAAGCTTTCTTCTTTTTATTTTAAGAGCTGCCTTCCTTCATTTTTAAGGTGGGGGTGGGAGGGACTGGAGGGGTAGGTGGGGAGGTTACTGACTACAATAAAAACTGCTCATTATTAATGATGTAGAAAGGCACTCAATATTTCCTTCTGGAAGCCCAGAGTTTTACAGTTTAGGTTAGCAGGTTTGAGAACTATTGGGTTATTGTTGCTGAAATTTATGTTATAAAGAGAGGGTGGCTTTTTTGGCGCGGGGGTGGGGTGGGGGGACTTGAACTCAAGGTCTGGGCGTTGTCCCTGAGCCCTTTTGCTTAAAGCTAGCGCTCTACCACAGCACCAGTTCCGGTTTTCTGAGTGGTTAATTGGAAATTAGAGTCTCACAGGGACTTTTCTGCCCGGGCTGGCTTCAGACCACGTTCCTTAGATCTCAGCCTCCTGAGAAGCTAGGATTACAAGCTTGAGCCATCTGCGCCCAACCCTATTTGTTTTTAAGAAGGAATGACACAGCCAGGTGTTACTGTCATTAAATCACTTAAACCATTGTTCTTTTGCATAAAAGTGTTTCCCCCCCCCCATAAAACTGAACATGAAAACAGCGAGTGCCGCATCCATTCTATTTTCTTTGGCCACATTCCCCCTGCGTCTACAATTACACGAGTGTAACTCTCACCTGGCTGGGACCTGCTTTTCTCTTCCAGTGAAGCTTGTTTGCAGTGCACGTGGCCTTCTTGCCCTCACAGGTGCCTTGAGTGGTCGGCTCTCCTCCTCCAGGGGCCAGGGGCGCAGCCCCACCATCCCAGACCCTTTGGACCCTGATCGGCAGGCAAAGGATTGTGTTGGGGATTCAGTGGGGCACACATTTCATTAACAAAGAAAAAAAGATGGAACCTGGTATCACGCAAACCTTTTGCCAGACTGTTTGCGTGTCGGGACCAGGGCGCTTTCAGCCAGAGGTCCCATTGAAGTCCGGGAATGTTATTCCTTAGTGAAGGGTGGGCACTCAGCTGCCTACCCGGCCCGGGTGCCTCGTTGTCGTTTTCAGGACCCTAACATCTAATGAGGGCTGACACTGCCCTCCCGGCCCCAGGAGCTGCCCCAGCCAGCGTGGTCTGCTGCGGTCCCTTCTGCCATTGTGTTATTCCTGTAAACGTTCATTAGCACTTGCTCTGCAAGGGTAACACCGTGGGGCACTGTTTTCAGGGCTCCTCACAGGCTGGGGGGGGGGGATGCTTGCGCTCTGGAGTTGGGAAGGATGTGGATCCCCGCGAGGAGGCGCGGAGGCTGCACGGTGCGGGCGTGCTGCGGGACCCGACGGTCCACGGGACCCACTCCGCTTATTCCATGCCGCCCTGAATAGTCTGGGCCTGCGGTGATCTTTTTCCTGACTCGCTGCTGCAGCGCAAACCGCCACCCGCCCGCATCTAAGCGCGCCCTCACGCCACGGGACCCCGCTATATGACTGCAAGCCAGACCGCGCCTATTCGCCGCCCCGCTGCCCGGTTCCGAGCCGCGACAGACACCGACAGCCACGCCAAGCCAAGCGTGGGACGGCCATGGAACCTCGGCGCCCTGCGTTCCAGAGAGCGGGACCTCCGGGCGCCCCTCGGCGCCCAGGGTGTGTGTTATACCGTGAAGACTTTGCCTGCCCAGGGCGCAGCTTCCAGAAGCACCCACGTCACCATCAAGAAACTGTGTGGTGGTCACTGTCGTCGTCATCATCATCATCATTACCGTCGTCGTCATCAACAGCAGTAGCAGCAGCATCTTCCATGCTGGCTTCTCACACGCTCCCTAAGCACTGGGGGACTCCAGCCAGCCTGCTAAGCTCAGGTGGACTTCAACTCCCCTCTGCAGGCCTCTGATTTCAGTTCTCAGTTTACCGTGTATTAGTCACGAAGTCAAGATGTGGAATATTTGTCTGTCCTCAGAGGGAACTCTCTGGTAAAGATACTATTGAACACTGTTAGCATCTCACCCAAGACATGCAAAACAGCGCCCAGGCAGTCAACTTTCACTTTCTACAGTGGTTTTCAAAAGATTTCTTTTATTAGCTGTACAAGGGGAGTTTCATTGTGACGTTCCCATGCCTCATCAAACTCGCCCCGTCCATCTCTCTCATTCCCCTCCTTCTTGAAACAATTCCAACAGATTTCATTATTCTGTCTCCATACATACACATTAAGTACTCCATCCTCATTCTTCTCTGTTGGCATTTTGTCTGTTCTGCAGGCTCCAGCTCCCAACAATGCCTTGTCTAACTTTCCTTCTATAGATTTTTTTTTGCGTTTGGAATGTTTTTAAAAAGCAGAAAATTAATGAAACATCTTAGAAAGCACCTTTCTCTTTCAAGAGGGATCTTGTTCCAACTATTTTAAAATACTTACCTAACATTCATTTTCTTCTACATGTCAAGTCCTATCTACTTTTTTTTGTTATTTTTACTATATTTAAGTAGTTATACAAAGGTATTTCAATTCAACATGTCAGGTCATGTGTATAATACATTTTGATCAATGTTAGCCTTCCATCATTCTCCCCCATTTCTCTCCACCCTACCCATCCCCTTCAAGTTACTGGGTTCTATTTGCATATATGTACATTGACTATTATCACTATATTCTCCCACACTTCCTCTCTTTTCCTCCCCATTCACTCCTGTTGACCTCTTCTCCCACAATGCATATTTTAGCTTCCTGGTATTCATTTTGTAAAACTGTAAATTACTTATTCAAAGGAGTTATACCATTGGAATTCTCCCCTGTATACCATACTTTAGTTAATACGTTTGTGTATATATGCATATGGCCCTATATATGCTTTTATATATGTTTATAATTTTGACTTAACTCCCACATATGAATGAGAGAAAACATGCATCCTTTGTCTCTTTGAGCCTGACTTACTTTACTTAACATAATTTTCTCCAGGTCCATCCATTTTCCTGCAAATATCAACTCATTACTTCTAAAGTTCTAGATTAATAATGTTTTTGTAAATTTGAAAATAAAGATTTAAAAATTGTGCATCTATCTAGTTTTTTTCTTTGTGTCAGATTTGGGGCTTGAATTCAGAGCCTGCATATTTTCCCTGAGCTTTCTTGCTCAAGACTAGTGCTCTACCACTTTTGGCTTTTTAGTGGTTAATTAACGATTAAGAGTCTCACAGATTTTCTTGCTCAGTCTGGCTTTGAACTGTGATCCTCAAATCTCAGCCTATAGAGTAGTTAGGATTACAGGTGTGAGCTATTGGTGTCCTGCTCTGCATATGTTTATTTTATAAAAATTAAACGCACTGTGTGTGTGTGTGTGTGTGTGTGTGTGTGTGTGAGTCAAGGTTCAACATGAATGTGAGTTAGCTAAGATGGCTGATTGGAGAAAAAAATCAGCAAGCAGTCATTCTGTAGTAGACTGGTCAGTACAGGGATTCACTAGGGCACAAGTGGCTCAAAGTGCCACTCATCCACCCCAACCAGGAAGATGGAGAGGCAGTTATTGGAAATCAGGAGGACCTAGGAGTTCTGACAGCGAAGCTCTGTGGCCTTGGGAAGAGAAATGAATCATCTGCCAATTGTGGCTCAGAAGGATGGGGCCCAGAAATAAACCTAGGGAAAATCCTTTTGTTCTCCCCATTTTTTGGCCAAACTTAATTCTTAAACCATAGCATACAGTCATGAGAGAAGGGGGCAGAGTGCATCTATGGTTAGGTCCAGGCTTTCCTGGGATCGCCTCTCCAGAAGGGTTTAACACAGCAGTTGAGTGACACTGAGGAAGGCTGTCAGTACTCTGAGTGTGAAATACAATGCACACCAGGAAGGAATCTTAGCTGCTGCTCTTCTTATTCTCAAGAAGTTATGGCCCAGGTGGGGACTCAGGAAAAAATGAGTAATACAACATTGTCAGGCAGAAGGTTCCTCTCTTACTTTCTCTGGCTGATGTCACTTCCTAGAAAGCTCAGGCAGCAGCCTCTTGGGAGCTTGTGTTTTTTCCTCTTAATATGTTATTAGTTGGAGCTAGGTGTGATGGCCATCTGCCTGGAGGCTGAGGTAGGAGGATGGTAAGCTTAAGGCCAGCTGGGGTATACAATGCACTCTAGGCCAGCTTGCACTGCACAGGGAGACCCAGCTTCATAACAAAAAGATGTGCCCCCCCACCAAAAAAAACCCCAGCCAACCAGAAACATCTTCCAGTGATGCCAGTTGTAAATGCTAGTTTTCAAAGAGGCCTTTTCAAATCACAAGGAGGGGAGTAGTTAGTGGTGAAATGAGGAGGCTGAGTCAAAGTAATTCTTACAGCCACTGCCATCTGGGTGCCTTGCTTTGTGGAGGGGGCTTTCCACCTAGCACTGAAAAGCCTAGAGGTGAGAGAGGGCATTCATTGAATTGCAGACAACATGCTGTTGAGCCTTAGGAAACTTTGTACAGAGAATGGCTGGCCTTTGGTTTCTCCCTACATGGATTCATTCACTTGCCTCTGAGCCTCTGAGGCTATCTCCTCATATGGTGGGTTTGAGGGTATGCCCCCTGGATGGTGATTTCAGCTTGTACCTGACCTACTTCCCATATAAAGGTATGCTTTTATTAAGGGTTGGTCTCTATCCCAAGCATATGGTTTTGTCTTTAAAAGCTGGGTCAGAACTCTGTACTGGGCTGCTCATCTTTCTTTCCTTTCTTTTCTCTTTCTTTCTTCCCTTTCTCTCTCTTTCTCCCTCCCTTCCTCTCTCTCCTTCCATCCTTCCTTTCTTCCTTCCTTGCTTCTTTCTTTTTTCAGTCCTGAGGCTTGAACTCAGGGCCTGAGCACTGTCCTGAGCTCCTTTTGCTGAAGGCTAGCACTCTACCACTTGAGCCAAGCATCACTTTGGCCTTTTCTGTTTATGTGGTACTGAGGTACTGAGAAATTGAACCCAGGGCTTCTTGCATGCTAGGCAAGCACTCTACCACTGAGTCACATTCTCAGCAGACATCTCCCCCGCCCCCCCATCCCTGCTGGTCTTTGAGACCAAAGTCCACCTGCAGACACTGGCTCTCCAATAAAGACTCCCAATTCGACCTCCCAAAATGTGGCTTCTCTGTTTTCTTGTGGCTGAGATAACTTACAACAGTGGTAATATTAAAATAATCTTTCCTTTTCTTTTTCTTTCATTTTGTTTTTCAGTGTTCAAGGTCTTTTACCTGCTAGGTAAGTATTCTACCAATGGGCTATGCCTTTACGCTTAGTAGTAAATCAATGAATATATTCTTCATATCAAATGTAAAGTTCACATCTTTTTTTTTTGTTTTTGGGTCCAGTCGTGGGGCCTGAACTCTGGGCCTGGGCACTGTCCCTCAGCTCTTCTGCTCAAGGCTAGCACTCTACCACTTGAGCCACAGCGCCACTTCCGGCTTTTTTCTTTTGCTTATGTGGTGCTGAGGAATTGAATCCAGGGCCTCATGCATGCAAGGCAAGTGCTCTACCACTGAGCCACCTTCCCAGCCCCCCCCTTTTTTTTGGTCTTTTGTAGCTTTTTTTTTTCTTCTTCTTCTTTTCCAGGGCTGAGGACGGAACCCAGGGCCTTGCGGGCGCCGGGCGGGCGCCCTTCCACTGGGCTAAACCCCCAGCCCCTAAAATTCACATCTTGCTCCTTATAATCATACAAGGTTTCACATGATCTAGGCTACTTCAAGATCAAACCTCAGTTGTGTCTTGTAAAAGGAACCTTGCAGCATTTGGGTGTTTTTCCCAGTATTAGCACAGTGGGTGTTAGGTAAAGGGGCTTAAATTGAGGGCCTGGGTGCTTTCCCTGAGCAATTTTGCTCTAGCCTAGCATTCTACCACTTTGAGCCACAGCTCCACTTCTGATTTTCTGTTGGTTAATTGGAGATGAGTCTCATGGACTTTTTCTGCCTGGGCTGGCTTTGAACCGAGATTCTCAGATCTCAGCCTCCTGAATAGCTATAATTACAGATGTGAGTCACCAGTGGATGGCTTACAAAGGATTTTGTGATCCAAGGGTACTACTACCTATTTTCTAGTTAAATATAAAAATGATGTACTTTAACACTCACATCACGAGCATTGTATTATTCTTTTTTTTTTTTTTTTTTTGGGTCCAGTCGTGGGGCCTGAACTCTGGGCCTGAGCGCTGTCCCTCAGCTCTTCAGCTCAAGGCTAGAGCTCTACCACTTGAGCCACAGCACCACTTCTGGCTTTTTTTCTTTTTGCTTATGTGGTGCTGAGGAATTGAACCCAGGGCCTCACGCATGCAAGGCAAGCACTCTACCACTGAGCCAACTTCCCAGCCCCCATAGTGTTATTCTTTAGGGACTGAGGGTGGAGCTCTCTTTCATCCTCCAGATCACATGTTCATATGTTATAGTGGCATTTGTTGGTTTCTCCCCAGCTTTCTCCTTTTTGTTTTTCCTTTGGTACTAGGGGTTTAACTCAGGGCTTGGGTACTGGCCCTTAGCTTTCTCCTGTAAGGCTGGTGCTCTACCACTTGAGCCACTTCCAGCTTTTTCTAGGTTAATTGGCCATAAGAGATATGGACTTTCCTGCCTGGTCTGGCTTCAAACTAAGATCCTCAGTGATCTCAGCCTCCTGATCTATTTCTGCTTCTATCCCTAGAAGAACTTCAGTTTTTCTTTGGAAGTTTTCTTTTCTAGCACCTGGGCCTGGGGCTAACTCTTCTCAGGTGAATCTCACTAGTCTCAAGCTATTGTGACCAAGTTGGATGGGCCTCTTACAATACCAAGCCCAGAGAAAGGGTGTGGCTGAAAGATACTCTTCTTAGCACAATGGGGTGACAGGCTGTGACTACTAGCCACCGTTTTATTCACTGGAAGAGAGCCTGGAGGGCACTGAGTGAAGCAGGGTCTTGAAGCTACCTTGGTGGATGAGGTTTAGGGCTTTGAGAGGACTAAGCAACGTAGAAGGCTATGTGTGTATATGTGTGTGTGTGACACACATATATAAACATACATGTGTGCCAGTACTGGGGCTTGAATTCAGGGCCTAGACTCTGTCCTTTAGCTTTTTTTCTTGGTGCTGGTCCTGAGGCTTGAATTGGGCATTGTCCCTGAGCTTTATTGCTCAAGGCTAGCACTCTTGAACCACCGTAGGCTTTTTGGTGGTTAACTGGAAATGAAAGTCTCATAAACTTAACTGCCCCGGCTGGCTTTGAACTGTGATCCTCAGATTTTAACCTTTTGAGTAGCAGGATCACAGGCATGAGCCACTGGTGCTCAGCAAAAATGCGAATTCAGATTGAATTGATTGTGTCTAACAAACTTCCTCTCAAATGAGCCCTATAGGCCACATTTTGAGGACTCAGTCTGAGAATTCTGACCCATGCTAGCTTTTTTTTTTTTTTAATTTTTTTATTGTAAAGATACTATACAGAGGGTTACAGTTACATGAGCAAGGTAATGAGTACACTTCCTATTGAGCATTGTTACCCCCTCCATTTTTTTCCCTCTACCATCGCTTCCCTCCCTACCTTCCCCAGGTTCTTTTTTTTTTTTAATTGTGATTAAGTGATTACATAATTTCCCAAATTTCACAGTATTGTGGAATAATGATGCTCATTTAAAGTCACAAGTTCATTCTAACTTTCCTGGACCATGCTAGCTTTTTAGGGATCATTTTTGGCCTAAAACAGATACTGAATAATTTGAGGAAGGCCTGGAGACTGGGCAATGTTGGGTGATTTCTTGCCTGTGGGCATGTACTCTGGGCTGGCTATTTCCCCAACCTCTGGGGGTTATCTTTCTTTTCTCCATTGGCTTCAAGGACTGTCCTATGAGCCAATCCCAAAATCACATAGTGGGCAGGGAGCAACCACCCAGCCCTCAATGTGTGCGCATGCGTGCATTACCACTGACATCACCTCTAGCTTCGTTCTTAACACTGCCTGTATCGCTTGTTTGCTTGCTTTTCTTACTAGATTAGAGCCAGCCTCTTCCTGTAACAAAACATACTCAAGTTAGATACTGAGGTTCACTACTTTCTGTAAGACAATGATTCTCAAGGAAATCTGCCTACTGGAATGGAGAAAAGTTAAAAAAAAAAACAAACCAAAACATTGTGGCCTACCTTGGCCATTTGAGATTCATACTTAATTGGTTTGACCTGCAGTCAGCATGTTTCAATTTTAAAATTTCTTGAAGTGATTCTAATTATGCCCATTAAATAGGTTGAGCTATTAATATTACATAATTACCTGAAAGTTGATTTTTGTTTAGGGCCATATTTATTTCACCAAATGTGTACTGAGCATTTACTATATATGGACACTATATATTGTCTCTGGGAATGAATAGGGCACAGTCTTATGGGAGGGAAAGGACAGCAGACAAATAACTGGAATGATGTGTATAGTGCAATAAAAAATGTAAAAGTTTTGCTTTTTTTTTTTTTTTTGAAGCAGTCAGGAAAATGGTAGATTTCACACGAAAGGGTCATTGGATAAAAATAGTAATGCTGACATTCACTGAAAACTTACTATGGAATAACAAGTTCATAGGAAAGTGCCAAAGCTAGCCCAAGGCTTTGGAAGGATGATATGGGTAGGAGACAGAGAGAAAGGAGGTATTTCTGGTCCATGTTTGAGGGTGATAGAGATGAAAAGCATTGAAGCCCAGGGGAAATTTTTCTGCTTTTTGCTGCAAGATCAGACAGAGGATGGATGACAGGAACATTGGGAGAGGTGGAAGCAGGGAGGTAGGAACTTGAAAAGAGTCCCCAGCCCCATGCTCATATTGAACATCACAGATTGGCCTCTTCCCCAGGCTTTCATGCTTTGCAGCCGTGTGCAGAGAAAGAGATTGCAGGATTCATTTAGAGTTTTGAAGGAATGAACTTGGAACAGCAGCAATCAGGGAGTGCTGTTGAGATCCTGCCTTAAGAGTTTAGAGCAGTTGAGTGTGGAGGAAAAGAGAGCCTGAAACCTGGAAGGAGCTTAGACAAAGGAAGGGAGAAACAGAGAATTAGGGGGGAAAGAATAGAAGAGGACTTCAGAGCCCAAGAAGGTCTGATTGACTGTAAAGCTCAGGGTGAGGCTAGGTAGAGATGCTGGAGGAGTTGAGGGTAAAGGTCAGAGGAGTAGTGGAGCTCAGGCTCAGTGGCCTGGGATGAATTCCCCACTTGGATTGTGAAATCTCCAATGGTGGGAAGCCAGGAAGAAGGAAGATAGGAATCCCCTTCACTGTTCATGTGACACCCTACCATTGGGTCCATGGCAGGGGTTCAGGTGGTCCAGCTGGACTGGATTAGTGACTCAGGATTTAAGAATGGGGAGGAAGCCAGGTGCTGGTGTCTCACTCCTTTAATCCTAGCTATGCAGAAGGTTGGGATCTGAGGATTTATATTCCAAGCTTGCCTGGGCAAATATCTTTGAGACTCTTATCTCCAATTAATCAGCTAAGAGCCAGAAGTAGAGATAGGGGCTCAAGTGGTAGAGAGCTAAAGGACAGTGCCTAGGTTAAAATAAGGGGCTAGGAAGGTAGCTCAGTGGTAGAGTGCTTGCCTTGAATGCTCGAAGCCCTGGGTTCAATTCCTCAGTACCACATAAGCAGAAAAAGCTGGAAGTGGCACTGTGGCTCATGTGGTAGATCTAGTGCTAGCCTTGAGCTGAAGAGCTGAGGGACCATGCCCAAGCCAGAGTTAAGGCCCAGAGTTAAGGCCCCACAACTGACAAAATAAATAAATAAAAGAAGCCCAAACTGGGGACTCATGCCTGTAATCCTAGCTACTCAGGAGGTTGACTGCTGAGGATCACGGTTGGAAGTCAGCCTGGGAAGAAAAGTCCCCATGAGACTCTAATCTACAATTAAGCTGGAAATGGTGCTGTGCTCTAAGTGGTAGAGTACTAGCCTTGATCATAAGAGCTCAGGGACAACACCCAGGTCAAGTTCAAGCCCCATGACTGACAAAAAAAAATGAAGAAAGAAGAGAGAGAGAGAGAGAGAGAGAGAGAGAGAGAGAGAGAGAGAGAGAGAGAGAGAGAGAGAGAGAGAGAGAGAGAGAGATAAAGAAAGAGAAAGAAGAAAGAAAGAAAGGAAGAAAGAAAGAAAGAAAGAAAAGACAAAACAGAACAACCACCCAGACTGAAAAACTCTGAGTTAAAAAAAAAAGATTAGGTGCAGAAAATCTTAGCAATCAAAGGAAATTGTCCAGATCCTTCTGGAACCCTAGAGACAGAAATTTCAAGTTAAAGGGTAGGGGATGCAGACTTCAGAGATTTTGCTGGAGGCCATAGTAGATCTGTAACTAGCAGCTGAGGAGGACTCTTATCAGCATGGTAACTGCTGGTAGGGTTTACAGATAAGTGTTATTAGCAATGCAGTCCTCCTGGGAACTTCCTGTCAGAATTCACCGTGTTTGACCTCTAGATGTTGAATTAAAAAAAAAAACAACAACTTAAAATGCATTTTCTCAATCAGCTCATTGTTGGAGCAATGCCCCCATTCACTTGGATAGCTGAGGTTCTGCGCGGTTAGCTGAGGTTCTGCGCTGTTAGCTGAGGTTATGAAGCTGCCCAAAAGGGTGCCTGACTTGTTGCACTTGACCTTCTCCCCTCCCCTATACTCTAGATCTCCCTTTACTCCAAGCTAGAAGATCAGGCTCTTTATCCCAAAGCACTGACAACAGAACACCCAGTGTGAGAAGGGATGCTCTTAGACTTGATCTGTAGTGGAACTCTGCAAGTGTTCAGCTTTCCCAGAACTTCCCTGGAAGGACAGGGTTATGTGCAAAGCTGAACCTCCCAAGTCCTCTTCTTAAGAAGTCTAGGGATCTCAAAATGCAGCTTAGAGGCCCAGCAAGACGAGTGCTCCCCACTGGAAGGGAGACAGAGCCACCCAAAAACCTTGAGGGACAGACGCTGCTCTGCAAACCAGTGGACCTCCATCTGTCAGTAGAGTGTTCTCCCAGCAGAGTCTGCAGGCACAGAGGCTCCAGGTTCCAGAGGGAGCCAGGCCTTCCCTTCACAAGTGGGCTCTGCATCCTGTTCCTCTAGTGCCACTCGGGAATGGGAAAGGGGGGAAGAGTGGGTTCTGAGACTTCTTTTCCCTGCTGTGGCATTGTAGACCCTCATCCGTTTTAGGGTACAAGATCTCCCTTGGGCATGAGGTGTTGGGGAGTCTCTGGGAAAGGCTATTTATAGCCAGGCCCAGCACACCCCAGCCTTACTCACGGTGTTTGGCCCTGCTTGAAAGCATGAACAATCTCTTCCAGGCACTCCCTGTTGTCACTTCCCTCTGACCACTGGGCCCCTCCTCTGGCTGACCCCTAGGGGTCAACATCCTTTCTAACTAATCCACCCCACTTCCTCCCTCAGGCTGAGGAGAGGCTGTTTTTTAACTTTGTGGTGGGGGGTCCTGGTGAAGTCTTTCCTCTGCTTCTTCATGATCAAATCAAACACATTAGACTCAAGGGCCTTGGATATTGGAGATTGAAAGCAAGACCAGTGTAAAGTGGGAAGAAACCTGGGAAAGGAGGGATTTGAAAATCCATTTGCAAAAGTGGACAAAAGGCCACTAAAAACAGTCCTTCACCTCCCCCCCACCCCAAGACTTGGCTGGCATGGTAGTTCATACCTGTAATCTTAGCTACTCAGCAGCCTGAGAGCTGAGGATCTTAGTTTGAAGCCAACCCAGACAAGTCCATGAGACTCTTATTTCCAAGTAAGCATAAAAATGCCAGAAAGTAGAGCTATGGTTGAAGTGGTAGAACACCAGCCTTGAGGTAAAAGCTAAGGTACAAAGCCCAGGCCCTGAGTTAAAGCCCCAGCCCTGGCACAGAAAAGGGTGGGGGCATGTCATGAGCTTTCAGGTTCTGGGTGGAATAAGGAGCAGCCCGAGAAGCTTGGGTGAGTGACAAGACATCACTTTCTTGGCAGAGTGGGCTGTACAGGTGGTGGCTAGATCTGAGTTCTCATTGCAGAGAAGGCAGGAGGCTCTGGGGCCTCACTTCCAGTCCCTCAATGAAGCAGAAAGTCTCTTTTATCTCAAATGTGGTTAGTAACTGGCCAAGGAGCAACTGTAGTCATTGTAAGCATTGTCTGGGTCTATCTGAATGACAACACTTGATAGGAGGAGATCTGGGAATCTGTGTATCTGTAATTCCATAGGGAGGGGTTAGGAGTGGGGAGGGGCAGGGCTCTGTCCCACCTACCCAGCTCTGTCCCTAACAAAAGCAGATCCCACCTGTATTCTAACCAGTTTCTTGAACAGTCTTAATTCACTGGGACCTTGGCAAAAAAAAATGGGCTTGTTGTTCTCCAAGGAGGGTTTTCGTTGTCCCTTCTTAACTTTCTCTGTCTTAGGAAGACTTGTAAGTTTTGCTTATTAAGATCTAATTCATTATATTTATTTATTTAGGGCTTGAGTCCTCTACCACTCTGAGCCACAGCTCCACTTCTGGTATTTTGGAGATAAGAATCTCATGGGGACTTTTCTGTCTGGGACAGTGATTCTCAGATCTCAGCCTCCTGAATAGCTAGGATAACAGAGGTGAGCCACCAGTGCCCAGCCTAATTAGTTATTTTTAAAATGAGGAATATAAGGAAAATATCAATCCCATACAGCCTCCCTTCTAGTTTAAATTTCATCCCTCTGATACCTCCCTGGTAGCTTAAGCGGAGACCCTGTCTCCTACTCACAGTGGAAGAGGGGCAGCCCTGTCCTGCACATGTCCTCTCTCTTCTCCCTCCTTATGCTGGGCTTCTACTGGGTGTTCACTGTGTAGCTGAACTGTACAAGGAGAGGGAAGGGGACATTTGTCTTTTATTTATCAGGCCACTTTAGTTCTCTCTGATTCTTCTCTAATTGTCATTCTCTGGAAGAGGGTCTGTGGTAGCCTTTGCTACTACCACCTCTCCTCTATCTGATTCCCTGGGCTGTAATGTCAGGGCCTCTGTGCTGAGATGCCCTCCTCTGTGCAGAGGAGTCCATGGGGCACCAGCCAGACAGTCAAAGTCTGGACACTTTCCATGGTGTCCACTTGACTCTAGGGAAATTCCTGAGTTCCTGGAGGTAGCAAGATTGCCCTCATGCCCCATCTGCTTACCCTGACACTCAGTCTTCAGTCTGCTTTCCCTCTGCTTAGGTCATCAAGCCCGATGCTCAGACTTCAAACCAGGGTCCAGGATTTAACTCTCCTTTATGGCATCTTTCCCACTTTCTCTCAGTCTATATTGATTGTACAAAGGGGTTTTATTAAGATAGTTTAATGCATATAATCCAACTTTGTTCAAATTTACTTCCTCTGTTAATTCTCTTCCTTAGCTCCCCACCCCTCTTTTCAATTTCTAGTGGGATTCATTAGTCTATTTTCATACATACAGGTATAGTTCTGTCATACTACCTCCCCCCCATTCCTCTCTCCTTTCTCCCTTCCCATTTGGCTTTTCTTCCTGAAGAGTCCCATTTTAATCTGTGTATTATTTTATTTTTAAGTCTGTATTCTATATATGAGTGAAAGTAGTAATTGCCTTTCTGAGTTTGGGTTGTCTTGTTCGATATGATTTTAAATTACATCCATTTTCCTGCAAATGCATAACATAATTTTATTCTTTATGGCTGGGAAATACTCCATTGTTATACTAATTTTCCTTTACTCCTTCATCAGATACCACTAATGGGCACCTAGGCTGGTTCCATATGTTAACTATTGTAAATAGCAGTGCAATAAGCACAGGCGTATAGGTATCTCTGTTGTATGTTGACTTACATTCCTTGGATATATGCTCAGGGATAGTAGAGCAGGATCATATGGTAATTTAATTTTAAGTTTTTGGAAAGACTTCCATGCTGATATTCATAGTGGCTGCACTAATGGTTCTTACTCCCCTCCCCACGTATCCTTGCTAGCATTTGTTGTTTGTTGTCTCGATGATGTCTACTCGAACTGAGATAAGATATAATCTCACTGCCATTTTGATTTGCATTGATTTTATGGTTAAGGATGTTGAACATTTGTGTATTTATTGGCTATCTGTACTTCCCTCAGGAACTTTCTGTTTAGTCACTTGTCCGGCTCCCTTTTTAAAATGTACTTAAAATTACTTGTTATGTATTGTGTAAGACATGCAGAATTACACAATATAGTATCTTTTTTATTGTGGAAATACTGTACAGAGGGTTTACAATTACATGGGCAAGATAATGAGTACATTTCTTATCAAGCATTGTAACCTCCTCCTTTGTTTCCCCTTCCCATCCCTTCCCATCCTCCCCCACCCCCCCATCCAATCCTCCCCGCCCCACCAAAGTTGTAAAGTTCGTTTTTGACATAATGACTTGTACATCTCATTGTTGCAATGGGTCCACCTGTATCTCTATTTAAACTATTTGTTTTTTCCATTCCCCTCCACAAATTATAACAACATCAAATACAGTGAAAGCAGGGGTTATACCATGGGGGGAGGGACATACAAAGCAACAAAGAAATAAAAAAATATGGAATACTTTACTAATTTGCATGTCATCCTTGCACAGGGGCCATGCTAATCTCTGTATCGTTCCAATTTTAGTATATGTGCTGTCAAAGCGAGCACACAATATAGTATCTTACATCAGATAATAGACACTTACACTATTAAATCTCTGGGTTTATATAACACCATGATCTTTTTATTAATGAAAGGAATCCAACTTTAACTTGCATGACAAAGAAGTATTGCTGGCTATGTACCTAAGCTGTGGAAGGGGCAGGTGGACTTTCCTCTCTTCTCATCTGAACTTCTCTTGGCATGTTGACTTCATTCTCTTGGATTGTGATCTCCACAAAACTGAAGCCATTTTATATAAAGTTTTATCACTGGACAGGAGTTGTGTTCCCTGCCAGCTGTAGCCATGTCAGACATACCTTCCCTTGAGCCAGTTTCTGTGGCTCAGGGACTGGCTTATGTTGGGTTGAGCTTGGGTTGTCAGGGATTGTATTTTTTTTCCTAAATGTAAGAGAAGATACCCACCTTATATCTACTGTGTAGATATACCCTGTTCTTTAAAATGCCTCACTCAACTTATTTCAGGATTGTATTATTCCCTATTTGACCAATATCTCTTGGCAGATACTAAGGTTTCCATTTTTTTCCTGCTATGGCTTCCAATAATGTTCTTTTTTGAGCATTTGCCAATAGATTTATAAGGTCACTTCATAGAAGTTACCAAATGTTACTTATATTTAAAAACTTGATAGGTATTGTTCAATTGCCTTTTAATTTCTACCACATTTACTTGTATAGGACAGTGCTTGTTTTTGCAATACTTCCACCAGCATCAGTGTGTGGTTTAACCTGTGCATTATAATAATCTGCCCTACAAGTTTGTGGCCAAACAATATTCCTTGGGGTAACAATTTAGTCAGGGCTTAACTGGATGGCTCATCTTTGTCAAATATGGCCAGCCAGAGGACAGGGGCCTTGTTCACATCTGGAAGGGGGATGAGCTGTAAATGCTGGGGAGATGATGGGGACTAGGCCAGTTGTGTTCATGAGATAGCCTGCTACTGGTGGCCAGAGGATTCTCAAGAACAGCAAGTCATCAAACCCCATTGCACGAGGGCTTTTGATGCCTCTGTTTGGGTAGCATTTAGTAAATGTCTCTTCAGCAGATGCAAGTCACACAGCCGAGTCAGACTTGAACAATAAGTCACTTCTTTTCAGGGACAAAAACTACAAAATATCATGGTTATTTTTTGCATTTGATCATAGCCAGATTATGTCACTCTGTTAAATTTGGCCCAGAGTGTTTAGTAAAAAGAGAATGTAATCTTCTTGCTTTAAGTTTTAATGTTATGATAGAAGTTTTTCATATTTGTGCCATTATTTTTAATTCTTTTTAAAAATTTTTCTTATTGGTTACTCTGGCTATATTTTTGGATAGAGTTGAAAAATAGGCAATTATTTCACAGTATTTCATTAACCTCAAATATCATCTTTTATATATATATATATATATTAGTTCTTCTATTCTGGGTTCTTTTTCTCTTCTTTGTTAATTTCTGCCAAAGCCTTCAATCTTAATTACTTCATAGTATGTTTTAGTATGTGGTAAGACAAGCCTACTCACGATTCTTATTGAATTTATTTTCTATTCATTGACAGTTATTATTCTATTTAAAGTTAGAAACTAAATTTCTCTAATTTAAAAAGAACTGAAGTTCAGGTATGGTGGCTTGTGCCTATACTTTTAGATACTTGGAAGACTAAGATCAGGACCATAGTTTGAGACCAGTTTGGACAAAAGTTAGCAAGACTCCATCTAAGTAGAAGAAGCTAAATATGAAGGAGGCGTGCACTTGTCATTCCAGCTATGGTGAGTTCCAGGTTTAGGTGAAAAGCAAGACCTTATCTCAGTGGGGAAAAAGGATAGAGTCAGGTGCTGGTGGCTCATGCCTTTAATCATAGCTACTCAGGAGGCTGATACCTGAGAATTGCCTTGAAGCTAGCTTGAGCAGACAAATATGAGAGACACTCCTATTTTGAATTTACTAAAAAAAAGTTGGAAATGAAAGCATGGCTCAAACGGTAGAGTGCCAGCCATGAATTGAAAAACTGAGCAAGCTGCCTGTGGCTATGAGTTCAAGCCCATCATTTCTCTTACTGCTCTTCCCTCTTCTCTCTGCTTTGCAGAGTCTGGTGTTTGCTTTATGTAGAATGTACAGATTTTCTGGTTGTATGTAGCAGCAGGAATGGGGAAATGTTTGTCCATCCACTCCAACTGCTTGGACATAGAAATCTTTGGGCTAAATTTATTGGACTATCTTGTTATATGATCTAATTCACACTGATAATGAAAATGAAAATAATATGCCACACCAAGCTCTTCAATATGCGACACTGTGCTCATATCAGCCTTAAGGGAGCAGCTCCTGTACTGTAGGAGGTGCTTAAACAGGACAAAGCAGTAACAGCTCTCCTAAGATCTCACAGCGGGAAGCAGGGGAGCTGGTAGCCAAACCAGAATATTTGACTCTAGAATTCATGCTCTCTAATTTATTCTATCTTTCTCTCTCTTCCTTCCCTCCTTCCTCTCCTCCTTTCCCTCCCTCCCTCCTTCTCCCCTTCCCTTTTCCCTCCCTCCCTCCCTCCCTCTGTTCCTTCCTTCTTTTCTCCCTCCTTCCCTCCCTCCCTCTCTCTCTCTCTCTCCCTCCCTCCCTCCCTCCCTCCCTCCCTCCCTCCCTTCCTCCCTTCCTTCCTTCCTCCCTTCCTTCCTTCCTTCCTTCCTTCCTTCCTTCCTTCCTTCCTTCCTTCCTTCCTTCCTTTCTTCCTTTCTTTCTTTCGCACCAAAATACCACCTGGCAAGTGCTATGGTTACTTGTTGAGTATGATAGTGGTGACCCTGCCTAATGGAATTCGTAGAGATGTGTGTGTGTGTGTGTGTATGTGCGCTTGTGCGCGCGCGCGCGCGGGCTAGTACAGGCACTTGAACTCAGGGTCCAGGTTCTTTAACTTTTTCCACTCAAATTTATCACTCTATCACTTGAACTATATCTCCATTTCTGGCTTTTTACTGTTTAATTGGAGATACACAATCTCACAGACTTTCCTGCATGGGTTGGCTTTGAACTAAGATCCTCAGATTTCAGCCTCCTGAGTAGCTAGGATTATGGGCATGTCACCAGGAACTGGCTTTGGAATTTTATTCTGTTCCTGGGGTTACATTTTCTTCTGGGCTCAATACATGTTATACCTGGTTTATCTTATTTTTTGCTATCTTTCTTTCTAGCTTGAATGGTTTTATCATATCCCTAACGTCTCTATTTTGCCTTTATCAGGTTTAGGGAGCTGTTCAAAGATTTTATTTATTCATTGTTTTTGTTAACACATAATAACTATACATATTTATTGGGTACAATGTGATATTTCCATACAGGCATACAATGTTTAATGGCCATATTACACATGCACAATTGGCTGAATATTATGTATGTCACTACCAGATCCGGGTAATTTGCACTGTCATCTAGAATTTAGTATTTATTTGTATTGAGAACATTCAGAATTCTTTGAAATATACAACAAATTATTTTTAGCTATTGTCACCTTACTGGGTTACAGTGGTTAATTACATATCTGTACCTGATGAATGGCTGCCCTTTCCCATTCTTCTCCCTCCCCTCATCCCAGCCTTTAGTAACTATTATTCCTCTCTGAACTTCAGCCAAATCAACTTTTCTTGAGCTTCTATCCATGAGTAGGAGTACACAGTATTTGTCTTTCTGTGGGTACTCTGTGCCATGTAACATACTTTTCCCTGGGCTCATTATATTGTCACGTATGACAGCATTCCCATTGTTATTTCTTTAGATGTTCCAATATTTCTGAATCCTGTTTAGTTCCCCATAAACTACCCTGTGGCCAGTGAGTATATCACATTCATCTTATGTACAAAGTCTGTAGGACTCAAATATGATGGTGGAAAGGAGAGCTCAGTAAAGCGACATGTGATCTTTGTTTTGTTTTGGGGTTTCTCTAGTCTTATAGAGATGAACTTTGGGCTCTGTATTATTTTCAAATCCAGTTTGAAGCCTTAAAATGTAAATTTCAAGAGAGAATGTTGAGCTATATACAGCTTTTCAGTTTTACTCAAGTCTTCTCGTAGCAATTTCTACTACTCTCTACCACTTAAAGGTTGTGGCTTTAAGCAGGGCTCCAGAGGCTTACATCTGTAGCCCTAGCTACTCAAGAGGCTGCGATCTGAGGATTCCAGTTCAAAGGCAGCGCAGGCAGGAAAGTCCGTAAAACTCTTTCTTATCTCCAATTAACCACTAAAGAACCAGAAGTGGAGCTGTGGCTAAAGTGGTAGATCACTAGCCTTGGGCAAAAAAGTTCAGGAATAGCACCCAGGCCCTGAATTCAAACACCAGAATGGGCATACCAAAAAATATAATGGCTTTAAAGATAACATATTGGCATAATACCCTATGTATTTAATCTGGAATTTTTCCAAGTTCAAAACTTGCATATGAAGTTATGGATGTTTAGCAATTTCTAGAAAAAAAACTAATAGTCCTAACACTATTCAGATCATCTGTGATGGTCTGGATCTTACATGTTCCCCAAAATCCAGGTACTAAAGACTCAATTTCTAGTTTATGTTACTATTGGGTAGTGATAGAACTCTTCTACCACCAGCGATGAATCTTATGGAAGGAAATTAGCTCACTGGAGGTAAGCTCTTGAAGGGGATATTGGGACACCAGTCTCTTCCTGTCTTTCACTTCCTACATGCCGTGCCATGATTTGAATACACCTCCATCACCAACTCCTACCATGATGCTCTGCCATACCAAAGGCCCAAAGCAACAGGGCCAAATAACAATGAGCTGTACCTCTGAAACATGAGCCAACATAAAGTATCTTTCTTATAGCCATCTTTGGGGTTTTTGTCACAGTGATGGAAAGCTGACTGATACATATTTCACCTTTCTTTAAAAAAAATTGGGTTTTGACTCAGCCAGCTACTTTCCACATGTGGGTTTCCTTGTTAGTGGCCGTCAATCAATTCCTCTATTCTTCATTGGCCCATTTGTCTAATTTTGTACCTGCTACTACCTCACAACCCTAATTAGTCTTCCTGTGTAATAGTTATTGATACCTGGAGAGCAATTCCTCTATCTTACTCTTATTCAAAATTACTTAGATTATTTTGGCTCCTCCATAATCCATACACATTTTAAGATAGCTTTGCCAAATGTAAACAAAACTTGTTAGCATTAAAATTTTTCTATTTTATAGAGGGGGTGAAATGGATTGGAATACTATGTAAAGCTGTGTGGAGATGTAACAATGAAATCCCTCCCATGAATAACTAACATAAGCCAACAACTTTTATTCAACTTTATTGAAATCATCATTTGGTCAATTTCTTAAAAAAACAAAAACAAAAACAACCCTCAGGAATTAGTGTTAAAACAGGTAATCCAGGCCCCAGTGGCTCATGCCTTTAATCCTAGCTACTCAGGAGGCTGAGATTTGAGGATTGTAGTTTGAAGCCAGCCCAGGTAGGCAAGTTCATGAGATTTAGACTATCAACTACCAAAAAGCCAGAAGTGGAGCTGGCTTAAGTGGTAGAGTGCCAGCCTTGAGCAAGAAAACTAAGGGACAATGCTCAGGCTCTGAGTTCAAGCCCCAGTCCCAGCACTCACTCACACACACACACACACACACACACACACACACACACACACACACACACACACACACACACACACACACACACACACACACACTCCAAACAAAAAACTGAGTTGTCTATAAATCAATATGACAAAGCTTAGCATTCTAGCAATATTGAACATTCCAGTCTATGAACATATCTTTCCAAATATTGGGTCTCCTTTGATATCTTTTATCAATGTTTTATATTTTAATACCTAAATATTGTACATAGTTTATTAGATTTATCCCTAAATATGTTTCTTATGGTATCACAAATTATATCCTATTTTAAATTTCAAGTTTGGACTGTTTGAAAATATAGTTGATGTTTAAAAAATGATCTTACAACTTTTCTATCTCACTTATTAGTTCTAGTAGCTCCCTCCCTCCCTCCTTTCCCCCCAACCCCCTCTTTGTGTTAGTCCTAGGACATGAACTCAGGGCCTCGGTGCTGTCCCTGAGCTTTTTTGCTCTGTTAGTACTCTATCACTTGAGCCACACAGCTCCACTTCCAGCTTCTTGGTAGTTGATTGGAGATAAGTCACATGGACTTTCCTTTCCTTGCAGCTCTAGTAGCCCTTTTGTAGACTTTTGTTCCCTCTTTTGTAGTTATTTTATAGATTTTTTTTAAAGCTGATTATGTCATCTGTGAACCAAAAAAATTTAATTCATTTTTTCAAATTTATAAACCATTCATTTCCCCCCACTCCCCTTATTGCATGGATCAGGACTTCTGTAGTGTTGAAAAGAAGAAACACTGTAGTCTTTTATCCCTCTAATGTGACATGACTTACTAGAAAACCACTTGCTAGGAGGATACATACACATTTCTTATTTGTAGAGTTTGCCTTCTTTATACTTATCTGTATAAGCACTCAAACTACCTGAGCTTGAGAAGAGGGTGGAATGAGTTTTGGTGACTTGGAAGCAGAAAAGGCAAGTGATTTTACACTTCTGGTGGCTCCTCTTCTGGGGCTGGATCCCTAGTGATGAAACTTCCTGAAGGGCAGGGTCCAAATATATCTTTGGGGAAGCTAAGCTCAGAGGGGAATGGCCATTTAACTAAGATGATAAGCTACAACATAGTCAGTATGGTACGGAAGTTTTTGAATTGTGTGGCTTTGAGGAGTTGGAGGCAAGCCTGAATAGCATCTACATTCACAAGTCCTTGTCAACACGTACTAAGATTTGGGGCAGCTTGGGTTTTGCTTTGGATAAAGGGAGAACAGAATTCAATGGCATTACTTGATGGAAGTGATGGCAAATGGAGAGGATATTTAGAGGGTCTTTTTTGAGCCCTATATGACCTGAATTCTTGGGTGATCCAGAAGAGGATGAAAGAGAGCTCTTTGCTCTCTTTCTGCCAGCCATACATTTGAAGATTCAAGTGGATTTTATTACTTGAAATAAAATTAATGATAATTACTTCAACTCCAGGAGTTTATATTGATGACAGTGAGTTGCAGTCAGATTGTAGAGACTCTTAAAAAATTAACTGGAAGTGTTTGAACTTTACTTAAAAGCCAAGTAATTAATGTTTGGGGGAAAAAAGTGAGGAACAGGTTAAGTATCCTGTGATCAACTATATACTGATTGTTCAGAATCCTCACATGTTGAAAATAAAATGCGTGTGGAAGTTGGGGAGCTGGTAGGAGCTGAAGCAGGTAGATTCTATGCAGCAATAGCCATTTGATAGGAGTGGAACCCATGACATAAAGTAGCACTGGGGGATGGGTGAAGGACTCAGAAACACTGATTTTTTAATCAAAATATTTTTATTTCTATTGCCTGTTAAATTTTAAGAATTTTTATGAGTGTAAACACACATGTTTTACTTGCATGGAGCCAGATAATTGTTCTTAATTACTTCTTCGGGCCACAAATGGACAAAGGTATTTTTGTTTTCTCACAATAAACCATTTCATTGTACATAGATTTTTAAAAATTTTGCTTTATTGTAAAGATGCTGTACAGAGGGGTTACAGTTATGAGTACATTTCTTGTTGAGCATTGTGACCCCTCCTTTGTTTTTCTCCTACAATTTCTTCCCTCCCCCACCTTCCTCACTCTCCCCCCTCCCAGTTGTAAAGATCATTTCCAACATAAGCAACACTAATGTTGATAAGGTTTATTTTATTTTAAGACAGTGTTTTGTTGCGTAGACCAGGCTGGCCTTCAAACTCTTTGTTCTCCTGCTTTGGCCTCTTAAAGGCTGGGATTACAGGTGTGTGCTGCATGCTTGGTAAGCAGCACTTCTTATTAGGAACTTTCATACAATGAGTTAAAAACAAGGCAAAGATGTGAATATATTCCCCTTCTTTTTCTTATCAGACTAAAATCCATGTTGGTGGGTATTTCTTGGATTTAACAAAGGAATAGACTTATTGTTCATGCAAAGGGTGGCAGCTCCACTTGCCAAGGAGAACCTGTTTAAGAACCCAGTGTTGGGCTCTTTCCAAGACATTGTAAAAGTACATTGCAGTGTCTGATTTACTTTAAAGCTTCTTGTTATTGCAGTTTAAAAACAAAATTTATTCTGCACACATCCTGTTTTAGATAGAATTTTCTCCTGTTAGGCAGAGATAAAAAAAATGCTAGAGCATGCAGGCACTGGTGGCCAGCACTTACTTCCTGGCTATTCAGGAGGCTGAGATCTGAGGATCATGGTTTGGATCAGACATATATGAGAGATTCTTATCTCCAGTTAACCAGCAAAAAGCCAGAGCTGGAAGTGTAGCTCAAGAAGTAGAGCACCAGTTGTGAGCAAAAAAGCTGAGTGAGAGTGAGAAGCCCCAGTACACACACACACACACACACACACACACACACACACACACACACACACACACACACACACACACACACACACACACACACACACACACACACACCAGCATTTAATATTTCTTGGTAGTAGATGAACATAGACCTTGGTGCTTTTATTTATCCGGTTGATGGCCAAAGGGACATAAACCAGATGCATCCTTGAAACTTGTCTTTATTTGTCTTGCATAAGTGAATACAGTTGGCAAGTTTTGCATTTTGTGGTGTTAGGGGCCAAACTCAGGGTCTCACCTACACTAGTTGAAGACTGTACCCATAGTTTACACTGCAGCCTATGAAGGCAGTCTAACAAAGGTAAATGGAAGGAACATCTCCTCCTCTTCTATTCCTCCTCTTCCATTCTCCTTCATGCCCCTACTTCCTTCCACAATCATCCTTCATCTTCAGAAGTTTTATGAGTAGTTGTGAAACTTGAGGTTAAGCCTCTCTAATCCAAAAAGCTGCAAAATGGGCTGGGAAGGTGGCTCAGTGGTAGAGCACTTGCCTTGCATGCCTGAGTCCCTGGGTTCCATTCCTCAGCACCACATAAGCAAAAAGAAAAAAGCCAGAAGTGGCACTGTGGCTCAAGTGGTAGAGCACTAGCCTTGAGCTGAAGAACTGAGGGACAGTGCCCAGGCTCAGAGTTCAGGCCCCATGACCGGACCCCCCCCCCAAAAAAAAAAGCTGCAAAAGCCAAAACTGCCATGATGCCCTAAGTGGAAATATCCACACCTGGACTCATGTGAATGATCACAGGCAAAACACAGGCATTCTAAATAAAAGGCCTAAGATGACACCCAAGCAAGCAATATGAAGCATAGATATTTATGCATACATGAAACATAGGCAGATTTTGTGTTTAGACTTAGGTCACATCCTCTAGATAGCTCACTGTGAATATTAAATTATTCTAAAATCTGAAGTCACAAACACTTCTTGTCTTGGGTATTGTCATAGAGTCCTCACTCGGAGCTACTTTTAGAACTCAGTAGCATGGCCTCAGGGTACCTGGCATGCTGGAAGATTGCTCCTGTCCTCCCCTCCATCATAGGGACACAGGCAGGATGAGCAGCATCTCTGATGATGCTTTGCCCCCTTTGCCATCTTGCAGCAGATACACATTTTTCAGGAGAAAAAGTTGGCACTTACTGACCAAGCCCCACGTATGAATGTAACACATGTTCCCTTGCTGTCAGGAGAAGACCATGGAAAGGCTCTCTGCTCTTGTCACAACCATTTGGCCCACATCTTCATGTTTCCAAATCTGCTTGACTCCTACAAGAGTCAGGCTTTGTGGCTGAGGGCCTCTGAGACAAATGCAAAGCTCTGTAGGCTGAGCTATTTGATATTGATTAGTACTGAGGGGATGTAGGGGGAAAAATCTAAAGGACTAATATTTTTCTGCAAGTTTCAAGGAAGTTTCTCCCCACCCCGCTGTGCTGAGGCTTGAACCCCCATGGCTTTGTGCATATAGGCAAGGGCTGTACCACTGAGCTAAATCTCTAGCCAACCAGCCATGTATATTGACTGTCCATAGCAGTGGTCCACTTAGTTGTGCTAACTATTCTCAGGCCTTTCCCTGATGTCCTTTCTTAGCTAACATGGGAAAGAGTTGGGGGAGAAATGCCAGTCTTTGGTAGAAGAACTTGGCTTGGGAATAATTCTATTTACCCCCACCCATCTCCATTGGTGCTTGTTATATAGTCTCTTGAACTTCACAGAGAGGTCTTTGTGACCTCTACCTCGGAAGGTCCTTCTCTGCCCTATGCATTTGCCTTCACTGTCCATCACATGCACTGGTCAGTCACAAGACAAGGCTCTGGTTTTGGTTAACCTTGGAACTCATTTGGTGCTAACTAGTCTCAGGACAGAGACTAGTTATCAGTTATCTATCAGTTTCCTTTAGGACCATCAACCAGAACTGTGTCACCTGCTATTTTCAGAGCTGAGGATCTATGATTATATATTGGTTTGAATGCTTTTATGGTCAGATAACTTTTCCAGCAAAATGATAGACATTCTTTACTGATGACATCATGTCTTCCCAGATGGTCCCTAATACCGATCACATTCATCTCCTAAACTCTCTGTGACTCAGTTTTCTCAACCATTTTTCCCTCTCTCCTATTTGTCTTACTACCTACAACCTCAATGTTGCCATTTTACAATACTTAAATGTTATACTCTTCAGTTTTATTGACACTTTTTGGGGGTCAGTTGTGGGGATTGAACTCAGGGCCTGGGCAGTGTCCCTGAGCAGTTCTGCTCAAGGCTAGCACTACTTTGAGCCACAGCTCCTCTTCCAGTTTTCTGGTGGTTACTTGGATATAGTCTCAGGAGACTTTTTCTGCCTAGGATGGCTTCAAACTACAATCCTCAGATCTTAGCCTCCTGAGTAGCTAGGATTACAGGTGTGAGCCAATGGTACCCAGCACTTAGTGACACTTTTGGCACCACATGACAGAAATTCCAATCCCAATTTGTTGAGCAGTAGTCACTTTAGAGATTTACATATCTAAATACTTAGAAAGAATACTGATTTCAGGTATGGTAGGGCTAGATCAAGGGTTTCAACAGCATTCTCAGTATCAAAATTTTCTCCTTGCTTTTTTTTTTCTTTCTTTGGAGGTAGGCCCACTGTTAGATTATGCCTGGAGGTAAGATGGCTGAAATGGCCCCAATCCCTATATGATATGAGATTCAAGTCCTGGAAAAGGACTACCTGCCTCTTTCCTGTAGGATCTAATACATTATCAATGCATCTTATAGACTCTGGTCACATGTTGGTCACTGAATCACACACTGACTAGAGGAATGGTTCTTCTGAAATGATAACTGGAGAAGAGGATCTTCCAGAGAGAAACTGGGCACAATCATAAGAGTGGATGAGTACTAGAAAGAAAAAAAAAACAAAAAAAGCAAGGAACAAAGCAAGCATTCATTTGAAAAATACAGTTTCCAAGAGGAGACATTCAGGGTCTGGGAAGGTAGCTCAATGGTAGAGCGCTTGCCTTGCATGCCTGAGGCCCTGGGTTCGATTCCTCAGCACCACATAAGCAAAAAGAAAAAAGCCGGAAGTGGTGCTGTGGCTCAAGTGGTAGCGCGCTAGCCTTGAGCTGAAGAGCTGAGGGACAGCACCCAGGCCCAGAGTTCAGGCCCCACGACCCGACCCCCCCCCCCCCAAAAAAAAGAGGAGACATTCAGGGTTAGTGGCAAAGTTTAAAATAGCAACATTTAGTAGTACTTTCAACAGTACAGTTTAAAAGTCATGGTAGACTGGGTGCCAGTGGCTCATACCTGTAATCCTAGATACTGAGGAGACTGAAATTTGAGGATTGTGGTTTGAAGTTAACCTGGGCAGGAAAGTCCGTGAGGCTCTTTTTTTTAAATTTTTTTTTTTTATCAGATGTCATGATTCTTTTATTTATTTATTTATTTTATTTTTTATTGTGAGAATACCGTACAGAGGAGTTATAATTACATGGGCAAGATAATGAGTACATTTCTTATCAAGCATTATTGGCTCCTCTTTGTTTCCCCTTCCCATCCCTTCCCATACTTCCCCCACCTCCTCCCTACCCAATCCTTCCCACCCACCACCAAAGTTGTAAAGTTCGTTTTTCGACATAATGACCTGTACATCTCATTGTTGCAATGGGTCCACCTGTATCCCTAGTTCAACGATTTGTTTTTCTCTAATTAAACACCAAAAAGCCAGAGGTAGAACTGTGCCCCAAGTAGTATAGAGGGATAGCTTTGAGCAAAAAAACTCATGCATAGCACCCAGCTCTGAGGTTAAGGTGTGCGTGCACGTGCACTCACACACACACACACACACACACACACACACACACACACACACCAAGTCACATGGTAGGGAAGGATTTGGAACTGATTCCATTCTGGATCTGGCAGATTTATTGAGAATACCAGGCTACCTTCCATGGATCAGGAGCAGGCAGGAATAGAAGGCATATGTACACGGCATTTATATATACTAGGTTAAGTACATGATAAGCACCACCATGTTTTGATGCTCTTTTAGTTTCCTCCTCTGTGGCAATAAAGGTAATAGTACCTGTAGCTGAGCAGGTGAGAGATTTCCATGTGACAATTTTTTGTGTATATGTGTGTTGGTCATGGGTCTTGAACTTAGGACCTGGGTGCTAGCCTTGAGCTTTTCTTATTTGTTCAAGACTACCACTTGAGCCACAGCAGCTCTGCTTTTTTTTTTTTTTTTTTAGTTAATTAGTGATAAAAATCTCATAGACTTTACTGCCCAGGCTGGCTTTGAGTTGAAATCCTCAGATCTTAGCCTCATGAGTAACTAGGATTTCAAGTGTGAGCCACTGGTGCCATGTGACAATTTAAGTGAGCTAGCATGATGTCTGGCACACTACCATGGATGTGCTAAGTGCTGTGTCATGTGAATCGATGAAAGCAGTGTTCAGAATCCATCTCTCTCTTGTACTGTGGAGATTGGTGTTATTTGATTTACCACTGTACTGCGTCACTCTCTGTCATCCAGAAGTTATGACAGCGGAGATCTCTAACTGTTTTTCCTGTCAAAGCAGCGGATTTCCCATCTCACAGATCACATCGTTTGGCAGTGCAGAAATGAAAGCTTGTTTATTTCTCAACTGAACTTAACTCATAGTTCTCATTTCCACCAATGGTGTCTTGATAATTTGGTTACTGCTTGTGTCTAACCCTGTCTCTGTTAGGTGAATATTATGCGCTTTGAGATTCCCTTTCCCTTTCTCCCGGGGTTTGGGAGGATACGGAGCATGGAAGGAGGTGGTGGCTTTGCTGGTAATGTCTTCATGGCTTCTTGCTCTGCTGCATCCTCTGCTGCAACGTTTGCCTCCTTGTCCAGGGGATGGCTGCAGTTTTTGTCCCACTTCAGGGAGTCCTCACTTAGTCACTTCCAGCCCCTCCCTGTGGCACAAGAACTTTTGGTCACTGTTCTATATCTTCTGTACCTTCCTTCCTTCCTTCCTTCCTTCCTTCCTTCCTTCCTTCCTTCCCCCTTCCTCTCTTCCTTTTCCTCTTTCCTTTTTTCTCTATCTCCTTCCTTCCCTTCTTTTTCTCTCTCCTTCCTTCCTTCCCTTCCTTCCTTTTTCACTGCTTTCACTCATATCTCTCTCTCACTCTCTCTCTCTCTCTCTCTCTCTCTCTCTCTCTCTCTCTCTCACACACACACACACACACACACACACACACACACCTTTCTGTATAGGGTGACCATAATAAAGTGCCATAGTTACCATAACAGGATGACCTCTTCCTCACACGGGATGTGACTGGTAAAATTTAGGTGCTGGCCCTGCTGGGGAGGAAAGAGGAAGTACACACTTGCTGACATTTTAGATTAGGTCAGGAAGAAAAGGAGGTAATGAATGACACATCTGGAATGTGATATGTTAGAAAAATGATGATGAAGATATTTCACAAACTTCATGATGTCAGTTCTGAACAGGAAGCAGAAAAGAGGCTTCTGTGGAGAATGAGACAGTATGTGAAACGGAGCAAACAGATTGCTCTGGAATGGTGGGTCAGAGCACAGATGCACTGGTGAGTAGTCTAAGACCTGGACAGTTCACTTGGGAGACTTGGCATAGCTATACAGTCAGATTCCCATATTACGCTTCCATGTGTTTTTTTTTTTTTTTATTGTGGCCAGTTCATTTATGTTTGTGTATGACTGGGCACTGTCTCTTAGTTTTGAACTCATGTCCCTTAGCTTTGAACTTAGCGCCTAGGCTATGTCTTTAAACTTTTTTTTTCTTAATCCCCATACTTTTTTTTTTTAACTGATAATTGGAGATGAGAGTCTTACAGATTTCTTATCCAGGCTGGCTTCAAACTGTGATCCTCAGATCTCAGTCTCTTGAGTAGCTAGGATTACAGTTACAGGCCACCAGCACCCAATCCAGACCTTTATGTTAGAAACACAGTGACTGGTAGTAGTCACACAGGAATCCAGTAAAAATAAAAAATGGCAGCAGTATGGATCACCTGGTGGGCTAGTTTTCAGAAAGCTTTGTTGTTACAAGTTCTCTGATATAAACAATACTTGACAAGAGAGAACAAATAATTTTTTTTTTTTTTTTGTCGGTCGTGGGGCTTGAACTCTGGGCCTGGGCGCTGTCCCTCAGCTCTTCAGCTCAAGGCGAGCACCCTACCACTTGAGCTACAGCGCCACTTCCGGTTTTCTGTAGTTTATTAGAGATAGGAGTCTCACAGTCTTTCCTGCCTGGGCTGGCTTTGAACTGCGATCCTCAGATCTCAGCCTCCTGAGTAGCTAGGATTACAGGCGTGAGCCCCCAGAGCCCGGCAGAACAAATAATTTTTAATGATTTGTATGTAGAAGAAAAGTTGTTTCTTTGTAAAGTGGCCAGAACTACCATCTTTGGAAAGAGTTAACTGATAAGAAGTACTAATGTGGAGAAATGCTAGCTTTCTCATATATAATCATTAGAGAAAGATAATATATGTAATCCTATGATTACTTAGGAGAAAGTTAATTGTAGTAGTATCTTAATATTTGGATTTATTTTACTAGACAAATTATGAATAGTTTTATCTGCTCTTTCTTTTCTAATCAGTCTAAGTAGAGTTTCTGGTATTTAAGGTTGATGTTTCCTTAGATACCCTCTCTGGATCCAGGTGCTGGTGGCTTATGCCTATAATCCTAGCTACCTAGGAGGCTAAGATCAGGAGGATCATGGTTTGAAGCATCTTGGGCAGAAAAGTCCATGTGACTCCATCTAAAATTAACCAAAATGCCAAAGTGGAGGTATAGCTCAAGTTGTAGAGTGCCAGTCTTAAGCTAGAATGCCAAATGAAAGCATCAGGCCCTGAATTCAAGCCCCAGCTCTGATGCACACACAAAAAACATTCTGTCCAGGTAGGAGAAGGATCTGGAACAAGCCTTGTTTCTTATAAGGTCTGTACACTGTTGTTGGTTGACAGGGCCTGGTCCCTGTCTTTAGGATCTTTTTAGAGGTCCCACGGAAAGCCCATGTGGTCAACCTTTCCCAGGAGGCACTAGAAGGAACTATAATTTAGATCATATACCTTTTCCTCAGTTCTCTTGGACAGGGTTTCACATCTTTTTATCTGTGAACATTTTTTTTTTCTTTTTGCCCATCCTGGGACTTGAACTCTGGGAACAGTCCCTGAGCTTCTTTTGCTCAATTGTTGTGCTCTACCATTTGAGCCACAACTTCACTCTCAGCTTTTTTGGTAATTTATTGGAGAGAAGTCTCATGGCCTTTGCTGCCTAGGCTGCCTTCTAACCATGATATCAAAAAGCTCAGCCTTGTGAGTAGCTAGGATTACAGGCATGAGCTACAACCACCCAGCTATCTGGTAGCATTTTTTTTTTTTTTTTGTCGGTCATGGGGCTTGAACTCTGGGCCTGGGCGCTGTCCCTCAGCTCTTCAGCTCAAGGCGAGCACTCTACCACTTGAGCTACAGCGCCACTTCCGGTTTTCTGGTGGTTTATTGGAGATAGGAGTCTCACGGTCTCTCCTGCCCGGGCTGGCTTTGAACCGCGATCCTCAGATCTCAGCCTCCTGAGTAGCTAGGATTACAGGCGTGAGCCACCAGCGCCCGGCCTTCTGGTAGCATTTTATAAGGTCCTTTCATAATCTTGGCCAGGGATTGATAGAGCTTGGATTCAGATCTAAACCGTGTGATTTCAGCCTTGCTGGACATTGAGGTGATTTTAACCAGCAATCTGAGGATGATCATTTGAGAACAGTTTAACTCTCTCAAGTTATATGTCAGCCCTTCAAGTTTCTGTGTGAGTGAGGTTTCTGGAGGAGAAGATTCAGATGTTTCCTTAAATTTTCAAAGGGGCCCTTGGCCTCAAAGTGATAAAGAACTAGTTTTGTGCAGGAATCTGTCAGTGCTAATCAGCAGTCACTGTGGATTATGCAGAAGAATAGAAGGTCATCAAATGAGATCCCCAGGGTGGACCTTGCCAGTCTGAGTCTGAAACCTGTTTGAACTGGTTCCCTCTGTCTTGATAACAGCTGTTCCACATTTTTACATGTGGACTGCTGAAAGGATTGCAGAAGGGACTAACTTGGGAGGGGCCCTCGGAGATATCACAATGCAGAAGGGTCATGACTCAGATAACATCCATCAAAGTTGTTTTCTGAGCCATGCCTGGACATCGTATCACCTGGTCCTGTACTGAGATGTGATGAGCAATAGCCTTCAAGACTAATCTTCCTCTTGTGTTAGGTTATCTTGTAACTGCAAGGAGGCTGTCCCAAGAGATTGTCCGGGTAATAACAGAATTGGTTTTATGAGACTCTATACTCTTCTTTAATGCTTAGTAATTACTTTAGAATACTCCCCTTTCTGACTCCTTGAAGTATCTGGGCATGAATAGTTATTTCCAGGGGAAGAGAAGGAGGAGGTAAATTACTTGAGCCTCCTCAGTTTTAAAGATTATATTAGATGCTTTACTATGGAGACATATTCCATTTACAAATACCTCTGTCACATAGAGAAGCCCATGTTTTAGAGAAGAGAAAGTGAATTCTGATTCACCGAATCTCTTGGCTCAGCATCTCAAGACTCAACACTAGATTTCTGATGTGGTTTCTTATCCAACATCTAGCAAAGGTGTTTCTTCAACAGAATGGGCCACAGGGCAAAGACCATGAGGCTGCTCTATTCATCAACTCCTGCTCTACTGCTCTATGGTTGCCTTTGTCTTCAGGGGTCTCCAGCATTCCCTAATCAGAAGGAAACCCATTCTAACCTCTCTATCCTGCTGATGTAGGCGGACTATTTCTCTTCCCTTATAACCAGCTATGAAAAGTTGCTATGACTTCCTGTGTCCAGGCCCTCAGTTCCATGGCCTCCTCATTCTGGCTTCTGAAACTACACAGTAACTCCTGACTGTCAAGTTATCTTACAGCTACAGAACTAACAACCTGGAGAGGGCAGTAGCTTTGAGAAGTTTGTGGAAAGCGGGCAGTTGTCAAAAGGATAAATCTAGAAGTAGCAGCCAAAAGCTAGACCATGTCTGAGTAGGGGGACTGTCCCAGTGACAGGGACAAGCTCTCTCAGAAGCATGGCTAAATTCTGAAGTGAGGGTCTGAGTTCATAACAGAAAAAAAATGCACATGAGGAATTCAAATGTGCTGGAGATCTTGCCTCTGTGGAATCAATCCTCTTGTGATCAGGGAGCTGTGGCCCCAGCTTCTAGGGTACAATGCTGACAAGGCCCAATAACTGGTGCTCTTCTGCTTGCTTTTTGAGTTGTTCTTTAGCTGACTTCATGGATTTTTCAAAAAAATAAAATAAAAAAGCCACTATAAGCAGCTGTGCATAAATGTTTCTATGTACATTTATTTTCTAGATAAGTGTTTAGGAGTAGAGTTGTTGAATTATAAGATAGTATATATTTAAGGGTTGTGTGTTTGTGTGTATGTGTGTGTGTGGGTGTCCTGGGGCTTTGAACCCAGAGAGTAGACACTGTCTCTGAGCTTTTGTGTTCAAGACTAGCAGTCTACCCTTTGAGCCACATCTTTACTTCCTGCTCTCTGGTGGTTAACTGGAGATAAGCGTCTCACAGACTTACCTGCCTGGTTTGGCGTTTAACTATGATCCTCAGATCTTAGCCTCCTGAGTAGCTAGGATTACAGATGTGAGCCACCTGTGCCTGGCTTAAGACTTAATATTCTTTCACCATCATTTCCCCCTTACTCTTCTTGGCCTGTTTAGATTCTGGAAGTCATCACTCCATTCTCTATTTCAAATTCTACATACATGAGCTCACAGAGTAGTGCGCCGTTCTGTGCCTGGCATATTTTACTTAGTATAATCTTCTGTCCATATTATTGCAGACAATGGAAATTTTCAAAGCTGAATAGTATGTCATTGTGTATATGTAACAACCCTTCCTCATTCATTTATCTGTTGATGGACATCTCAGTTGATTCCCACATCTTAGTTATATATTTAAATTTACTTTAATTCTAGGTGATTAATCATGAATGTACAGCATTTTTTAGTCTATTCAAACAGTAAACAGTGACAAAACAACTTCCTAAAATATACAGCATACCTTTATGTTGTGTGTGTGTGTGTGTGTGTGTGTGTGTGTGTGTGTTTGTCAGGCTTGAACTCTGGGCCTGGGTGCTGTCCCTGAGCTCTTCACTTCAAGGTGAACCACAACACCACTTCTAGTTTTCTGGTGGTTAATTGGAGATCAGCGTCTGATGGACATTCCTGCCCAGGCTGGCTTTGAACCACAATCCTCAGATCTCAGCCTCCTGAGTAACTAGTATTACAGGTGTGAGCCACTGGTGCCCAGTGACTTTTATGTTTCTCTTAAATATTTAATCTAATACAAATGCCCTCATTTGTATATGTATTGAAATGTATAACATTTTCATCGTAGATCTAGAAGCCCTAATATAATGAAGGCATTTTCATGTAACTATTAGTTTATACCTAGTAAGGGTAAAGACAACATCTGAACTTATAATAGCCTCCTGTCCAAAACAGAAGTTACAATCTCTTTTTTTTTTTTTTTTTTTTTCAAGTTGGCTAAAAACGTATTTATTTTTTTTTTAATTGTATTTTATTTTATTTGAGAACATACTGTACAGGGGGGCTACAATTACATGGGCAGGATAATGCATACATTTCTTACCAAGCATTGCAGCCTCCTCCTTTGTTTACCCTTCACTTCCCTTCCCCGCCTCCCCCCTCCCCCCACCCAATTTTACCCCCCTCCCCCCACCCAATTATACCCCCCTCCCCCCCCCCACACCGACATTGTAAAGCTGGTTTTGACATGATATTTTGTACTTCTCATTGTTGCAACAGGTCCACCTGAATCCTTAAACGACTTGTTTGTCCCCATCTCCTCCACATGTTATACTGACATCAAATATAGTGAAAGCGGGGGTTACACTGTGGGGGGAGGGACATACAAAGCAACAAAGAAATAATCTTATAAATGTGTTAGAAACACATGCATGAAAGAAACGAAAACATTAAAATACATATTTAAGGGTTCATTTTCCTAACATCACATTATCTGACCTTTTCCGCTTGACTCATACCTATACTAGATATTGCAAATAAGGGAAACCATGGGACCTATGCTTCTTTGGGCCTGGCTTACTTCACTTAATATAATTTTTTCCAAACCTTTCCATTTCCTAACAAATGGGGAAATGTCATTCTTTCTGACAATCTCTTAAGAAAATTTTCCATAAATTATTAATGACCTTACTGTATTTAAAAAACAGTTACAGCAAAAGTGAAAAACAACAGGAAAAGACCTGCTATTTTTTTGTTGATTCATGATGAGAAAAGAGAGAGCAAGACAAATATATTATTCTTCCACAGAAACTTGTTTTGTAAAACAAAAACTGTCAAAAGGTCCAATAAGCATTAAGCTTGCTCAGAACAAAATGATATTCAGTGTGTCCATCTTTTGAATTGCTCAATAACCTCAAGTGATTTTCAAATTAGGAGGCAAATTACTAGCAGTAAGTTCATCAAAGTTAGAGATATCTTTAACAGGGACCTTATAGAAATCAAGAATATCTCTGACTCTGCACATATGGTGAAGCTTGGAGTTGGGTACTGCATGGCCCAAGTCATCAGCCAAATGTGCCAAGAGACTGAACTTCATATGACCATTTACCAAGGAGATGTCTTGCTAATCGCTAGGATGAGATGAACCCAAACAACTTTAAGACATGATTCCAACTGACTCTGGAGATCTTCAGGTAATGTGTATTCTCAGCTTCCTAAAGGTGGACACACAGGTTCCTTCCTCATTTCTTCTACTGGTGCAGCTACCACCGATTCTTACTCTTTTCTGGATAGAGACCAAAGTTCGCAGTGTGTTGCCCTCATGAATGTTTGCATCAAACTCTTCCAGCAATCCCGGATACACGGGAGCATCGCAATCTTCAATGAGAGCCTAAATCCTTCACATCTTAGTTTTTGTAAATAATGTTGTAAGGAACATGGGATTGCAGAAATCTCTTCAATATATTAACTTTAAACCATTTTAGTAAATACTCAGAGTGAGACTGCTGAATCATATGGAAATTCTATTTTTACTTTTTAAAGAATCTCTATACAGTGTTTTGTAACAGTGATACAGGTATACATTCCTACCAATCATGTTTTTTTTTTTTGGTTGTGGGGCTAACTCAGGACCTGGGTGTTGTCTTTGAACCTTTTCAGCAATGGCTAGTGCTCTATCACTTTGAGCCACAGCTCCTCATAGAGTTTTCTGGTGGCTAAATGGAGATAAGAGTCTCATGGGCTTTTCTGCCCAGGCTGGTTTTGAACTGTGATCCTCAGATCTCAGCCTCCTGAGTAGCTAGGAATACAGATGAGCCACCAGTGCTCTGCCAATCATATGATTTTAATTACATTTAACTAGTGATTAAGGATGTATTCATGATAGCATTTATTTATCATCTTGGGTGAGTTATATGCTCAAATCTTTATCCATTTAAAATGTTGAAAGTTTGTTTTTGCTTAGTTATATATTCTGTATATAAAAAGTCCTTTATTACCTACATGTGTCACACATCGTTTAGTGATATGTAAATTTCATTATCTTAACAGTGTCTTTGGAAGAGTAGGAGTGTTATTGCTATTAAAAACTATTAATTTGCTTTTTAGTAATTGTGCTTAAGATCCATTTGTTTAAACAAATGAATCTTTAATCTAAGTCATGCAGATTTCTTCATGCTTTCATCTAAAAGTGTAACAGTGTTAGGCATTACATTTTGGTAATCCATTTTGTGCTGATTTTCTGTATAGCATGTGAATGATCAAGGCTTTTTTTTTTGGTGCTGGTCCTGGGGCTTGAACTCAGGGCCTGGGTGCTTTCCCTGAGCTTCTTTTTCTCAAAGCTAGTGCTCTCCATGTGAGCTACAGCTCCACTTCCAGGTTTAGTAGAGGTAAGAGTCTCATAGACTGTCCTGCCTGAGCTGGCTTAAACCATCATTCTTAGATCTCCTTTTTTTTTTTTGTTTGTTTGTTTTATTTTGGGTCCAGTCTTGGGCCTGAACTCTGAGCCTGGGCGCTGCCCCTCAGTTCTTCAGCTCAAGGCTAGCGCTCTACCACTTGAGCCACAGCGCCACTTCTGGCTTTTTTTCTGCTTATGGGTGCTGAGGAATCGAACCCAGGGCCTCAAGCATGCAAAGCAAGCGCTTTACCACTGAGCCACTTCCCAGCCCTTAGATCTCCTTCTGAGAAGCTAGGATTGCAAGTGTGAGCCAGCAGCACCTGGCTTCAAAGTATATTCCAGTGCATATAAACATCATTTTCCCCCCTAGTCCTAATAGATGACAATGGCTATCTTTCTGTACTGCATTTATCAAAATTCTGTAAACACTTGTAAATTTTTCTTGGATTATCTATTCTTCCACTGATATATTTGTCTGTCCTAACAATAATACTATGCTGTTTTGGTAAATGAAGTTTTGTGATATGTTCTCAAATCAGATAGTATTTGTCTTCAATCTTCTTTCTTCTTTCTCAGAGATGTTTAGCTATTGAGTCATCTAAGTTTCTGCATGAGTTTTTGGATGAGCTTGTAAATTTCTACAAAAATATAATCTAAGATTTAGTTTGAGATTACATCATATCTATAGATGGAATAAAACATTGACAATTTAACAATATCAATTCTCGTCTTCTTTAATTTTTCCTTAGCAACATCTAGTAAGTATGTTTGTAACATTCATCAGATTTTCCTTCAAGTACTTCATGGTTTGTTTGTTTTATGCTATTGTAAGTAATGTTTTCTTTTTAATTTGAATTTCTGACTTCTATCCTATACATAAAATATAATTAATCTTGGTATTGATTTGTAACTTAAAATTCTAGTAAAGTCCCTTATTTTGTTTTCTTTAATAAGTTCTATTGGTTTTCTATATAAATGATTATGTCATTTATGAATAAGAACAGTTATACTTCTTTTTGTCACTCACATGGATGCTTTTTATTTATTTTTCTTGCCTGATTTTATTGGTTAGAACTACTAGCATAATGTTGAAGTAAAGTAGTAAGAAAAGCTGGGTGCTGGTGGCTCAAGCCTGTAATCCTAGCTACTCAGCTGAGATTTGAGGATTGTAGTTCAAAACTAGCCTGGGCAGGAAAATCTTTTATCTCCAGTTACCCACTAAAAAGTGGTAGTGGAGCTGTAGATTACTAACCTTGAGCATAATAGCTCAGAGACAACACTAAGGCCCTGAGTTCAAGTCCTAGGACCAGCATACATCCACATTAGAAGATAGTGAGAACAATATACTTGTCTGTTTTCTGATCTCATAGGACAAATTTTCAGACTCCTACACTAAGTATGTTGATTGTAAATTTTTTGCAAATGCCCATTATAAAAGATTAAGATAGTTCTGCTTTGCTCAGATTTTATATTAGAAATGAGAGATAAATTTTGTCAAAATATTTTTGGTTTCGACTGAGTTAATTAAACAATATTGTTTTTAGTTTTTTTATATATTTACATTACTGATATTTCAAATCTTAAGCCATCCTGTGTATTTGGGATAAATATCACCAAGAGTTTGTGACTCATACATGTAATCCTAGCTACTCATGAGGCTGAGATCTGAGGATAATGGTTCAAAACCAGCCTGGACAGGAAAATCTGTTCGACTCTTATCTCCAATTAACTACTAACTAGCTAGAAGTGGAACTGTGGTTCAAATAGTAGAGTGCTAGCCTTGAATGGATAAAGCTCAGGTACTGCGCCTAAAGCCCTGAGTTCAAGCCCTGGGACTGTCACACACATACAAAACCCCAAACAAAAACAAAACAAAATCTTCCTTTGGTCAAATAAGTTGTTGGATTCAATTTACTAAAGTTTTTTTTAGAATGTCTGCATCTACATATGTAAGAGATAATGGTTTGTAATTTTATTGCATGTATGTTTGTGTGTATGCATGTATGTGTTTGCGTGTGTGCTTGTTGATACTGGAACTTGAATTTGGGGCACTCTACTCTCTCTTGGCTTTTTCACTCAAGGCTGATGCACCTGAACTATACCTCCAGTTTTTTTTGGGTGAGGGGTGTCTAGTCGTGGGCCTGAACTCTGGGCCTGGGCGCTGTCCCTCAGCTCTTCAGCTCAAGGCTAGCGCTCTACCACTTGAGCCACAGCGCCACTTCTGGCTTTTTTTTTTTGCTTATGTGGTGCTGAGGAATCGAACCCAGGGCTTCATGCATGCAAGGCTAACACTCTACCCACTGAGCCACCTTCCCAGCCCCCTTTTTTTTGTAATTTAAAAAAAATCTTTTTTTTTTTAATTGTGAAAATACCATACAGAGGGGTTACAATTACATGGGCAAGGTAATGAGTGCATTTCTTATCCCCCTTTCCCCCTGCCTCCTCCGCCCCCTGTCCCTGGGCCAAAGTTGTAAAGTTCGTTTTTTGACATAACATCTTGTATACCTCATTGTTGCGATGGGTCCACCTGTATCCCTATTTAAACAATTTGTTTTTTCCCTTCCCCTCCACAAATTATACAAACATCAAATACAGTGAAAACAGGGGTTATACCGTGTAGGGGGGACATACAAAGCAACAAAGAAAACATCTTATAAATATGTTAGAAACAATCGCAAGAAAGAAAAACCATTTGAGTCCTTATCTTGGGGTTAATTTTGCTTAACATCAACTTATCTGAGCTTTTCTGCTTGTCTCAGACATATACTAGTTATTGCAAATAACTAGGGACTTAGAACTCAAGCCATAGGTTTTGTTTAGAAGTAAAAAAATGGCTTTTGAGTTAAGAGAACAAGATGTTAAGTGTTAAGTTGTTTCCTTAAGTCAAATGTCATGTTAAGTAGACAAACTTGACAAATATAGGTTAAAAATACATCTATAAAAATAGGTATTAGCCGAGTGCCGATGGCTTATGCTTATAGCTTATAATACTAACTACTCGAAGTGGTGCTGTAGCTCAAGCGGTAGAGCACTAGCCTTGAGTTGAAGAGCTGAGAGACAGCGCTCAGGCCCAGAGTTCAAGCCCCACGACCAACCAAAAACAAACAAACAAACAAAAAATCCCACTCTTTTAGGGGCTGGGAAGGTGGCTCAGTGGTAGAGCGCTTGCCTTGCATGCATGAGGCCCTGGGTTCGATTCCTCAGCACCACATAAGCAAAAAGAAAAAAGCCGGAAGTGGTGCTGTGGCTCAAGTGGTAGAGCACTAGCCTTGAGCTGAAGAGCTGAGGGACGACGCCTAGGCCCAGAGTTCAGGCCCCATGACTGGTGCCCCCCCCCCAAATACTAACTACTCAGGAAGCTCAGATCTTGGGACTGTGGTTTAAAACAAGTCCTGACAGACAAACTCAAGAGACTCTTACCTTCAAAAAAGGCAATAGTGGAGGTATGACTCCAGTGGTAGAATGCTAATCTTGAGCACAAAATCCCAGGAACAGCACTTAGAATCTAGATCAAGACTCTCTCCACTATATACACATGTATACATCTGTATATGTATATACAAATATATGTATTATAAGAAATTCTTACACAAGCTGGATATATCTCTATTGAGTCATTATACATATAACTTGCTGTATGTGGGTAAATATATCCTCATAGTTATCAGAACTCACTCATTGCAATAAGTATGCAGTCTTGTATTTAAGAGGGGTCTATAGTTCCTTGAGACTCAAAGTACCCAGACTGTCTGTGGGAATGGTAAGTCTAGAGAGGAGATGAAGGGAGAGCCTCTATAGGGAGTACAACTTCTTGTCAGGCTGCCTGCTGTGTTTGGCCTGCAGTCTTACACCAGGCCAGCACTGCGGCCAGCACCCCTGAGAATGCTCCAAGGCATGTTGGCCTCTAAACATGTCAGGGTAGGGACCAACTTCCCAGCCCTAGTTATCATTTTTGAAAGAATTGTTTCCAGGGGCCAGTGCTTCACACCTGTAAAGCTAGCTACTAAGGAAGCTGAGCTCTGAGGATGGTGGCACAAAAAAAAGCCAGAAGTGGAGCTGTGGCTTAAGTAATAAGTGCTAATCTTGAGCATAAATGCTCAGGAAGGCCGGGCACCCAGGCCTCACATCTGTAATCCTAGTTTCTCAGGAGGCTGAGATCTGAGAATCACAGTTCAAAGCCAGCCAGGGCAGAAAAGTTCCCATGAGACTCCTATTTCCAATTAACTATTCAAAAAACAAAAGAAGAGCTGTGACTAGAAAAATATAGATCCTGAGGCTGGGAAGATGGCTCAGTGGTAGAGTGCTTGCCTTGCATGCATGAGGCCCTGGGTTTGATTCCTTAGCACCAAATAAGCAGAAAAAGCCAGAAATGGCGCTGTGGCTCAAGTGGTAGAGTGCTTGCTTTGAGCTGAAGAGCTGAGGGATAGCGCCAAGACCCAAAGTTCATGCCCCAATACCGACAAAAACAAACCCTAAAACACTGGTCACTTGGTGTTTACTGCCAGACAGGTGTGTCATTTGGCTCCTGGTTGGACATTGATTTCAAATACATTTTTGATTAGTCTATGGATGGGATACCTTGTCACCTCTCTCTCTCTCTCTCTCTCTCTCTCTCTCTCTCTCTCTCTCTCTCTCTCTCTCTCTCTCTCTCTCTCTCTCCCCTCTCATTCAATAAACCCTAAAGTGATTTAACTGAAGCAAATCTCTAAAAAAGAGAAACAAGCTAATTGTGAATGGGTCATGCCTATAATCCTAACTACTTAGGAGGCTGAGATCTGAGGGTCATATTTCAAAGCCAAGACAGGAGAGTTAATGAGAATCTTATGTATAACCAGCAAAAAAAAAAAAATGACCCCAAACAAAAAAAAAAAACCCAAACAAAAAACCCAGAAGTGGAGCTATGGCTCAAGTTGTATAGCACCATCCCTTAAGAAAAAGCTGAGAGAAAGCACCCACGCTCTGAGTTCAAGCACAAAAAATAAAGAAAAATAAAATCTGTCTAAAGGCTTCTCTATACGGAATGGAAATGAGCCAACCAGATTCTATGCTGTGTGATAAATAACAATATTGTGGCATTTCATGTAAACAAACTTCTGTGGTTTAATTCTTCTTTGTTCCTAATATAGAATTGCAACTGTATCCAGGAATTCCTATTTTCTGCTGTAGAATTAGAAATTTTCATAATTCAGTTTAGAGCAAGAGGAAATGTGTTTGGACATTTTCCTTCAGCAGGCTCCTTCTAGACAGGAAGTAGTCAGTGTCAGCTAGAAAGGTGAGAGGAAAACCTGTCAGCATGATAAAATGTCTACCTCCCCTACAAAGCTTAGTGACTGTAGTGTCAGGAAGAGAGCAGATCAAACTGCAGCTGAAGAAATCAGGGAGTAACCTGCCTGCAGAGAGCTAGCCTGAGTCCTTCTTGAAGCTTACTGAAGGAAGCTTCAAGAGTTTCCATACTCTGCAAAGATGAAACGGAGTCTCATTGATGGACACAAAAGGGTGGATAACAGTCCAGATCTGTTGCTTACTCATTGGGGTCCTTTAGATGAATCTCAGTTTCCCCATTTTTGAAATAGAGATAATAATATGGAAAATTATATGACACTAAAGTGATATAATCTACTTTAAATGCTCAAGTCAACTTTGTACAAATCTGAGATAGTGGTATTAAAAACAGTTCCTAGCTGATGGCTCATACCTGTAATCCTAGCTACTTAGGAGGCTGAGATCTGAGGATCATGGTTCAAAATCAGCCTGGGCAGGAAAGTCTGTGAGTTTTTTTTTTTTTATCTCCAATAAATTACTCAGAAAAAGCCAGAAGTGGCTCAAGTAGTAGAGTGCTAGCCTTGAACACAGAGAGGCTCAAGGATAGAGCCCACGCCCTGAGTTCAAGCCTCAGGACTGGCAAAACAAAAACCAAAACCAGTCCTAATGAAAACTGGATTTCTATTTTATTTGGTTGAGATATCCATACTTGCAAATAACTTCATATAAACTGAGGTCTCTGAAGGCAACACACTCTCTAAAGATTCCAGTTTGACTGTTACATTTGCATTTTTTGTGGGATTTTTTCCCTATAGTTCTTCTTTAATTGTTAAAAATATACTTACTTATTAAACAAATATTGATTTTTTTTCTGTGTGAGCATTGTACAGATCTTTGTGGGACCTACAAAAAGTGATCAAATACTGCTCCAATCTTTACAGAATGTACAGTGTTTATATTACTTTGGAAGGAAACTAATGTGGATTTTAATAAATGTGCTACCTGAAATCATTAATTGTGTGAAGATCAAAATTTGACCCTAGAGTTAGTGTTAATA